>NC_089231.1:64563005-64869506 GCF_963924675.1 Phocoena phocoena | reverse complement strand
TCAAGGTCACTAATCAACAGGGAAATGGGCTTCCCTGGTGGCGCAGTGGTTGAGAGTCCACCTGTGGATGCAGGGGACAGGGGTTTGTGCCCTGGTCCGGGAAGATCCCACATGCCGCGGGGCGGCTCGGCCCGTGAGCCATGGCCACTGAGCCTGCGCGTCCGGAGCCTGTGCTCCGCAACGGGAGAGGCTGCAACAGTGAGAGGCCCGCGTAGGCCCGTGTACCGTAAAACAAAAAAAAACCAGGAAAATGCAAATCAAAACCACAATGAGATATTGCTTCATACCAAGCAGGCTCTGCAGCAGGCAGGCCTGGGCCCAAACCCCAGCTCTACCACTTCTCAGCAGGGCAGTTGGGGGTAGGTGGCCCCACCTCTTCACTTGTAACACAGCATCTTCCCCCAGGATGGTGGGGGTTACTGAGACAGTATGGGGTGTGCTTGGCGCAGCCTGCCCACAGAAAGAGTGTGGCAGTGTGCTCATCTTACTGTAGCCTTCCCTGCTCTACCTGTCAGCTGGCACAACCTCCTTTGTACCACCCAGGCTCTGGCAAGGCCACAGCAGCACCCCAAATGTGCCCAGAATGTGATACCTTACTCAGAAGTCAGCCCACACCTTTCCTGGGATAAGCTGCCTGAAAGACAGCTTTCCAGAAGCCCTGTCCCACAGCATGAATCCCAGACAGGCTTCTGTTGAAGCCTCCACGTAGCTTCAGCACCCCATGACCCCCACCAGTACAAGGAAGACTCTGGTGCAGGGCAGGGAGCTGCCTACCTTGATAATGACACGCTGGTCTGACTGGTCCTCTAGGATGCTGTCTGTGGGGTAGGACTCGATCTGCTGTCTGATGGCGGAGGCGATGGCTGGTACAAACGTCAGTGGGTTCAAATCCAGGTCATCACAGAGAATTTCTGAAAACATCTCAGGGGTCATCAGCTTCTCTGAAATGAGGTGAGAGGTATGGACTGCTGGTGGACTGCAGGACTTAATGTCACCGTGCTCAGCCCTGACCTCCCCCAGCCTGTCCTCCTCTGCCAACCCACCTGGATGAAGATGAGCATAAAGATGAGGACGATGGATCCTCCCAGACACGGTAAGGAGAGGAAGCACAAGACGAACACCCCGCTTCTGGCCCTCAATCCATACACACCACCCCCCCTACACCTCTGGAGGTGGTCAAGACCCTATGTGCTCCCCAACCCCAGGCTCCCCGCTCCCGGGCTTAGGACTGCACGGCTCTGTTAGTTCTAACCAGTGAGCCGTCTGGGGAGGGGGGACGCAAAGGCACTTCAGAGCTGACGTGCCACTTCCTCCCCTCTTCCAACCCAGGCAACCAGGGAAGCCCACGTGGAGACACAGGGCGAAGATGGCCTCAGAGGAAACCAACGTTGCCAACACCCTGACTCGGACTTCTAGCCTCCAGAACTGGGAGGAGATAAAACCTGCTGTTATGCCCCCCAGGCTGTGGGACTTTGTCACCGCGGCCCGAGCTAACACAGGTTCCTTCCAGACAAGCCACTTGGAAGCCAGCATCCACTGGAAGACGGAGCAGGTGCATGTCTATCCACCACTTCCTCCACAGTGGAAATCCCTCAGAGATCACCTGGGGCTGCGTGTGGCTTTTTACAACCCCCCACTGAGTTTCTGACTCTGTGGGCAGCACACGCACTCAACAAGGTGACAGCATGGGGGTGGGTACGGATCCTGGATCCTGGAGATCCAGGCCTCAGGGGTGAGCTTCATGGGGACTGTCCACTACTGGCCGGACTACAGCAAGGTCCTGTGCAGTCAACTGTTTTCCCCAGACCTGCCCTTTCTCATAACCCAAACTTCAATGACCACGTGCCAAACTGGGATGAGCCACAGAGAAGGGAAAGCAAAGAGTGAATTCCCGGGTTTCCCTGGTGGCGCAGTGGTTTAAGAATCCACCTGCCAATGCAGGGGACACAGGTTCAAGCCCTGGTCCGGGAGGATCCCACGTGCCGTGGAGCAACTAAGCCTTGCGCCACAACTACTGAGCCTGCGCTCTAGAGCCCGCAAGCCACAATTACTGAGGCTGCATGCTACAACTACTGAGGCCCACACGCCTAGAGCCCATGCTCCGCAACAAGATAAGCCACTGCAATGAAAAGCCTGTGCACTGCAACGAAGAGTAGACCCCGCTCTCTGCAACTAGAGAAAGCCCGCACGCAACAATGAAGACCCAATGCAGCCAAAAATAAAAATAAGTAAAATAAATAAATTTATATATATATATATATAAAAAGAATGAATTCCCTCACAAGCACTCGGCATGATTCCATCTTCAAGAACGGGGTCTGCTGGGACTTCCCTGATGGTGCAGTGGCTAAGAATCTGCCTGCCAATGCAGAGGACACAGGTTTGAGCCCTGGTCCGGGAAGATCCCACATGCGGCAGAGCAACTAAGCCCGTGCGCCACAACTACTGAGCCTAAGCTCTAGAGCCCGTGAGCCAAAACTACTGAGCCTGTGTGCCACAACTACTGAAGCCCACATGCCTAGAGCCCGTGCTCTGTAATGAGAAGCCACCACAATGAGAAGCCCACACACTGCAATGAAGAGTAGCCCCCGCTCACTGCAACTAGAGAAAGCCCGCACGCAACAAAGAAGGAAGGAAGGGAGGAAGGGAGGAAGGAAGAAAAGAAAGAAATAACTAACTAAATAAATAGAATGAGGTCTGTTTAACAGACAACTGACCCCACTATTTCACTAGCCCAGAAGAAGAGCTAGAGACCAACCCTCCTCACAGCACCATTGTGCCAGACCTGAACACTCAGCCAGCCTACTATTGATAACGCATACATCCAGTTTTGGAGAAGCAGCAGGAAGCTAAGGTGCTCAGGCCAAGCATCCTATGAGTATATTGTGCAGATGATTTTAAAAATTAACTTTTGTAGTCTATGATCGTTGTAGATTCAGATGCTGCCTTGATTACTGCAGCTCCACACCAAGTCTTGGGATTAGGAAGACTCATTCCTCCTACTTTCTTCTTTTCCAAAATTGCTTTAGCTACTCTAGTTCCTTTGCCTTTCCATTGAAATTTTAGAATAATTTTGTCTAAATCTACAAAATGTCTTGCTGGGATTTTCAAAGAAATTGCTTATAAACTTGCATATTAAAAGGGAAGAGATATGGAAATACATGTATATGTATAACTGATTCACTTTGTTATAAAGCAGAAACTAACACACCATTGTAAAGCAATTATACTCCAATAAAAATGAAAAAAAATAAACTTGCATATTATTTTAGGGAGAATTAACATCTTGACTCTTCTGATCCATGAACATAGTTGTCTGTCCATTTATTCAGATCTCCTTTAATTACTTCCATCAGTGCTTTATAGTTTTCAGCATACAAAATGTTTCCTGAAACAAACTATATGTTTGTAAGATTTACACCTTTTTTCTTAACTGAGTAACTCTAAATAATAACATATTTTTATACTGGACATTTGAGTGTCCACGTGTTCACTGACAGTGTATAATGTATAGAAATACAATTGACTTTTGCATGTTTATTTTGGGTCTTGTGACTTTGCTAAGACTCGGTTATTAGTTCTAGCAGGTTTTTTTGGTAGGTCTCTTGAGATTTTCTATGTAGATAATCATGCCATCTACAAATAAAGACAGTTTTATTTCTTCCTTTCTGAAGCGTATGTTTTTTATATCATTTTCCTGCCTTATTACACTGGCTAGTACTTCCAGCACTATGTCGTCTATTCCCAATTTCTTGAGTTTTTATCAAGAACAAGTGCTGGATTTTGTTAAATGCTTTTTTTGTATCAATTGATATAATCAAGGGATTTATTTATCTTTTCTAGTCTGTTAATATGATGGATCACACTGACTGATTTTCAAACAATGAACCAGGTTTGCATTCCAGGATTTGAACCCAAAGCCCACACCCTCCAAATCTACTCCACAGTGCTCTGAATGTCACAATCAGAGTCCAGGGTCCCCCTGACGGGCAGCAGGCAGGAAACAAGACTGTGTGCAAGACGGTGGGTTGGCCACCACATACCGTTCATGTTCCAGGTAAAGGCGTCCCGCAGCTTCTGCCCGTCTATCTCCATGTCCAGTCGGATGGGAACCAGCACCTCAGGCTGGGACGCATTCTCATGGATCACAGCTGGGTCGTGGTCGTCAAAGCTGGAAGGGAGGCAGCAGCATGCTCAGCAAGAGGGGCTGAGGTCCCTGCACCCAGGGCCTCCCTCTCTGCACCACTGGTCACTGTGACCTAACCAGAGGGGAAACCCTGCTTCTTACAGGGACTTGTCCACTATGGGCTGAGTCGGCAGAGACAGTGCCAGCAGGGGTCCACGCTAATGGACACGTGGGATGGGAGGGGAGATGCTGACTTGGGCAGCAGGACAAGATGGAGATGTCCGAAGTAAGGGAGATTTAAGCCCCAAAGCAGGTAGGACTTTCCCAGGAAACTGTAGGAAAGGAAGGGTACTCCCAAAAGTGGAAGCCCTTGAGCAAAGGCCGAGGAGCAGGAGAGTCAAGAGCTGCTGAGGGAAGGAGGGGTGCAGATGGGGCGGGGGAGCAGTGGGAGGATGCTGGGAAGCCACAGGGGTCCAAGTGCCCACAGTTCTCCATCTCCAGCCTCGACCCCGAGGGAGCCCCAGGAAGACTGAGAGCAAGAGCAATGCTTACACCTGCATTTTAGGAAGACGAAGCGGGAAGATACGGGGTGAGGGTGGGCGCAGGAAACCCAAGGGTGGAATACCGAGGGTTGAGAACTGTTCTCAGAGAGCTGGGGGCACAGATGACAAATAAACAAACAAATGAGGAAAACACCCCCCTCTCCCTGCCCAGACACGAATGCTCTAGGACAGAGTGGCCATTCTAAAAGGGGAGGACCACTCTGAGAAGTGACATTCAAACAGAGATGGGGAGGGAGAAGAAGGAAGGGGGAGGAGGGAAGGAGGAGGGAGAAAGGGATGAGCCTGCAGATGCTGGCAGGAAGTGAGGGATTTGCGAGGGCAGGAGTGCCTGGGCAGCTGAAGAGCACTGAGGAGGCCACTGTGCCTGAGGTGAAGGGCAGCAGGAGCCGGGGCCAGAGAGCGGCAGCCACCACCAGGACTCTGTCACGTGGATGCTGGTGTGACGGGGCATCTAGAGGACCTGCCCTGGGTGAAGGGGCACACGCCCAGTGGGGAGCTGGCCAAGGGTGCTCGGATTCTGGACACTTGGAGAGCTGAGCAAGTAGAATTTGTGGAGACTGGCTCTATGCTGTGAGAAGGAGGAAGGGTTCCAGGATTGTGGCCCAAGCACAGGAAGGACGGGATTGCTGTGTCCTGGGCTAGAGAAGCCTGCAGGCAGCCTGTGCTGGAGGTGGCTGGGGCGGCATTCAGAGGACAGCTTAGTGGGCAGGAGCTTGAAAAATGGCCCCCCAGAGACATCTATGTCCTAAGTCTTGGAACCTGTGACTGTCACCTTACAGAGCAAAAAAGGAGAGGGAGCCTTGTCCAAGTGGGCCCTAAATTACATCACAAGTGTCCTCACAAGAAAGAGAGGGAAAGGGAGTTCCCTGGTGGCCTAGTGGTTAGGATTCCAGGTTTTCACTGCGGTGGCCCAGGTTCAATCCCTGGTCAGGGAACTGAGATCCTGCAAGCCACGCGGCATGGCCAGAAAAAAAAAAGAGAGAGTGACAGAGAAAGAGAGGGAGATTTCACACACACAGAGGAGGCCATGTGACCAGGGAGGAAGAGACTGGAGTGATGCTGCCACGAGCCAAGGAACGTGGCAGCTGCCAGCAGCTGGAAGGGACCCTGGAGGGAGCAGGGCCTGGCAACACCTTGATTCCGGCCCAGTGAAACTCCCTGCCTCTGGAACTGTATGAGAATAAACTTGTGTTGCTTCAAGCCACCCAGTTTGTGGCGTTCTGTTCTGGCACCACGGGCAACTAAGCATCGAGTCATGTGGATGGCAGAGTAAAGGTCCAGGGACTGCACCCAGGAACGTTACCTGAGGAGCTGGGGGTGAGCGCAGGCAGAGCCAGGCTGGACCACGCAGAGGCCAGTCATGCTGGATGCTGAGGGAGACCAGCCCCAACGATGAGCAGTGCAGAGTTTCTGGGACAGGAGGTCAAAGCAGAGCGTTTTTCTGGGGAGGAGGAAACTAAAACATGCTGGAGGACCTCGGTGGAGTCAGAGAGCGAGGCCCACTCACCATAGCGGGAACGTCCTCTTCTTGTCCCGGCCCATGCGGTTCCTGTTGATGGTGGTGGAGCAGGGCACGGCGTCCAGGTGGTGGGAGCTGTTGGGCAGGGTGGGTACCCACTGGCTGTTCCTCTTAGCCTTCTGTTCCCTGGGAGACATGGAAATACCTCCGCTCAGTCTACGAGCCAAAACTGCCCACCAGGCATCAGGTCGTGGTCAATGGATGCCCACTGCGCCCCTGCTGGGCCCCAGGTCCCAGTGGGGACCTCTGTGCACCCCAGACTCCGCGGGTGTCTATTCCCTAGGCTCCCACCAGCACCTGCTCCTGGGTTAGGGGAGGTGCAGAGGCGCCCCAGCCCAGTGCCTCAGCCATGACCCAACATGCTACATGCTGACCCAACGTGCTATAGCCGCACGGAAGCACAGTCCCTTCTGCCAGGAGGGGACTGTACAAGAAGGCTGCCCGGTAGAGCAGCCCTGGAACAAAGGCTTAAATGCTGAGTCACGGTTCATGGGTGGGGGAGAGGAGAGCATTTCAGGAAGAACACAGAGGGCAGCAGGGCTGGAGACACAGAGAGGGTCCTGATTACAGGGGCTGGCGTGCTCTGCAGGAAACGGATGCACTCAGCAGGTGGCTGTGAGTCGCTGGAGGTTTGAAGCAGCCAGAGACTCAGACTGTTATTTTAGACATGCAGTCCAGGCTGAGACAGACTAGGCAACGGCTCTGGCCTCTGGGCCTTCAGACCAGTAGAAGTGAGAAGACACATTGGTAAATACTCTCTAGAAAATGATGCTCGAAGTAATCCAAGGAACCCATGTCCCAAAAGAGCTCACTCTTCTCTCCAAATTACAAGTTGCTTTTACTACTAGGAAAGTACCAAAAGCTGACCGACAGGAGTGGGTGGGCTCCCACCTTGCTCTGCGAGCCCCTTCATCACCCTCGGGCCGTGTCCCTAGTAACCTGGGAGCAACGTGAGGGCAGCAACTGTACGTAACTCACCTTTCCATCCCCAACCTCTGTACCATGTCACCTTCATGATTTTCCGTAACCGCATCACTTGAAACAATGGCCTGCCCCCCCGCCTTAGTGCTCCCGCCATCTCATGCACCTAAACGCATGTTTTCTTGAAAGCTGAAAGCGTCACGCAGGTATTCTGCACGTCTCGCTCATGTGAGACAGGTTTCGGGTTGCTGCAGGGTCTACTTACCCACAACACATCGTGTAACCCCAGACTATTTGGGTGTCTGCATCTTCGCTCACACAGCCTTTCCCTGAGGCAGGACACTCAAGGGGCTCCCTAGTTCCCTTTATAATTCACATGCCACCAATAATAGCATCTCTGTACCTATAATGGTTTTTGTTTACGGTATAAATTATTTCCCTGGGACAAATTCCCAGGGGTGGAATTAATAGATCAGAGACCAACAAAAAACTTTGGGGCCACAATGCCTGAGGCAGAGCCGCCATGGTGGGCGTGAGTGTGCCCACTCCATGACGCCCTCCCCGGTTCTTTATGTTGCTAGTTATTTTTTTATTCTGCATTTTTAAAATCACACCCAAGAACAAACATCATTCCGTGTTTGTTTACTCCTATGCTTCAGTGTGGATCACACTTTACCTATTTGTCTACGTAAAATAGAGAAATACTTGGGGTATCCAAGTTTTTCTTATAAATCTAAATGAACAAACTCTACAAGGTAGCAACTTCCCAATTTCTTCCGTTTAACTGTTAATGTAAATGCTCTTTCAAAGGATCTACGTTGATACGTTCAAATCTATTGTTTGTTTTTTTTGTGAGTTGATCTGGGCCGCTAATTGTTCTGACAGATTAGTGAATCCCACTTTCAAAGCATTCTTAATGACTCTCCAGAACCCAAGACTTCACTTATGTTTCTTAGAAATTCCAAAGTCAGAAAAAACTTCGAAGCCTGGCTAAGACGATCTGTAAACACAGTGGGTAAACTGCTGAAAAGTATTTTGGTTCCAGGGCATGAGAAAAATATCCGTGGGTGTCCCGAGAGCGAGCCAAGCACAGGGGTACAGTACCTGAGGTAGGTGGGGGGTTCCGTGCTGATGGATACGGCCTTGTACTTCTCATCGTTGCCATCCAGAATCTCTTCCACCTCGGAGGCTTTTAACAGAGTTACGCTGGTGGCCAGGGTCGTGTATCCATGATCTGCAACCAGAGATGCGGCTGCGGTCACCCTGCGGGAGGGCAGTGAGCAGCAGCAGCCAGGAGATGCAGCGCACTGAGGTCCTCACATGCAGGAGGTGGGAAAGCGGGTGTCAACCTCACTACTGCCCAATGCTGGCCTCTTCCAAAGGGGCGGTCTGGACCCTGGCTTTCTCTAGAGGCCCTCCCGGGTCAGCACTCCCTGGATGGACGGGGACTAACGTGTCCCGGGAGGAGCACTGGCTCCAGGCACAGAGGACGCCCATGGGCAGCTCAGCCCACAGGGCCTCTCGGGGAAAGGAAGGCTCCAGAGTGACACCGCCAGTGGGAAGAGGTCTGACACCGCTGCAGTCCACGACACGAAGCAAGGTGGAGATGAAATGAGGGATGAGAAACATTTTTCTTTTAAAACAAGAGCCCAGAGAGTTGGAAAGAGCTGCTGTACACCAAACAGGAATTCCTGGCCCAGCGCCAGTGGATGCGAGCTGCCCGGGAGCAGGGAGTTCTAGGCAGTTAGAACACAGCTCGCCTAGGAAGCCTGGTGGAGAGACAGATGGTTACAGGAAAGAGTCTCCCGAGCACGAGGCCAAAGAGTCGCCAAGGCTTCCAAGGGGCAAGCGCAGCTGGGGACGCACTGGTTAGTGACTGGAGCTCCACTGGGGCGGAGGGAGGACCAGGGAGGCTTTGGAAAGCGCGGGAGGGAGTGAAAAAGTTACAGCAGCGCATAGAAAAGCAGCTCCGGCTCCTGCATTAAAAGAACATGGTAGACGAGACCAACGCAGGGCCTACAGACATACCGGCACGGGACAGACTGTAAAGCGCACATGCACACACGCAGGGATGCAGGCACACGCACGCAAACGGGCACACGCACGCAAACGGGCGACGCGCACGCACGCAGGCTCACACACACACGAGGCCCGGGCCAGCTCCGCCAGGCAGCCCTGCCAAAGAGAAGGCAGCTTCGACCAAGCCCAGAGGCACAGGGCCTCTCCCCAGCTCAGAGGTGAGGAGCACCCTCTGCCCGCCCTCCCGGGTCGGGTGGCAGCGCCCCACAGCCCCAAGCGGGACATGCACACGAGCGCCAGTGGACCGACTGCCAGAACCAAGTGCCACACGATGGATGTGCGCTGGGAAGCGAAGCGGTGAAAGCCCGAGGGGAGAGGGGGCTGGGGCGGCCCCCCGCCGCCCGGGCGCATGGAGGGTGACGATGGCAACACGCCGGCGGCAGATGGTAGAGCATCACAGCATTCCTAAAACGTTTTCAGACCAGCGGTCTTCACAACACCCTCTCCGCCCTGGCCCCGCCCCCTCCACCCACCGCCCGCTGCCAACACCTGACCCTGACCGACCCTGACCGACCCTGACGGAGGACCACCGGCTCCAGGGGGCCCCCAGGACACTCCGCCACCCTAAGGTCAGGGCTGCCGTGAAGACGCTCCGGAGTGAAAACGTTTTATCTTCATGACATAAGCGAGTGGTTTTGAAACAGGTTTACAAACCCTCGTGAAGACGCACCCTTAGTGTTAGGTTTTGTTTTTTTACCATGTGACGATGCAACTATTTTCTTCCTCTCTTCCACAGTGGCTAGTCGCCTCCAGAGCGAGGGGTATCTCTTGTACAGAGAACCTCGGAACATACGGAGGTAGTTTCCCACCTATGAGTAAAGCGAGAAGGCTCATTATGAGGGTCGCAGCTCCTCGAGGAAGGGGAGGGCCCTGGCTCAGAGGCTCTGCTGGATGAGTGACAGACAAACACACCTCGACTTGGCCCCCAGGCCTCCAGGCGCCAGGCTTCCAGCAGCAGTAAAAATACATTCTGCTGACATCAGGGGTTCAACAGCAGTTCGTATCTGGCCTACATCTGTTCCTCTGGTAGGGGTAATAACATCTGCATCCTGACGACAGGACCAAATTCAGAAAGGCCTGACCAGACACTGGGGAGGCAGGCCCCCCGAGCTCACTAAGCAGCTCGATGTGATTCTGATTTTGGACTAAGGATCTCTGGCACTTTCCAGAAATGCAAGGCCTCTCTGACTTTCTTTTATCTTAAGACTTTGACATTTTTACGATGTAATAAAGACCAAAAAGGTCTTTTAATTTTAGACAGATGCAGGATAATTTCCCCCATGGCCTTTGTTGCTTTGTTTAGTAACAAAACTCAAACCAGAAATACCAAAGGAATTTTCCAAAGAGTTTAAAATGCACTTACCAGCAATCCTCAGATCGCTATATAAATCATTACTGCCCCAAACAATAGCTTCAGTTTGCCTGTACCAAATACTCGGAAGTACGACTTACTTGATGAAAAGAAATCTAGTCCTAAAGAAACTCCATTGTTTCACTGACTTTTCAAAAACGAACACTTGAGTCACATGGCCAGGGACAGCAGGTGGACTGGGTGCTGGCTCCACCTGTGACCAGGCATCACTTCCCTTTTCTGGGTCTCCCTGCTTCCCTGTCAGATGTTCATCAGCTGTGAGGTTCACCCACGAAGGACCACTTCTACTACTTTCCCACTTACCTACCCCATTATAGTATATTTATTTTTTAAAAGTTTCTCCATTTTTCATGAATCAAAGATTTACATGATGCCCAACCAGGGCTGCCGAACAGTGCAAGAGAAAGTGGCCACAGGGTCACTGGTGCTCCCCACGGCAGGCACAGACCCATGCGAGATATTTGGCTTGAGTGTGGTGACCGTCCAAGGGTAAACACATAGTTTCCATCAGGTTTTTGAAAAGACACTGACTATAATGCCCCCACTACTACTTTGCAGGTCCTGCAGACCTCCCACACTCCTAGGCCCTTCCCAAGGCCCCTTCAGAACTTAGGAGACCAGGCCTGCCTTCCTGGGTTTTCCCTGAACCAGCCTTTGCCACCTCTGGACCCAGGTTTCCCAAATGGAAAACCAAGGTGTGGTTATGGGGATTTCCTAGGATCCTCTCAGCAGTGACTCTGGCGTGGTGACAACGGCTGCCTGCAGATGGCAGGAGAAGGGTGACACGCTCACTGCACCTGTGGATGCCCTCCCAAGGCTGCTACACCCAAGTGTGTGGGGGCGCTGAGGGTGCTGCTCTGGCGGGCCCACCTCTCTGAATATGGTGCCTGTTTGCCAAGGGCAAGGGGCCTGGGGGTCATCCACCCAATGCTGTCAGAGGAGCTGCTGCTTATCAGTAGATAGCACTCTGACCTTGAACCCTTCCCAGGCCTCCCAAGGCCTGATGATTGTTAAGCCAGGCCCCAGAAAGCAAACTGCCTCTCCCTTCTCCCATGTGGTCTCTATATACTGCATCTCAGGACAAACGTTCTCACTCAACAGGGCTGAAAGAGAAGACTGCAGTTAGCTGTCTAGAATCTAAAATGTGCTAAGGGGAAGATCTTAGAGACCATCTAGTCTAAGCATCTCATTACATACATGAGAAAAGTGACACACAGGCAGAGCTGGAACCAGGCCTCCTGACATTCTGCCCACCTGGCTGTGGGCTCCACCTTGATTTTCAAAAGTACCACCGACTCAGGGTCAATGCTAAACTGACTGCTCTTCCTGCCCGTTAGATCAGGTAAAGGTTTCTTTCTTTCTTTTTTTTTTCTTAAATTAACTAATAATTTATTTTTGGCTGCACTGGGTCTTCGCTGCTACGTGCAGGCTTTCTCTAGTGGCAGTGAGCAGGGCCTACTCTTCGTTGTGGTGCATGGACTTCTCATTGCGGTGGCTTCTCTTGTTGCAGAGCACAGGCTCTAGGCGCGTGGGCTTCAGTATTTGCAGCACATGAGCTCGGTAATTGTGGCTCGCAGGCTCTAGATCGCAGGCTCAGTAGTTGTGGCTCATGGGCTTAGTTGCTCCGCAGCATGTGGGATATTCCCGGACCAGGGCTCAAACCCATGTCCCCTGCACTGGCAGGCGGATTCTTAACCACAGCGCCACCAGGGAAGTCCCAGGTAAAGGTTTCTTTAAACAACCTGTCCGTCATCACAAACTGAAACTCCTCCACTGCCTTTGTGCCCACCGGCCAATGAGGACCATTCTGAGCTATGGCAGATGGCAGGCACTGGCTCCTCTCCTCAGCACAGCTAGCTTTGAAGAGTATTTTTGTGATGACATGAAAAATGTGTTGCATCCTGCCCCTTGTGTTTTACAAAAACTGGTGAAAAAAGGAATCACTCAGGTTCTGATGCTACTGAAAACACTGGTCTCATAACTCAATACAACTCAGACAAGTCAGGAATCACAGGGAGTCCTGGAAGCCTCAGTGTGACCATCATGAGGCTTAATTCATTCACACTATGTTCAATTGTGATGGGAAAAAAAACACTGTGGGGGAAAAAAAGAAAAAAAAAAAAGGGAATGAAATGTCTAATACTGAAAACTGCTACAAGGAGAAGCAACCGCTGGCATTTGTAACTGCTTTAACTCTCCAGGATCTGCACTTAGCTCGTTACATGAGGAAGACACTACTGCTTGGTGTTTGCACATCTAAATTGCATATCCATAATGGAAAAATATATGTGTATGTGCATGTACACACACAGACCTGGGACTGCCAAAAAGCCTAGTTTGAGGCAATCTGGAAAAACTTAATATACTTGGTATAAACTACCAGTGAAGAACCAGTTGTAGGGTTCTCCTAAAGTCAGTCATCCACATGATTCAACAAAGTGCTGAAAAGTCACTTTCAGTTAAGGATTAAAGCATAAGGCTCTTTCCCCTGTACTAACTCGGAGTTAGTTCAAGATATCCGAAGTGTCAAGCGCTTCCGAATTGCTGATAGATCTAACTCGGGGGTTGCGGCCTTAGCCATCCAAAAGCAAGTATCCTCCTCCCAACCTGTTTCCTCACTGCTAATCAAAGGTCAGAACAACTCCCCGCCCACCTCAAAGTTCACGAACACGAAGGGAGTGAGCCCTCACCAAGCCCCGTGTTTCGAACATACGATTTCAGGATCCCAGCTCCAGCAGTGTGGGACGGGTGCGCGTGAGGGGTACAACATCTCCCCCCACGTGTCGCAAGAGATAACACCCCGTTTCTATGTGTCCGGCTGGAGCAGTGGAACTCAGCGTGGTCCCGTGGCCCCGTGGCCCCGGGACGCCGCAGCCCTGGCAGCCGGGGGAGTCCGCGACTCCGCAACACCGGTGGGTGAACCGAGCGCGGGGCTGGGGCCTGCTCAACCACGCCCCGGTCAAACCGCGCCCCCAGGCACAGACAGACCACGCCCCACTGGCCGGCCGCGCACGCGCGCGCCCGCCCGTCCGCCGCGATGAATGGAGACGCGCGTTCCCGGCGCGCAGACCCGCCCCGAGGCTCCCGCGGGGACCAGGCCGGCCCGGGGCCCGGAGAGAGAGAGGACGCGCCTTGGGCTACCTCAGAGCCGATCATGTAGAACTCGCCGTCGTCTTCTAGCTGGAACTTGACAGGCTTCTGCCCGAAGGTCTTGCTCAGCGCCATCATCATCATTGCGGCGGCAGAGTCGGGCGGCCACGATCGGGCTGCGAGGGTCAGGAGGGCTGAGGCGGGGCCGGGGCGCGCCGAGCCTAGGGAAGCCGAAGCCGGAGGCGAAGGGCTGGCCGAGCCGGGCCAGGTGCTTGCGCCGCCGCCGGGCTTCTCCACCGCCGCAGCAGACGACGACCAGGCCGCACTCAGTGCGCAGGCGCGGGCGTTGACGCTGACGCGCGCGCCGCTGCCGCCCAAACAAAAGGCCGAGCGCGCCCCCGCGTGCCCCTTAAAGGAGTCTCGACACGTTTCTCTTCCTCCCAGGCCGCCTCCCAAGTGGAGGTACCAGAGAAAATTTCTCACGGACAGAAATAGCAACCGCGGCCCTGACTCAGACGGTGGTCTTCCCAGTCTCACAGCTGGGACTGTAACTCAGCCCAGTGAGGAGGAACGAGGCGAGGCCTGAAGGCCTGGAGGAGGCCAGAAGCACATATGCCTCAGTTTCCTCGGCCCAAGAACTCAGTGCAGCTGCGCGGATAGGAGGGCTCAGGGACCACTATCCCAGCTCCGGGCCCACACTGTTCCTGTGGCTTTGGGGATGGGGTTGGCAGGATTTCAAGGCCCAGGTGGTGTTTGGTTTGGCTGGTGCATCCTCTGAGTGCTGGGGTTGGCGGGGGCGGGGGGGACCGTCTCCATTCCCTCCTTAACTCTGCGCTTTATGCCTATCACAAGCCGGGTGCACTGAAGCCAGACAGCCCTGCCCTGGGGCGCTTACAGCTGGAGCGGGGCCTGACACACTGGAAAGCATCAAAGCATCCGTGTATCCGGTTGAACAATTGCAGTAGGTCAAAAACGGCCCACTGCTGACAATTTCCTATGGTTCCATCTGATAAATGGCGGCCGTGGTAGGTGCCACTCCGAAGAACATTCGCGTGGGGCTGGGTGGCAGGCGAGGAGACCCTGGAGAGCTAGGAATTGTTGCCGGTGGTAACCATGAGTTTTGTTGTGTGTCTTGACAGCGGCAGGATAGGGGCTGGAGCGTGGCATGATCAGAAAGAGTGACCACCACTTGGTGGACGAGGGTATGAGGGGCCATTGGGGAGGCAGGGGCAGAGCAGGTTCCCAGCCAGTCCTCCCACCTCCCTGGCCCAGCTCTCCCCCCATCCTGCCCTTGCAGTCACAGAGACACCCCAGGCAGGCAGGTAGAAAATGAGCATGTTTAATGACAGTCTTCAGTAAAAAAAAAAAAAAAAAAAAAAAAGAAAAGAAAAGCCTTTATACACACTGTACACATTTACATGGCTTTGGAGGGCTTGGTGTGGGGTGAGGGCTGGAGAGGATCCGACCCGTGATAGGATTGAGGTATGTTGGGGCCTCCAGGTCCCAGGGTCTCTGGCAGGAAGCACCCCCCTCCCCAGCTGCCTGGCCCTTGTGCCCTAGATCCTGGGGAACAGGTCTCCAGAACCACCAACTGGAAGGCAGCCAGTTCCAAGCACCTACCAGAGCTGACTTCTCAGGAAAAGACAGAAGGCACAGTGCCCTGGGACTCACATGCCAGCACCCTGTGTTACCCCACAGCCAGGACAGTGAGGGCTCCAACTCTCCCAGCCCCGCTGAGGTGCTACTCTGAAGGATGGGGACAGAGACCCAAGGCAGCTGGGTTTGACTGTGACCAGCACAGGTTGGGTGGAGCTGGCCTGAGGCCACCCTCACCCTTAATGCCGGAGCCTCCCTGCCCAGTCTGAGGCAGTCACTGGCAGTGGCCACGACCCGCGCGGCCCTTCCTGCAGTCCTGATGGCAGTGCCCGCCTCCCCTCCAACCCCCGAGTAGGCACAGCTCCATGCCGCGCCCAGGGCCCACAGCCACAAAGGTGGCCATGGTCTCCAGCCGATGTCAGTGTCCTGGCAGGGGTTAGGGGCCCTGAGGACATCCAAGCCGTGGTTAGCGGAAAGTATTGGCAGGCTCGGTACACCCAAAGAAGTCGGGGCCCACGAGGCGGGGGAAGCCCTCCAGGGCCTTCACCTTCACAGGGTCAAACTTCCAGTAGAGGCGGCCGCGCAGGAAGTAGGCATAGCCTGAGGAGACAGGAGGGTCAGGCGGGGCAGGTGGACACAGGGGCAAGTCCCAGTGGGCAGACCTTGGCCACTGCTGAGTTCCTTGAAACCTGTAGACCCCAGGGTGTCCCTTCCAAAACCTCCCTTTGGGCAAGCCCTTCTGCCTGCCACAGGGTCTGATCTGAGCTACCACCCAGCCTGACAGAGGCCAGAGCCTCGGAGGCCCAACTCCTGCCCCTCAGAAAAGCAAATCCCACCCCTCTCACCACCTCTCCTGTGCCTTGAGTCAGATGGGGGACACTGGCGACCTGGAGCCCAGGAGCCCGAGGCCACTACAGGACAGCTCTCCCAGCAGGTCCCGATGTGGGGGAGCACAGAAGCAAAGGGGGGACACGGGAGAGAGCGCTGGACTGTGAGTCCCAGATCTAGTGCTTCAAGATCACAGGAGGCAGGTGGCTCTTGGCTAGAAGCAGGGACTGCCTGCGTGGAGGTCCTGGTTCTGTCCACCTTGGTGGCCCCGGTTAGGTACCTCACCACCTGAATCTCTGTTTGCTCTTCTGGAAACTGGGTTCATAACAGATGCTGCATTGGGAAATCGCATGAGACGTGTACAGAGCTCAGCACTGTGCCCAGAGCCTCATTGGCCCTCAGCAAGCAGCAGTTATTACTTCACCAGGCACGACCGAGGGACCTCGGCAAGTCCTTGCACCTCTCCTCATCTGCAGCACAGGGGTCTAGCACTGCCCTGGCACGAGGAGGGGGTGGAGAAGGAGTTCGCCAGGCAGAGGACCCACAATGAGAGCTAATGCCCAGCCACCACCGGTGAGAGATGCAGCCACCACCCCGCTTCCCCCAGCCACCCCACCCCCAGCGCACCGTCAGCATCCTGGAAGGCAGCGTCGATCTCAGAGGGCACCCCTCGCCAGTCGGTGGCCCGGCGGGGCACAGGGCTGTCCACACGGCGGGTGCTGGGGTGGAAGCGCCAGTAGTCTCCGCCTCGGAAGAAGTAGATCTTGTTCTTCTCGGGGCCCCAGACCAGGGCGGCGTGGACCAGGGACCCCAGTAGGCCCAGCTCAGAGAGGGGTGCGGGGCCCAGGACTGGCTTCTCACCATCGTATACCCAGTATTGAGCTCCTGTTAGAGAGTGGAGGCTGCAACAAGCTGCCCAACTGCCACATCCAGCCACTGTGGACCCGCCCAGCCACCACCATGGCCACGGACTTTCCCAGCCTCAGTTTCCTTGTCCATAAAACATGAAGGCCAGCAATGCCTGCTTGGCACCCCCCCACCCCCAAGTAGGACATTGGGCAATGCAGGCACTGGGAGGTACACGTGGGGAAGTTTAAGCAGCAGAGAGGCCGCCTGGGCTCCTGCTCCTTCCCTGCACTTGGCTGCCCCGGACAGGCACCTGCTGCCCATCCCTGGGCCCAGCCCTGCCGCAGCAGGCCCTAGCTGGGCAGCATAGCTGCCCGCAATGCTCCAGGCTCTCGTCTCTGCCAGACCCAGATCACATCCCTCTCTGCCTTTTCCAAGCTGTGTCCTCATGCAGGTCACTTCACCACCTCTGAGCCCCGGAGCCTCATCTCTAGACCAGGGGTAATAATCACACATGCTCCATGGGGTGTGATACCTTCAATTCTACTCCAACCTCGAGAGCCGCTTCCTCTAGGAAGCCTCCCAGCTGTGCCCAGAGGAGTGAGCCATACTCTTCCTTGGCCCCAAGAGTTCGAGGCACACTCCATCTGTTCATCATGTCTGCCGTCTGTCCCTACCCTTGACCATGATATTCCTGAAGTGTGACCTCCAGCCCCCACTCACCTTGGAAGAACCAGATGTGGCCCTGGGCATCCTCGAAGGCTGCATCCACGGAGGTGGGCAGCCCCTGCCAGTGGCGCGAGGCCAGCGCAGGGTAGCCAGGCTGCAGCTGGCCCCCACGCAGCCGCCATACAAAGCCTGCCTTGAAGAAGAAGAGTTCGCCGCGGATGGTGGCGACCGCATCAAAGGAGACCTGGCAGGCATCTGGTGGGGCATCTGGCTGGGGTAGGAGAGAAGGGTCAAAAAGAGCCTGCACTGGAGCCACAGAGGCCAGCAGTGGGGGTCGGGGCTGGAAGCAGGGCCTCACCTCCTCCCTCCCCACCCTCCTGGGCCTCACCTCCAGTGGTGCAATCTCGTTGGTGTCCACCCCGGCCCCGGGGCCCAGGTCTGGGGGCCTAGAGGTAGGGGCTAGTCGAGGCCGGCCGTAGAGGTGCTGGATGCCCCTGCGGTCATCCGGGCTGAGGCTCAGCGGGTATCGGAAGGTGTAGAAAGGGGACATGAGGGCCTTAGCAGCTGTCGTGTGCTGCAGCCCAAGCACATGGCCAAATTCGTGGGCTGCCACCTGCAGGAGATCTGTGCCTGGAAAAGGGAGATAGCCCAGCAATCCCCGAGCTCCTGCAGCAAGACACTGAGCTGCGGGCCCAGCTCAGGGACCTCGGCAAGTCCCCATTCTCTATGATGTTCAGTAGCCCCATCTGGAAAGTGGGTCCCCAGCCCATACCCTGGTTGTCCCCGATTGTCCAGGTCTCGTCATAGTCGAAGTGGACATCCCCTTCTCGGTGGGTCTTGGGGAAGAAGGCGTGGGCCAGGATGCCCCCAGGTCCATCAAATGGCAGGTTGTCTCCATGCCAGTACCTGCAGGGGGGTGGGGGCAGAGTCAGTGGCTGCTGATGGGTGGGGCTCATTCCTAGAGGGGTCCCCGGCCACTGGCTCACCTGGTGAAGTCGATCATGATGTCAGCGTGGCCCTCGTGCACCTCGGTAAAGGTGAGTGGCGTCACATCACTCCATACCTGTAGGGCCTCTGCCACCGTCTGCCGCACCTGTTCCCGCACCAGCTGCCATGGGAACCGGAGGATCCTGGGGGAGGAGCAGGGGCCTGGACCTGGCTCATGGGGCAGCGTCAGCCCCTGATGGCTGTTGGGCCAGGAGTTGCCCCTGGATGCTGCTCAGTGGGGGAGCAGGCATGCACGACACAGGCCAGGTGTGCCCTGGGCCTCAGGTGTGGCACACCAGTCCCTCTGCCACATGGGCACATCTTTGTGTGGGTTTGCGTCCTCAGGTGCCCATGAGTATCTGCATTGGGTGGAAAGAACACAGGACCAGGAGCCCCGAGGCCCACCTTCTAGACCTGACTATACCACTCACTGTGGAGAGACCTTGGGCCCTAGACCTGCCCCCTCCTGGTTCCCAGCTCCCCACCCAGGATATTTCCAGAGCCCCCAGCAGTCTCGGCTCCAATGCCTCGGGGCACCACACCAGTATTCACACCTTCTCTCCCAGGATGAGCCCCGCTGCATCACCCTGAGGGGCCTCAGGTCACCTGAGCTATTACCTGTCCTGCCACTGCTGCTCCCTACCTGCTCGGATCCCAAGTTGCAGCGATAGATATGAACCCGGTGTGGATAACACCTAGCTCGCTGAGAGGAGGGGCCGTGTCTGCCTCATTCACCACAGAATCCCAGGACCTGGCCCTTAGTGCATCCCCACAGAGGCTGCCTGGCTGACTGAAGGCTGTGTCCCCACATGTCTACGGTGTGACCAGGCATGTGCTGAGACTCCTCTGCTGAGGGAGGGCATGGGTACAGGGGGTACCATCTGTGTGAGCATCTAAGTGTGGGTTTGGGGTGTTGACCCAGGGGGCTCGGGGGCCAGTGGATACACCCGCCTGTTACCTTGGGGATCTGGCACAAGTGTTTCTCAAGAAGCAGGGTGAGGGCGGTAGGTGGAGGGCGAGAGCCTGCTTGCAGCCCCTGGCCCTACCTGTAGGTGAGGTCCGTCTTTTCCCAGCGCCCGCCCGACAGCACGAACCGCTTTTGTCGGTTGTGGGCGCTCGGCCCGTCCAGCGGGTCAGGCACGCCGCAGCGGGGAGGTCTGGGGCCGGCGGCAGGCTGAGGGGCCTCCTGGGCGGTTGGGGCAGATGCCGGGCTGCTGGGAGGAGCTTCACGCCAGGGCTGTGGACCCCTTCTCACTGGGTGGCGGCGGTGGGCATCCTGTGCGGGAGAGAGGATGCAGGGACCTGCTCAAGCCTTGGGTCCTGGTGGCCCATGGTCAGAGGTGTGGATGGTCAGTGCACCCTCACTTGACCCCAGCCGGCCGTGTCGATGGCCAAGCTGAGGCCGTCACGCAGCAGGGCCCTTTGGCACAGGCTGACTGGCGTCCAGATGCTGATTCCAAGGCCTCCTACCGCCTCCTGCCCCCTTGTGGAGGGCCTGGGCTGCCGGGCACCTACTCCCGCCATTTGGGCTGGTGAGGACTGGGTCGGGGTGCAGCCCTGACTGTACTCTTCACACACCCAGGAAGGGACCCCACAAAGCTTCCAAGGAAAGGCCAGGGAAGCTCCCCCTCCACCCCCCCAGCAGATACCTTTCCACCTCCCTTTCTTCCTGGGTGCCCCCGGCCCCCACTCTGCCCTCTCCAGTTACGTGAGCTGGCTCCTGCCCAGGACAGCCACTGCAGCCACTCCCCAGCGTGGAGCGGCTGCAGTCCTGCCTCAATCTGCTCACCTGACAAATGGGGACGATACTTCCCCAGAGCGTGGATCTGAGGATGAACCAGGCAGTGCACACAAAGTGCGAAGGGCACCGGGAACTGAGGTCTGATTGCTGGGGGCAGTCTTGCTCATGCCCTGCCAGGGCTGGGTACACGGCGGGGCTAGATGTGCTCTGTTTGCCCCCTCCACGGGGGTATGTGGGGCAGACAGTTACCAGACACCCAGCCCCACCGTGCCAGAGCCCATGGACCACAAACAGTGATTCTGACCTGGAGCTCCCACCCTCCGAGACTCCCAGGATGGAGGTCGCAGTTCTCATGCATGGAAAAAACAGAAGCTCAGAGAGGTAGAGAGACCCAGTGGGGTCACCCAGCAAGGGCATGGCCGGGCCAGGTCAGGACTCTAGCATCCCAGGCAGGGGGCAAAGGCCCGGCTTGGGACATAGTAAAGCTGGGGGAGAGGCACAGAGCAGTGCCGTCTGCTGAGAGACTCAGCGCCTGTCCAGTCTGGGCCTGTCTGGTCAGGGCCGCTGTGGCCTCCCCACAGCCATATTTGGGGCGGGAGCTGGGCCACCCGGGCCCCACCCTTGGCCTCAGTCTCTGGCGGCTCTCCCAGGCCCTGGGTGCCCCAGAGCTCTGATGAGCGTCCTAACCCCCCCAGCTCCCGATTCCAGAGCCACCAAGAACTCAACACCCTGGAGCCACTCAACCCCCAAGGACTCCCCATGATGAAGGGGTCCTCTAGACACCTGGAGCTTCTGGGGTGTGAGGCCCTGGGCCAGTTTTCCCCATTTCAGAGTTGCTTCTTGAACGGCTGATCACCTGGCAGAGCCCAGCCATACTGAGTGTGCCAGTACTAAGTACTGATGGCTGTTGCAGCTCACCCGTATCTAGGCTAGGACGCTGCCAACTGCTCCACGGACACGCTTTCAGGCCCTGATGGGACCTCCCACCATCTCTGCAGTCATCATCCCCATTTCTCAGGTGAGGACCCAGAGCCCAGAGAAGTTAAACAACTTGTGGGGGGCACAGCTGGCAGGTGGCGGGCTGTCTGCACTCACAGCCCACCCGCTACTTGCTACTCTGCTCTGCTCTTCAGGCTGGGGTCACCCTACCCCTGGAGGAGGGACCCATGCTGGCCTCACCTTGGTGACAGAAGAGAAGGAAGGGGAAATGATTAAGTACCTGCCACTTCCCAGGCACTCTGGAGGCAGGTTCACTGAACCTCCCCCACCCCCATCCCCGGCATAAGTTGGGGAGGATACGCATGCCAGGTCTCACATCAAGGATGTGGACCCCAGACTTATGTGACAAGCCATGACGGCCTGCACCTTCCTCTCCCCAGGAAGGTCTAGCCCATAGACCTCCAGGATAAATAGATTCCTTACCCCCAACCCTGGCCAGGGTCTGAGGACCCTCCCCAGGAAGGCCAGGGCTGCGTCGTTCCTGGGAGCCCCAAACAGCCCAGAGCCCAGCCTGAAAGCTCTGTTTATGCCCGCGAGCAGAAATTGCTCCTCTCCTCTGCCCCACCAGCGACGCCTGAGCAGCCAGCCACAGAGGGAGGGTGGGTGTGCCTTCCTTTCCTGCTCCCATGAGGCACCAAGTCCTCATGGATCCCCCATGAGGACCCCTGGATCATGGGACTGTCAGTGCAGCAGAAAGAGCCACGGGCTGAGATTCAGAAGGCCCAGTTCTGTGCTGTGGAGACCCTGGATGGAGTGACCCTGGGCAAGTCACTGTCCTCTCTTAGCCTCGACTCTCCTATCTGTCAGATGGGAATGGTACCATGGCAAAGGGCTAAATGACCTCCATCTGTAATGCCCGCTGCAGCATCTGGCGCAGAGAAGAGCCTCTTCCTGGTCTGGCTTCTTGCCCCATGGGCCCTCCCCTCCCACACCTGGGAATCTGCTCCACCCAATTCCCTACAGCTCCCCTGAAGTTTCCAGACTTTAAATCGTAACAAAGGAGTTGCAGCTAGAAGGGAGCTCTCAGGCCCAGAGAGGAAAAGTGACTCGTGCTGGGTCCACCCACGAGCCAGGGGCCTCTTGCTCCCCGCCCACATCACGTTCATTGGTACTGGAGAGCGAATGAGCAGGAGGCACTAGGATCAAGGCCCCTGGGCAGTGGGTTCTTTTTCTTGGAGCCCACCATTTGAGGGCTCTTGGCCTCAGTTTCCCATTGCTGGGATAGGACACATGCTCCCTGCCCTGCCGACCTCCCGCACTCTCTTCCCCAGTCCTTTCCGGCCTGGGGCCAGGGGCCCTCCCTAGCTGCAAGGCCTGGCACGCAGCAACCTGATTCCTCAGATGGGTGTGCCAGTCCCCCCAGGGCAGCTGGGAGGCAGTGAGGTGGGGGGTGGGCATAGACCACGCCTGGCCTCATCTACAGCCCTGGGGGATTGGGGAGCAGGTATCACCCCATTTCCCAGGGGAAGAAACAGAGCCCAGAGAGGTCAAGGTCTTGGCTCAGGGTCACACAGCAAGTCAGCCAAGAGCTGGGCTTAGACCTGGGGTTCATGCCTCCCCACCCATAGCCCCCCATCCCCCCAGCTCTGGCCTGTCTCCAAAATCCACATTCCTGAGAAATGCGCCTCTTTGGAGAAGGTCTGCCTCCTCCTCGGCCAGCTGCCTCCCTCAGCCTGCCCTGGGGAGGGTGCCCAGCTCCTTCACCCCACCCTTCTCTGGCGGGCACCAAACCACAGCCTCAAACATACTCGAGGAATTTCTTGGGGAACTCAGTCTCCTGGCTGAGCTAGAGGCTTGGGGTCAGCCCCTGGGTCAACCTCCAATTAGGAAAATGGGAAGTACCTAGCAGAGGGGAAGTGAGGGAGGACCCCAGACTGGAAAGTGCTGGGTCTGTTTGCTGTTGGTCCAGCGGGACAGTTACTCATAGCTACTCTCTCTACTGTGGGCAGGAGGTGACTCTGAGGGGAGGGCATTTGGTTAGACTGTGAGGAAGGCAGGGAGCATCACCACGCCATTCTACGCCCCTCTGAGGCTCAGAGAGATCAAGCAACCTGCCCAAGTCACACCGCTAGTGGGGAGGCAGGTCCATCTCCCCCCACCTCCCCCGCTGGCTCCAGAAGGGAAGGCAGCATCCACCCCACTGGGCGGCGGGGCTTTCATCAACCCTGAAGGCTGTGAACTGGGATGGATAAATATTTACAGAGCTTTTCTGGCCCTGCCAACAGCAGTCCGGGTATAAACACATCGGAGGCGACCCCAAATGCTCCCTGCATATCTGCAGCGTGACAGACAACGGCCCAGCTCAGACCCAGACCCGACTGACACCGCACGAGCAGCAAAGTAGCAGCTGCAGGTGACGTCTCCAGTGTGCCTGGCTGAGCCCTCTCCTGGCCTCACCTAATATAATCTGCAGCCCAGCAGCAGGCACTCTTGCCTCCCACCCACCCAGACAAGACTGGGGTCGGGGGTGCTGAGGCTCCAGAGGGCTCACCTAGGGTCACGTGGTTCAAACCCAGGTCTCTCCTATACCCGAACCCCATGGATTCAACAGCTACCCAGGGTGATTTCTGACTCTGCCCCAAGGTCTAGGGGACCAGGAGGGGCTGGGAAAGAGGCAGGGTCCCTGGACTGAGGTGCCCACCACCCCTTCTGTCCTCTCCTGCTCCTATAGCCAGGGCAGGGGAGGGCAGAGCTGACGTGGCTGGACAGAGGGGCCCAGACTGGCCAGACCTCCCTCCTCACTGGACTCGACCTGCCACCTCCCTAATGCTCCCATCCCTGCCTGGGCTGGCTGGATGCTCAGCTGGGCGTCTGAGTGGGCTGGGTACCCAGCGGGCTCTGGGCCTGCAGTTGACCAGGCTGTGACCCCAGGCCCACCTGGCCGCCCCTGCGACTGGTCCCCCCAAGCACCAGCCGGAGCGGAGGGTGCAGTTTTCCCAGGCACACACAGGCTGTCACATATGCCGGGACCTCCTTCCTCTCCAGATCACACCTTCCTCTCCCTTCCCTGTCTGACCCTACGCCCTGCTCTCTGAGGGTCTCGACTCCCTGCTCTCGGCCCCTTCTTTCTCACCCAACTCATATAACACACACTAGCTCTCACACTCATGCTGCCTCCTGGCTCCACGCTCCCCAATATCACCACTCTCAGGTGCCAGGCGGTGGCGCCTCCTCCAGGCTCAGACCCCATTTCCCCGGCACCGGCTGCCCTCCCCAGCGCTTCCTTAACCCTCCAGCCTGGAGGTGTGCTCACGGAGGCCACACATCTGGAGGCTGACGCCAGCCTGAGACCTGCTGGGCTTTGTCCCTGCAGTGAATAGGGGGCCCTGTAGCCACTCCCGCTGTACCTCCCCCAACACACACCCCAGTATCTCGGCCGGGCCGCCGAGGAGCAGGTCCCAGAGCTGGGAGGGGGGTGCGGAGTCCCGCTCACCAGCCTGAGCGATCCCGGCGCAGGCTCCACTTGCACACCTCCAGGGACGGGAAGCTCACTATCTATCACGCCCCCAGGGACCCAGACAGCTTTTCGGGTAACGGGCCGCGCCGGGCCACCCCGGGCATCCCCGTGGGTCCAGCTCGGCCACCGGGCCCAGCCCGCGTGCCCGGCGCCCCTCGGTGGGGGGTGGCCAGCTGGCGGCGGGCACTCACCGGCGACCGCGGGGCCCGGGCCAACAGCGGCGGCGGCGGGAGCAGCAGCAGCAGCAGCAGCGGGAGCAGGAGGGCGCGCGGGGCCGCGCCGCGGAGCCGGGCGGCCCAAGCCATCCGCCCCGGGGCTGCTGGGCCTGCTGGGCCGCGCCGGCCGCCGCCCCTTATAGCCTCCGCCCCGCCCCCGCCCGCCCGGCCCCGCCCCCACGTCTTTTGTTCTGCACTCGCCCCGTGCTGGCGGCCAGGGTGGGGGAGGTGGGCGGGGAAGGCTGGCCGGGCGGGGGCCGGCCCGCGGACCCAGTCCTTCCCGGGCGGGCCGGTCCTGCGGGCTCAGGGGCCTGGTGCTGGGGGACCCTGGCCAGCCGGTGCTGCTCCGGGCCTCAGTTTCCCCGATGCGGTGGAGAGTCTGAGAGGCGCCGCGTTTCATTCCTCCCCCTCCTGACCAGGCCACCTTTGGAAGGCGCATCCCTAGCTGGTCTCCCTGGGGGCCTGACCTCTGACCTCCTGTTAGCCTGTGACAGGTGGCGGTACCCACGGGCAAGTTCTGCCACTCCTCAGAGCCTCAGCTGATCCATCTGGAAGACGGCACTATAGCCCCTGTGAGGAAAGGGATATTAAAGTGTGCCCCAGAGGAAACTGAGGCATATGGAGGCGGCTGGCCAGGACCCCAGCTTGGCGCAGAACCATAGACAATTATAGATGGGGAAACTGAAGCCCTAAGAGGGAGGGACGAGATCAGGCTTTTCCAAACCAGCAGGCAGGCAGAGGGGTCAGAAGGCCCTCTAGCTGGTCAGCTGGAGGGAGGGTACGGTCAGAAAGCCATTGGGGGCAGTGTCTGAGTGGGGCACTGGGGGCCCAGGCTGCCCCTTGGTCAGGGACTAACAGGCTCCTCTGAGCCCCTCCGGCCCAGCCTCCTGAGACCGAGGATAAGTAGGTGAGAATCAGAGGAGCGGGTGATGACCGCACGCTGGAAGGGATCCTCCAGGCTCATATACTCTCTGTGATGACCAGGGATCTCACCAGCTTGCCAGGCAATCCGCTCCATCATGGGCAATGCTGGGGAACCAGGACACAGGCGGTGGCTCCCGTCCTGGCGGGCGGGGTGCTGAGCTGCCTCAGTGTGAGGCTGTGGGCACCCATCCTGGGCCTAAGATGGGGGGAGATGGTGTGGGGAGGGGGAGGAGAGGGACACCGGCTGACTCAGCCCTCCCTCCGGGTTCCAGTCCGGGGAGCCTTCACAGCCTCTCCAGGGAGGCTCTACAAAGACCCCTAGAGGGCAAGGAGAGGAAAGACAGCAGTGATTTTTACTACCTGGGCTGTTTGCCATCTTTTTCTTTAAAGTGATTTACTTTTAAAACTTGAAATGCCTACTTCAGCCTCATTTTAGCCACATTGGTCAAGAAGTTATAGATTTAACGCAGAGCGGTTTGGTCGTTAGTCGGAGGAGCTTCTTCCATTAGTTCGGAGACTGCGGCTCTTCATTGGGCAGCAGGAGCGGCGCGGCTGTCGGAGAAGCGGTGTAGAACTTAGGCATTGGGTGAAAGAAATTGGCCCGAACCAAGCAGACTACTCGTAAGTCCACGGGTGGCAAAGCGCCCCGCAAACAGCTGGCCACTAAAACGGCCAGGAAAAGCGCCCCCTCTACCGGCAGGGTGAAAAAAACCTCATCGCTACAGGCCCGGGACTCTTGCGCTTCGAGAAATCCGTTGTTACCAGAAATCCACCCAGCTTCTGATCCGGAAGCTGCCTTTCCAGAGGTTGGTGAGGGAGATCGCCCAGGATTTCAAAACCAACTTGAGGTTCCTGAGTGCCGCCATTGGTGCGCTTCAGGAGGCTAGCGAAGCGTACCTGGTGGGTTTATTTGAAGATACTAATTTGTGTGCCATCCACGCTAAGAGAGTCACCATCATGCCCAAAGACATCCAGTTGGCTCGCCGGATACGGGGAGAGAGAGCTTAAGTGAAGGCAGTTTTTATGGTGTTTTGTAGTAAATTCTGTAAAATACTTTGGTTTAATTTGTGACTTTTTTTGTAAGAAATTGTTTATAATATGTTGCATTTGTACTTAACTCATTCCGTCTTTCACTCAGGATGAATGCAAAAAGTGACTGTTCACAGACCTCAGTGATGTGAGCACTGTTGCTCAGGAGTGACAAGTTGCTAATATGTAGAAGGGATGGGTGATATTTCTTGCTTCTCATGATGCATGTTTCTGTATGTTAATGACTTGTTGGGTAGCTATTAAGGTACTAGAATTGATAAATGTGTACAGGGTCCTTTTGCAATAAAACTGGTTATGACTTGAAAAAAAAATCATAGATTTGATGAGCTAATTGTATGTTTTTTTCCGATACACATGAAAATATAGACAGTAAAAATATTTGTGTAAAAAATATATATATATATATTTGTGTAACTACCTTAAGTGGTCTTGAGTGCCTCCAGGGGAGCATGGCCTTGCTTTGCGGAACCACAGTCCACCTGTCATGGGAGCTCAAGTAACAACCTCCCACGTTGTAGGCCGCAGTGGAGAGCCATGGTTATAGCAAGCTGGGCTGGTCACAGAGGGCTTCCTGCAGGAGGAGGACCCTGATCAGCCTAGGAGGGCCAGTTTGGCAATGGGAACAAGTGGTCAGTGGCTGCATGAGCAAAGGGGTGGAGGCTGGACCAGGCCTGGCATGTCTATGAGGAGAGAGTAGCCACCCTTCACATGCTTCCCTCACCTCCAGGCCAATGGTCGCCCCCACTGCAGAGAGGAGAAAATTTTGGCCCAGGCCCAGATGAGGGTCAGGGGAGGGCCCTGCTTCCCAGGCTGGCTGACAGGACTGTGTGGTTGGGACACAGTAGAGACATGCTGAGCCTGCCAGGCACTGCCCATGTCCCCTCCGTCCCTTCTGCCCCTTCCTCACAGAGGGGCCTCCTCTCCCCACCTGGGACCCCTCCCCCATGATTTTGCTGTGGGCGATTTCATCCTCCCCACAGTCCAGGTACTGGGAGGACTCCCTCGGGCATAGGGGACAGTGATGAGGGGGTGGTAAAGAGGTCAGGACCTCTCCCTGCTAAGGGTAGCAATAAAAGACTATGAAAACCTCCAGTTCCCGAAGGGCTGGGAAGCGTCCTAAATTCGGCATTGCCCTGCCCTGGGCCTGGAACCAAGGTGGTAAAATTCGAGGCCACAGGATTCAAACCCGCACAAACACCTCTAGGTTACGGCCTTTGGGAGGGACACGCTGCATAAACGCTGTAGGGGTCTGGCGCTGCATCCGTGGGGCAGGGGGTCGGGTTGGGTGGAGGGCCACGCAGGGGTCCTCGTCGCACCCCAGCGGGGGCTGCCCGCGCCCCGCAGTGATTTTGCCGGGAAGGAGTCCGAGAGCGGTCCGGACGCCCCCTGGCGGGAGCTCTGGGGCCCGTCACGGAGGGTGGGTGCTTCTTCCCCTGCCCAGTCCACCCGCGACCCTGAGGCCACGCCGGAGCCAGCGAGCCCGGTCCGATAGGAGGGGGAGGAGCAGGGGCCGGCCTCCCGGTGCCCCACTTCCCGAGCGCGGGACAGCCCCTAGCTCCACTCCCAGAGCTCCGCGGTGGTCTTTGAAGGGCCAGGCTTCGCTCCTGCGTACGCCCTCGGCGCCCTGCGACAGCGGCCCGTGTCCCCAGGGCGCGCATAGCTCGGGCCAGGAGCTGGGAGGGAGTAGGGTCACCGGCAACGGGTGCTGCCTGATGGAGAGGCCGGGTGACCCGCGAGGGTGCAGCCTGTCCCCGGGTCCCGAGCCTCCGTCCGGGGGCGTGTCCCCGCGGCCCCGCCCCGGCCCCGCCCAGCAGCGCCGGCCGTGACAGGCGCCGCCGCCTTCGTCCCCGAACCGGAACAGCAGTCACCGTTGCTGTCTCCGACTCGGTTCAGCCGGTCCCACCGCCGCCACCATGCCCCGGGGGAGCCGCAGCATGGGCGCCCGGCCAGCCAGGTGGGAGCGGGACGAGGGCCCGCAGGGTGGGGTCTGGGGAAGCGCGGTCCCCAAGGACGTGACAGCGTGACCTTGGCGGCTGCTGCGCCATCTTGGCGGGGGAGGGGCGGGGGTACCGCAATCAGGCATCTAAGACGGTGGTCGTCCACCCTCCGGGAGGAGGAGAGGGTGCCTCTCCGGAGCTGCGGGCCCCTGGGGCCGCCGGCCTGGAGTCCGGCCGGGATTAATCCTGCTTCTTCCCATCCCGCAGCCGCAGCGCCGCGACCTCTGCCCACCCGCCCGCGCACCCGCCGCCCTCGGCCGTGGCCCCGGCCCCCGCCCCGTCGGGCCAGCCCGGCCTGATGGCGCAGATGGCGACCACGGCCGCCGGAGTGGCCGTGGGCTCGGCTGTGGGACACGTCGTGGGCAGCGCCCTGACCGGAGCCTTGAGCGGGGGGAGCTCAGAGCCCGCCCAGGCTGCTGCCCAGCAGGTGAGCAAGGGTTCAGGGGAAACTGAGGCCGCCTTCTCTCAAGGCCACTGAGCGGGGAGCTGCTGGAACGTCCAGCGAGGAGTGTCCAGGGTGTCCAGAGCTGCCTCGGCCAAGGACTGTACCCAAGAAGGGTCCTATTAGTCGCTCTGCTGTTGGTCTCTGGTCACAGGACGGCTCTCCCTGCCCCTCCCCTGAGGCCAAGGTCCCTAGACCCCGTGGACAGACACCAACCAGCCCTTTAAAGATGGGGAAACTGAGGCCCTTAGGGTCTCAGAGACTGGCCCAAGGTCACCTAAACCTAGTAGAAGGGAGGGATGTTGAAGTTCCTGAGTCTGTGCTCTCTCTCCCAGGTAGCCCCTTCCTGTAGCCCCTGCACCCAAGGGTGAAGGGTAGCCAGTGACTCTGGGTCTGTTCCCTGCTGGCCTGTCCCCCACTGGGCACCCCACCAGTCCTGAACCAAATTCTGGCTTAGTGGTGGGGTCAGGGGTAATGAGGATCAGTGTTGCTGAGCAGGAAGGTGCTAGAACTTGTGGGGGTGGGGATCATACTCTAGCAGAGCACTGGGCTTTTCTAGAACCTTCTCTCACCTCCCACCCCCACCTGCCAGCATACCTGTTATGAGGCAGCTGGGAATGCTGTCTGTACCAGCACCAACAGGGTGGCTTTGAGAGGGCTGTGGGCTCACCCTGTTTCAGGGATGGAGCAGCTGAGGCTAAACAGGGCAGGCTGGACCTGGCAGGGCTGGGGGCGTTAGGAGGGGCAGCTGGCACCCCCAGCTCTGGAGTCCTCTTCTGGGTGCCAACCCCAAGCTGACCTTGCTGCTTCCTGTGCTGTAACCTCAGGCCCCGGCCCGCGCTGCCCCGCAGCCCCAGCAGATGGGGCCCTGCGCCTATGAGATCAGGCAGTTCCTGGACTGCTCCACCACTCAGAGCGACCTGACCCTGTGCGAGGGCTTCAGCGAGGCCCTGAAGCAGTGCAAGTACAACCACGGTGAGCTGGGAGGCCCTGACCCCTGCTGAGGCGGGAGCGGTGGTCTCTCCTCCTGTACCTTCGGCCTGACCTCCACCTGTGCCGGCCCTCCCTCTGCAGGTCTGATCTCCCTGCCCTGAAGAGACCGGTGCAGATTCAGGGGCCAGCCCTGCAGCCACCTTCACACCTTCACCGACAGCAAGACCATGACATCAGATTGTACCCACATAGCTGAGACTGGGAGTGAGGAGAGGGTTTCTCACCCCACAGATGATCCAAGACGAAAATGTGCAATTAAAAGAGTTTATGTTAGATCCTAGCCTGCTGTGTCCACTCTCATTGGACTTTCTGCGGGTGGGGGAGGATGAATGGATGTCCCACTGTGGAGTGGGATGCTTCACCTTCAGCTGGTGTCCTGGGTGGGGAGGGTGACCTTGTAATCCTGTGTAATCTGACAGCCTCGGGCAGTCCAGACTGGGTGGTGAGGCATTAGCAGGTGACCGACCATAAGCCTCAAGGACGTCTGACTCCTGGGGGCTGGAATCCCTGGAGGAGCGTGCTGTCTCCTCTCAGGGACCCCTGCCCCTCCACCCTTCTCATCTCTGCCTCTGGATCCCTTTCTCCGCACCCACATCTTAGGGGCCCCGTGGTGGCCTCACGTTCTGTCAGTGACCTTGCAATTTCCCAGAAATTCCAGATTCTGCAAGAGGAATACTGCTGGGCCTTTGCACCTGATCACACCAGGCAGAGGTCACGGCCAACCCCCTTGGATCTGAGTCCAGCTCGGCCACGTGGCCGTGATGTGCCAGGTCACGGGGCCTGCCGGAACAGAGGTGCTGGCCCTTCAAACGCCATCACACACTCTGTGCTGCTGCCTTCACCGAGTTCATTCAGCAGCTCTGCACTGAGCACCTACGGTGTGCCAGGCCCTATTCCACATCTCCCTGCCCTTGTGCAGGCACTTAGCCTCCAGCAGTATGGTGGGGACCTGTCTCTGGATATAGTGTCTTCCATCGTGTGGGTATATGTGTGTCTCTGAGGGGGTTGGCATTGGGGTCCACCTCCCATCACACACATCTGTCCCCTGGGAAGGGGTCCCATATCTGGGTATGAGCATCCCCCCAGGGATCCATGTCTCCTCCTTACCTGGCTCTCGGCCCCAGCTAGTGGGTCCCAGACAGCAGGAAGCCCACCCTTCGGGGCCGTGAAGGAGGGCCTTGCTGCTGGTGGCCACGCAGAGTGCCGGCACGCCTTCTCCAGCCATCGCCCAGCGGGGGAAGGCCCGACAGCCAGCGCAGCTCCTCTGGAAGGCCCAAGAAGCCCTGCCTGTGGGGGACTGGTGGGAAGGCACATCCTCCCCCTGGGGCTCTCCTGTGACACACCTGCCAGCTCTGGACACCACTCATCCAGGCTCTCCAGGAAGGACTCATAGCAGGTGGGGGCCCCGTCCTCACCCTCTGCAGAGGGAAGAAGGCTGATTCCTGGCTGGCCTGGTGGTCCACACCCCCACCTCTCACTCTGGACCTGTTTGCTGGCCCACAGTGGGGTCAGGACAGGGCATTGGATGGGAAGTTCAGGGCTAGGTCCTGGCCAAAGCAGGGGCTCGGCAGGGCTTGGGTGGTCTGTGGCTGCTCTTCCCCATCTTATATTCCAACATAGCTGCACAGGGGGAATCTGGGGCCCCACTTACTGATGATCTGCACTAGGACATAGATCCCACGCTCCTGCAGCAGGGGGCTGCCCATGGAGGGCGCCAGGGAAGGCCCCTCCTCCAGCCCCTCAGCCAGGTTCACCAGGTGCCCATCCTCAGCCAGGAGGGCTATGGTCACTGGGGGAGCAGAGAGGGAGGCAGGGCAGGGCTGGAATCCCTACCTGGGGGCCCTCAGAGGTTCTCCCAGCACCCCTCCCTGCCCCCTCACCATCTGGGGGCACCTGCCCCCTCTGCCTCAGGTGGGTGATGAGGATCACCAGGCTGCACCAGGGGTTCACCAGCTCCCAGCAGCCAGCTGTGGGGGAGAAGCAGAGGTGAACGAATGGCACCCTCTACTCTCCCCAAACTGGGACCCTCTGCCTCCCTCCCGTCTCTTCCCTACAGAGCAGGGAATGGGGCTATGAGATTAGGAACGTACCCCCCTTCCATCTCCCAAGATGTCGGTGACCGGGGTGCACAACTTCTGTCTTTCTCACGCGACCCTCCCCTCCCACTTCAGCCCCACCTCCGGCACCTGACAGCCCCTCACCCCCTACCCCGCACCAGCCCCGTCTCCACCAGAAGGTCAGGAATCTGCAGCTGGGGCTAGAGCTTTAGGTGCCTCATGCCCCCTGAAGCTGGAGGACCACTGACCAGCTAAGGGATGGAGCAGTTTGAACATTTGCTCCACGGCAGCGTCTTGGTGGCTGCGTGGCCCGTGCGCTCCTAGAGGAGCCCACGTGCATTTCCCAGGACCCAGCCGGGATTTCCCCTCAAGGGACTCTCCGCGGACGCTCCCATCCCTTCCCATGTGTACCCCTTCCCCACGCCGCCTCCCCACTCTCCCTCAAGGCAGAGGGAATGTACCCCCACCAGTCTTCCGGGACAGGGGACCCCACTTACCTCCAGACGTCACCGTGATAAACATGGCTGCAAGGGGGAGGAGACAGATGTGGGGGCTTTGATCCCCCAACCTCCAACTTCCTGACTAAGGAAGGAGTTGGGGCTGAGATCTACCCCATGTGGCGCCCTGCGGGAGATGTGTGTGTCGGGGATGGGGGAGTGATGGGTGGGTGGGTGGGTCCAAGTGCAGCTCCCCACTCAGCCGCCCTTGGGGCTGGGCTCCACCAGCCCAGGGGGTCCTTGCAGCTAGTCCAGGAGGCTTGGCCTCCTCTTCCTCCCACTAGCTAGATCAGAGTACAGAGAAGACTCAGGTCCTCCCAGCTTCCAAGCTGGTCTCCATGGGAGTGGGAGCTGCCAAGAGGTTTAGGCAGGAAATGCTTTCCCCCCAGTATCCCGGTAACGGGCTCTGGGGAGGGTCCGGACATTCCCTGACGCAGGGCTCTAGTGGGGGCTGGAGTCTCAGCGCCCAGGGATGTCCAGAGACCACATCCCCTCACCAGTAGAGACAGAGCGTCCAGGCTGAAAGCAGGGGAGATTCCTGGGGGTGGGGTGCTGGCGTGGCTGTAGCAGAAGCAGGATCCTCACCAACCTCACAGGCTCCCTATCAACTCAAGGCCCCCTGCCCTGGGCTCACTCCCAGCCTCCCTCTCTTCTGTCCTTGTTTCTTTCCTTTCTTAGTCAAGTTTATTGAGTTATGGTTTACCGACAGTAAAATTCACTTTTGAGTGAACAAAACACTTTTGAGTGTTTTCCAGTTGTGACAAGTCTCACAGAACCACCACCAGTCTGGATACACAACATTTCCATCACTCTCCCAAATTCCTTCATGCCCCTTTGTGGTCACCCCAACCCCTGGCAAGCGCTGCAGTGTTCCCTGCCCCCACCTCTTCCAGACTGTCACGTCACAGAGAGGGAAGCAGCAGACAGTGCGGAGCCTTTCAGGTGCGGCTGCTTTCACTTAGCTCCATGCGTGCAGGATTCACCAGGGTCGTCAACCGGTGTCGATGGGTCCTTCCTTTCATCACCCGGGAGGGTCCCACTGCCTGGAGGTGCTACGGTCTGTGGATCCACTCACCTGCTGCTGTTTGGATTGTTTCCCGTTTTGGGTGATTATGAGTAAAGCCAGTACAGACACTCACCAGCAGGTCTCTGGGTGAAGAGACGTTTCCATTTCTCTACTGTAAACCTCAGCAAGAGGGATTGCTGGGTCCTCTGGGGAGAGTATGTTTAACTTTGTAAGAAACTGCCATTGTTTTCCAGCGTGGGCAGCGTTTGCATTGCCCCTCTTTCCGGCTGGTTGTGGTTGGGCCTCTGGACTCATGGCGGGTCAGGATACTTCCTTCTTAGCTGCCCTGCCACTGCTCCCCGGTGATTACACTATTCATCCACCCTCTGCAGGCAGAGCTCAAGGCAGGAGGCAGGAGGAGGCCCAGATCCTCCCCGCAGCTCATCAGCATCACTCTGCCTCTGACAGGACTTGCCTCAGTGCTCACACCTGTAAAGCAGTGAGAGGCACCGCTCACGGCACCACTCGCACCGCTCACAGCACCACAGGCAAGTTAGCGTGAGGACGGAACGCAATTAAGCCTTTTGAGTGCTACCTGGGTGCTCAGCCTGCAGCAGGCGCTCAGAGGCAGCACTGGGGAAAGCCCTGGGGCAGCGTTTCCCAAACTTACAGGCAGGGCACTTTCTTCCAAAATCTGGGGACCCGTGTCCTGCAGAACACAGCCCAGGAGTGGCTGCAGCCAGATTCTGGAAGGAATGGAACTCCCGGCCTGGACCCTCAGCTCCAATGACCACCCCTCTCTTTTCCGAGGGGTTTGTCTTTAGTGCCACTGAGGAGGGATCTTTTGTCTTGAGTGTCATGGAGGTGCTCTAAGGAGGTGTTAGGACTGCAGTGGGACCCACAGTGGGAGCTTTGTAACCTTCCCCAAGCGAGCTCTCAAGGCTACAAAGTAACGAGAGCACACCGCTTTAACTTGTTTTATTATTTTTTAGGTATTTGGTAAGGCCAGCAGATCAGGAGATGATCGCCATTGAGAAGCTGGTTTGTTACAGTTCCCAAGTGGAGGAGGCATGACACCCCATGGTGCGGGAGGCCACATGGGAAAGCACCAGGGCTGGTCAGGAGGCAGAGAGAGAGGGGGAACTCTGGGCGGGAGCCTCTATTGTGGTTTCTGAGGGAAGGAACAGTGAGGTGGGGTGAGCAGGCTCAGGGTTGGCTGTTTGGAATAACTTCATGCTCTGGGGCACAGGAACCGTCCCTGGTTGTCTGGTACTTGCCCTGGGTGACAAGGCAGGAGGGCAGTGGCCCAATGAGAGAGCCCCGTAGGGGAGGTGGTCAGGGGAGTGTGGACTCAGGAATGGTTGGTTTGCATTTGAAAAGTGTGTTACTGTCTCTAGGAACTGGCTGACCCTGGGAGGGCCAGTCCCTCCAAGGTCAGCAAGGCCCCAGATGTCAAAGCATCAGGATAGAGAATATAAAAGGCATGATTAATACACACAAAGTCCTATCTATGTTTTTCTTTTTTGGCTGCCACATGCAGCTTGTGGGATCTCAGTTCCCTTACCAGGGGTTGAACCCAGGCCACGCAATGAAAGCCCAGAATCCTAACCACTAGGCAACCAAGGAACTCCCACAAAGTCCTATCTTTGCATCTTCACAACACTTGGGCTGGCACAATGCTCGTCTTTTGTTTCCAGATGAGGAAACTGAGGCACAGAGAGGGGAACTTGGCTGAAGTTGTGCAGTCAAGAGGAGGAGGATCTGGGATTCAGGTTTGAATCCCGACGCGGGTTGAATCCCAACCAAAGTCAGCTCCCCTCGGTTTGGCAAACTCTCTTGCCCACAACAGGAGTGCAGATAGGCACAACCATGTCGGGAACCCTGGCGGTATCTACTAAAACTAAACAGAAAGGGGACTTCCCTGGCGGTCCAGTGGTTAGGACTCTGTGCTTCCACTGCAGGGAGCACGGGTTCGATCCCTGGTTGGGGAACTAAGATCCCGCATGCTGCGTGGTGCGATGCGGCCAAAAAAACCACAACACTAAACGGAAACGTTCCCTGTCCTGGGTGTCTGCCCAGCAGAAACCAGAGCTCAGGTGCACCAACGACACAGGCAGGAATGCTCGCAGCAGTTCTCCTTGAAATAGCCAAAGATGAAAGCACCCGAATGGCTAGTAACAGGAGATGGATAAACTAACTGTGGCTATCCACACAGTGGCTTACACACAGCTGTGACAACGAATTAAACATTGCTGCACACACGGATGACTCATAATGTTTAACAAAAGAAGCAGAAACAAAAGAGGACACACTATCACTCCATTTATAGCTGACGTTCTACAGCAAAACTGATCAACCGCAGAGTCGCACTTGGTTACTGTTGGGGCTAAGAGGGCGTTACTGGCAGGGGAGGCGAATGAGGGAGCCTTCTGGGGTGATGGAAATGTTCTAAATCTTGGTCTGGGTAGAGGCTGCAGGGACATATATATAAAATCATTGAGCCATACATGTAAGATTTGTGCCCTTGACCGTATGAGTTATACCTCAGTGAAGGGCAGCCACCTGCTCTAACTGCACATGTGGATTTCTGGGCTTCTGTTCTCAAGAAGGCCCTGTGGGGCCGGGATGCTGACGTTTAGGAAGATAAGGTCTGGCTGCTGGGCCCCAGCACCACCCTCCCACCGTGTCAGTGGGCTGATTTGCATGCCCTGTCGTGGTCCAGCAGCCTCCCCAGTGTGCCCTGAAGCACCTGGAGCACACCCAGCGCAAGCCCAACAAGCGACTCCCACCTGCCTCCCTGCCTCTGGCCATGGCCTGTCAGCATCTGGCCCTCCTTCTGACTGGGGTCCTCCTAGCAGGTGAGCCCTCCCTGGGCCTTGCTCACCCAGGGGTGGAGTGGGAGACAGCACACTGGCTCTGGAACCCCCTGTAAGGAGGCAAATCCATGTGGTCAGTGGGGAAGGTTTTGGAAGGGTCCTTGAGATGGAGAAGAGAACTGGCCACAGGCGGCCCTGCCCCAGACTTGAGGCAAGTCACTTCTCTGTGTGGGCCTCAGTTTCCCCATTTATGAATGACCAGATTGCTAGGGTCCCTTTGGACTCTGACTCTTGGGGGTCTCAGAGACTCATCACCTTTTGAGTTTTTCAGAGGGGAAGCTGGTGTGGGCTGATTCATACCCCACAGGGCCTCAGGGACAAGCTAACCCTGAGGAGGTCTTCAGCAGCCAGTGGCCGGAGGCTGAGCCAATGGGTAGTAACAGCCCCGGAGGCTTCTTGGGGGTCATCAGTCTGTAGCCAGGGTTTGGACAAGCCAGTGTGACCAAAGTGATAGGGGTCTGCAGGGCAAGGGATGAGGGTGGGCAGCCCAGAGACCACCAGCACACCCTCTGAACTCTAGATCCTTAGCTGAACATGGCTCCTTGGGAACAAGACACTAATGGGGGCTTAGGGGTCGCCAGCTCCGTGCCCCACCCAGTGACGATCCCATGGCACTGGGCTGTGAGCTTTTGGGAGAGGATTCTCCTGGGAGTCTGACCAAGACTTTGTGGGGCAGGGGCAGGAAGGAAGGGGCCCAGGCAAGACCTGAGTGTGTCTGTCTCTCTCAGCCTCCCAGCCAACCCTCACCCAGCCGGACACACTGCTGGTCTTCCCAGGCCAAGTGGCCCAACTCTCCTGCATGCTCAGCCCCCGCCATGCCACCGTCAGGGACTACGGCGTGTCTTGGTATCAGCAGCGGGCAGGCAGTGCCCCCCGCTTTCTCCTCCACTACCGCTCAGAGGAGGACAACCACCGCCCCCCTGACATCCCTGACCGCTTCTCGGCAGCCACGGATGCAGCCCATAATGCCTGCATCCTGACCATCAGCCCCGTGCAGCCTGAAGATGCTGCAGATTATTACTGCTCCGTGGGCTACATACCCTAGGGGTGGGGTGTGGGATGAGTGCCTTCTGTCTGCCTCCCACTTATGCTCCTGACCTTGGGACCCTCCCTTTCTTTGAGCCTTGATTTTCCTCCTTTGTAAAATGGGTTAATAATCAACATGTCAACAATAACTATTCGGAGCGCCATGAGATCCTGGCTGAAAAAGTGACTGTGAGACGCAAGAGGGAAGAGATATGGGAACATATGTATAACTGATTCACTTCATTATAAAGCAGAAACTAACACACCATTGTAAAGCAATTATACCCCAATAAAGATGTTAAAAAAAAAAAAAAAGCTCAATAAAAAAAAGAAAAACAAAAAAGAAAAAGTGACTGTGGTTGGTCTGGGTCTGGGAGTGTGGGGGTAGGGACTCTGGGGATTTTTGCAGAAGGGGAAGCACCTGAGACCCTTGGGTGGGGCCCCACCTCCCTACCAGCCCCCAGGGGGCTCAGAATGGTGGCTCTTGCCTTCCTGTGACTGGAGGAGCTGGAGTGAGAGAAAAAATAACCAGCCCTTGCTGGTCCCAGCTCTGCATGGCTGGTTGTGGTCCAACACACACAGGGTCAGTGGACTGGGTCCCTAGGAGCCCCTGCCTACTCCTGGATGGGGCTAGGAGGCACCTGAGGGCCAGGACGGAAGGTGCTGAAGACAGGTGGGCAGATGGCAGGGGGAGAATGGGCAGCAGCCATCCTTGGGTAGAGGGGCAAGTCTTGCCACCAGAAGCAGAAGTGAGCTCTGGGAGGGGGGTCGGGGGCTGAAGAACACATCCCGCTTCCCTCCAGGTTCCCCTAAGAGGCGCCACCTGAACGGAGGCCATCCCTCAGATGCAGAGGTGGGGTCCACAGAGGGTCCCGCCTAGGCTCCCAGCCATCTCCTGGGCCCTCTCCGGGCTCTCCTCATTTGTCTCTGCGGGGACGAGGTGAGCAAGCAGGACCAGAGCTCCCCAGGAAGGGAGGGGGAATCGCAGCAGGACCCCGAGCCTGCGCGGGGTAACGGGCTCCGCAGCCCTGAGCGCACCTGCCCTTCGCCCGGGGACACAGCCGCCTCAAGGCCTCTGGCCGGCCCCACCCCCAGGACAGATGCCCAGGAGCCGGCCGCCCCTCCCGGCCTCAGTTTCCTCCTCTGCGCTCCCGCCAACGCCCGCCCAGCCGGGACGCGCTCGGGGACGGCCCGGAGCCCTGAGTCGACTGGACGGCCCCTCCCGACCCCAGTCCTGCGACACGGATCCCGGCGTCCTGGCGCAGACCCGTACTGCGCGGCGGGACCAGCGAGACACTGGCCTCCGCGCGGCCTAGAGCGGTCCCGGAAGTGCCGGGGAGGGGGCGGGGCTCGGGCTCTCGGGCCGCCGCGGGCTCCGCGTCAGCAGCCGCAGCCGAGCGAGGCCACGGCCGCGGGCAGGAGCAGCTCAGGTGCGGCCCCGCCCTGCTCGCCCGCGGCCCCGCCCCCGCTCAGGTGAGCGGCCCCGCCCCGGCCTAGGTGAGTGGCTCCGCGGCAGCCAGTGTGGCCACCTCTCCCTCCGGTGGCGCAGGTGTGGGCGGCCCCCGTCCGTGGAAGCAGGTGCGGGTCCGCGGCCGCTCGCTGGCCTCCAGCCAGGAAGCCCTGACTGGCCCGAGGGTCGGCCGAGTGCCCAGGCCCTGGGGCGTCCCAGGAGGATGGAGTGACAGAGGCAGGAGGAGCCGGGGAAGGCCAGAGAGAGGTGGGAAGTGTGGGGTTCCAGACCTTTGGATTTTCGGTCCCAAAATATTTAAAACATCGTTGGTCACAGATAAAGTATCGCTAACTTTTTCAACACAGTGGAGACTTCAGCGTGTAGCTGGTACATAGTGGGAATGGAAAACCCCCGAGGAGGGAACCTCGGAAACACCAGGATTTAGCAGGTGGGTGGAGGCACAATATCCAGATACAGAGAAAGAGGGGTCAGAGGGCATGAAAATTAGGGGGGGGAAAGAAACCAAGGGGATGAAGTGGGGCGTGGGAGTGGGGTAGGTTGGCCAGCAAGGTGGGTTAGTGAAGGGTGGTCTCGTATTGTCACATCGTCCAGTTTTTCATGAGAAAACCTACTGAGTTTTAAATATTGGCAGCTAAGTCAAACAAAAAGGAAAAGCCTGACTCTTTGAGAGTCAAACACAACGTGTCTGTGGCAGGATCCCCAGAGTGCCAATTTGCAGTCTCTGAAATGAAGGGTTTTGAGAGGGATGTCTTGGGGAGGCCTTCCAGAGGGGGGAGGAAGTGAGGACCCAGAAGAGAGGGCTTGGCTGTAAGGAGGTCATTAGATGCTGGAGCTGAAGTCCCAGCTGAAATTGGAAACTTGAAGTTTGTCTCCGTGCCAGACACAGTCGTATGATTTTCCTTGGCAACATTCAGCATCTTAGGAGGAGCTGGCAGAGGAGGTGGGTAGTTAGTGGCAGGGCAGGGAGGTGAGAAATGCGATGCTGGTCAGCGAGCTGGTTGAAGTGATGCCCATAGTTAGACCCACTGTAGTCTAAGCTAGATGGGGAAGGGGTGGACCAGGGTGAAAATGGGACGTGAGGTTTGAGGAGGTCGGGTGAGGCGGGGGGGAGCGGAGACCGTGGTTGTGAAGAGGAGTGGGAGTGATCACAGGCTTTTTTTTTTTTTTTTTTTTTTTTTTTTGCGCTATGCGGGCCTCTCACTGCTGTGGCCTCTCCCGTTGCGGAGCACAGGGTCCGGACGCGCAGGCTCAGCAGCCATGGGTCACGGGCCAGCCACTCCGCGGCATGTGGGATCTTCCCAGACCGGGGCACGAACCCGCGTCCCCTGCATCGGCAGGCGGACTCTCAACCACTGCGCCACCAGGGAAGCCCCACAGGCTTTTTTTTAAAAAAAATAAATTTATTTATTTTTGGCTGCATTGGGTCTTTGTTGCTGTGCACGGGCTTTCTCTAGTTGCCGCGAGTGGGGGCTACTCTTCGTTGAGGTGCACTGGCCTCTCATTGCGGTGGCTTCTTTTGTTGCGGAGCACGGGCTCTAGGCACGCGCGCTTCAGTAGTTGTGGCGTGGGGGCTTCAGTAGTTGTGGCACACGGGCTTAGTTGCTCCGCGGCATGTGGGATCTTCCCGGACCAGGGCTTGAACCTACGACCCCTTCATTGGCAGGTGGATTCTCAACCACTGCACCACCAGGGCAGTCTGACACAGGCTTCTTGAGGATATTGCAGTTCTGTGCTTTTTTTCACACCTGGCCTTTCTACTGGCTGAAAATTCATTTAAAAAAAATTCCAAATAGTAATGATTTCCATCATGACTATTCTGATTAATTTAGTATGTCTTTTTGAGGCAGTTCCTCTCTGACTTCAGTGTAAGGATGATAGTACCTTTGTATGGAGTCCTGAGGAGTACATGAGATATGCTTGTAAAAGGTCTAGCTGTGCCTTGCACACAGTAGTTGCTCAGTAAACTCGAGTTGTCATCATTATGGTACCTGAAGAGTTTCCCTGGAGGTTGCATAGCAGTTTGTGGATGGGGTCCTGCGGGGCTCCCTCTGGGCCCCCACAGTGGGTTGGGGGGCTGAGTGGGGTGTTCTAGCCTCCTTCCTTGTCCCTCTGAAAATACCCCCTTCGACCAGAGCAGCTCTGCTTTTGTATGTTTCATTTATTCATATCTCCCAGATAATTGACTTATTTGAATAAAGAGTACTTTCGGCAAAATAAAATAAAAGTGTGGTAAGCAGTTCTAACACAAACACAAATAACTTTTCCTCCATTCAATCATTTATTTATTCAATAAATTGTGTGTAATGATTGAGTGGCTGTGCTGGGAGCTGGGGATTCCAATATGGAGGAGCCCCGGATTTGCCCTTGGGGAGCTCGCAGGTGGTGGTGGGGAAAGTCCTGCCATGACATTTGCCTTCCAGGTGGTGAGTGCTGTGATGGACATATGCCCCGTGCTCCACGGTCACCAAGGCCACGTGCCCAAGATTGTCAGAGTCTGAGGGTGCAGGGAAGAGGGGACATTTGAATTGAGTCTGGAAGGATGAGCAAGTGGCCATGTGAGAAGAGTGGGGACCAGTCAGGAGGAGGAAACAGCAGCATGTGTGAGTGGTGGAGCTGGAAGTTTGGGGGTGTGTGGAAGGAGAAGCAGGCGACAGGGCCACATGGCCGGGTGTGGAGGACTTGGGCTGCTGGAAGCTCCTGAGAAGGGGGATGTCACGATCAGGACTGTGTTTTGGGCATTTGACCTTGGCATCCACGTAGAGAACGGGCTGGGGGGAGGGGGAAAGCTGGAGGTAGGCAGCCAGCGGGGAGGCGAGTCACACGGAGGCCTGAGCTGCCCAGTGGCAGCGAGGAGAGAGGGAGAGACCCCTTCAGTAAAAACGGGAAGCGGACAGGACGGGGTGTGCCGGCGGGAATGAGAAGGGCTGACTCCCAGGGCTCCGGCTGGGGCTCTGGGCTGGAGGCCTGCAGCCAACCGATCATAGGAGGCGGGTGTGTGCTCTCTCTTTCCCAACAAGACCCCAGCCCCAACCTCCTCTGGTAGCTGGAGTCTTGCCCCTTTTTCAGAATGGCTCCACTTCCTGTCCTTGCCCACCTTTCTGGACACCCTGAGCCTTTAGAGTCTGGACACCACAGTGTGTCATTGTCTGTCTGTCTGTCTTCCTTGCAGTTGTTTCTGGTAAGTCAGACTTGTCTCTTACTCAGTAAGGACCATCTCAAGGGCAAGATTGTGTCTTTGGTTATATCTGCCTTAGACTCTGGCACCTACTAGGTGCTTGACTTGCTGACTTGACAGTGTCTCTTGTTTTCTTTTCAGAATCTGAGAGCAGTAAGTGTGTCCCAAAGAGAAACAGTCACTAGGGGTGAGCCCGGACCCACAATGGAGATTCCCCCGGCAGCCAAGCTGGGTGAGGCCTTCGTGTTTGAGGATGGGTTGGAGATGCAGACAAACCTTTTCCCGGAGGAGGACCCGGGGGACCCTTTTCTTCAGGAAAGGGGTTTAGCACAGATGACTGTCATCTACAAGGAGATCCCTCTGGGGGAGCAGGACGATTATGAGGGGAATATCAGTCTGTGCTCAAGCCCTGTCCAGCATCAGAGCATCCCCCCAGGAGACAGACCCCAGGACGATGAGCCGTCCAGCCCAACCTTCCTCCAGAAATCAGACCTGAGTATGTGCCAGATAACCCACAGCGAGGAAGCGTCTGGTAAGCCCGATGGGGAGACGGCGGGCAGGGGGGACTCGGGACCCGAGGGGCCTCACAGGACTGCACAGCCAGCCAAGCCCTACGCGTGTCGCGAGTGCGGCAAGGCCTTCAGCCAGAGCTCACACCTGCTCAGGCACCTGGTGATCCACACGGGGGAGAAGCCCTACGAGTGCTGTGAGTGTGGCAAGGCCTTCAGCCAGAGCTCGCACCTGCTGCGGCACCAGGCCATCCACACGGGGGAGAAGCCCTACGAGTGCAGGGAGTGCGGCAAGGCCTTCCGCCAGAGCTCTGCACTCGCGCAACACCAGAAGACCCACACCGGGAAGAGGCCGTACGCGTGCAGGGAGTGCGGCAAGGACTTCAGTCGGAGCTCGAGCCTCCGGAAGCACGAGCGCATCCACACCGGGGAGAAGCCCTATCAATGTAAGGAGTGTGGGAAATCCTTCAACCAGAGTTCGGGCCTGAGCCAGCACCGGAAGATCCACACGCTGAAGAAACCGCACGAGTGCGAGCTCTGTGGGAAGGCCTTCTGCCACCGGTCCCACCTCATCCGGCACCAGAGGATCCACACAGGCAAGAAGCCGTATGCATGCGAGGAGTGCGGGAAGGCCTTCAGCCAGAGCTCCAACCTCATCGAGCACCGCAAGACGCACACGGGCGAGAAGCCTTACAAGTGCCACAAGTGCGGCAAGGCCTTCAGCCAGAGCTCCTCGCTCATCGAGCACCAGCGCATCCACACCGGCGAAAAGCCCTACGAGTGTGGCCAGTGCGGCAAGGCCTTCTGCCACAGCTCGGCCCTCATCCAGCACCAGCGCATCCACACAGGCCGGAAGCCCTACGTGTGTAATGAGTGCGGCAAGGCCTTCCGGCACCGCTCGGCCCTCATCGAGCACTACAAGACCCACACGCGGGAGAGGCCCTACGAGTGCAACCGCTGCGGGAAGGCCTTTCGGGGCAGCTCGCACCTCATCCGCCACCAGAAGGTCCATGCGGGGGACAAGCTCTAGAGGAGGGGCTGGCGCCACGGCCCGCGCCTCTGCCAGCTGGAGCCTGGCCCCCCGCTCATCTGTGAGGCCTGCCCGCCTCCCCAGACCAGTGCCTCCTGGAAATGCCCGCCCACCCTGGTGGCAGGGTCCGGCCCCCCGTCTGCGGCCCTGGCCCAGCAGGGGGACTGGGTAGGGTGGGGAGGGAGGCCAAGGGCCGGGGCGCCAGGGCACAGCTGGCTCTCAGTTGTCTCGTGTTCACCTGTGACCCAATGGGGTTTAGTTTTGCCCTCTATTCGCTTTTTCCAGAATCCAGAAGAAGAATAAACGTCAGAGGGAGAAAGTGGAGTTAAACCCATGAAAATGTCAGATGAGCTCTAACATCAGGCACTTTTAGAAGAAGTAACCGTGTTGCGGTCCAGTCAACTGAAGGAAAATGGATCCAAAGTAGACGCGTCAGCAGCCCACCTCGGGCACTGGTGGGGACGGCCAGCTCAGGTGACAGAGCAGAGGGAGGGCCTGGAGGACTCATCCTGGGTGTGGGGGTGAGGCCCCCTTGTGCTCTCTCAGCCCTCGACGTGGGTTAGCTGAGGGCGGTTCTGGCCAGCAGCTCTTCCAGGAGGTGGAGATGTGGTCCTGGAGGCCAGCGGACGGTGCAGCCTGGCTCTGGCCCAGCCCGGGCAAAGGCTTACTGCCCACCCAGGGGTAACCCTCCACCAGACCTAGGGCCCCAACCACAGCGTGCCTTGGACATCATCGGGGTCCGTCTCTGGTCGGTGCTTTGCAGCCTCCCCTCCACCCTCCAGTGCAAGGGGATAGAAGGTGATTCGGTCAGGTCTGGGTTCAAGTTCCAGTTATGGCCCCTCCCTCATGACCCCTTCCGTGAGGTGGGCATATTGGGACTGGCCACATTCCCCTAAGGGCTGGTGCAAGGCTCCTGTTCAGAGTGGGACCACGCATGAATGTGCTTTGTCGGCTGGCGATTGAGGATGGAGACCCACAGTGACCGCTGCCCCACCTGCAGGGGAGGTGCATCCCTGTCTGGTTCCCGACATGGCAGGGCCCCCCCTTTCAGCCAGGCTTTCCCTTCCTCCCTCCCTCCAGCTTGTGTCCTGGGTGCGGCGCCCTGGGCAGGACACTTCCTGCACGCTGTCCCCGCAGCGGCAGTGTGTCTGCGTCCTGTCCTTCTCTCTGTCCTCCCCACTGGGGGTTGTTTAACGAGGACCATTGTCTGCGTCCTGCCCTGACCAGTTCAGTTGGGCATCCCCAGAGGTGGGGCTCCGACAGTGGCATGTTTTTAAAGCTCCCCAGGTGATTAGAAGGTTCCCCTGCATAGCAGGCTGTGAGCCCATGCTGGCTCCCAGGCAGCCCCAGCATCTCCCAGATGGCATCGTCCAGAGCAGAGCTTGAAGGTGGCCATCCTGTCTCAGACCTCTGCCCACCACCCCAGGGATGGGCTCAGGCAGTGCCGTGTCTGGCTGGTTGGTAAGCGTTTGTCCCAGGCCTTTGTGTGTCCACGAGGATCTTTAGTTCTGGCTCCCCGGGCTCCTCAGAGCTAGTGTGGGGAGGACGCAGTCAGAGCTATTTTGAAGCTTTCTGAGTCTCTGGCTGAAATCCCACGAACCCATCATGGTCACACTAGTTATTTCAGCTTATGAGAAGCTCAGCTGGGCAGCTGTGTATAGTTTAGATGAATGAAAATGGGAAAGCCATAGTGGTTACTTCTTAAGTGGAACTTGGTAGGCCAGAGATGTTAAAACGACAGGTCTGTTGGGCTGGGAAGATCGGCTCTGTCCAGCTCCTCTCTGCTCTGTGAGTCTGTGGAGCATTGAACCAGCTCTCCGGGCCCCAGCAGAGCCTCTGCATGAGCAGGTGGACCAGCCCGACCGGGCAGTGCCAGACACTGTCCGCAGGCAGCCTGCACGGATGGTCTTCGGTCACCAGTGAGAGTACTGACACCCCTGCTCAGTGCAGGTGGGACATTACCCCCCGCAAGATCTACCTCCTCACCCCCTGCTGTTCCCGCATTCGGCCAGCCTTGGCCAGTTGTCTGCTTCCTACCTTTGATGTCTGTCCCTGTACACTGTGCACCAGCCAAATTTTTTTTTCAGGCATCACTTTGCACATGTCACCACTCTCCTTAAAACCAACCTTCAGGGGTCTTCTGCACGTAAACCCCCATTTTAGCCAGCCTGGGTTACCCGCGCGAGCAAGCGTCTCGGTGTCCCCACCACGCCCAGATGCACCCCACTCACGCCCAGCTTCTCAGCTCATTTATGCTGTTCTCACATTTTGAATATGCACTTTTTCTCTTCCTCCCCCACATTCTCCTTTCTTCCTTTTGACTATGTAACATGGAGATTAAGACCCCCTTTCTGAAGGGTTGACAGACTCTCACAAAACCATGGTCAGACCAGGCAGGTACTTTCTTTGTAGGAAGTGTGAGCAGAACCTTGTTCTTTCAGTTCAAATTCTTTCACTGATTTCTTATGTATTTTTATTTTTTTATTTTTTTTATTTTTATTTTTTGCGGTACGCGGGCCTCTCACTGTTGTGGCCTCTCCCGTCGCGGAGCACAGGCTCCAGACACGCAGGCTCAGCGGCCATGGCTCACGGGCCCAGCCGCTCCGCGGCATGTGGGATCTTCCTGGACCGGGGCACGAACCCGCGTCCCCTGCATCGGCAGGCAGACACTCAACCATTGCGCCACCAGGGAAGCCCTGTATTTTAAAATCTTTTCACTTATTTAGGTTTTCAAACAGTGTGATGTAATAAGAGATCATCTTGGTAATATTTTAATCATCCTTGAGTTTAGTTGTTTGTTTTTGTTTTATTGTCTTACATTTTTTCCTTCTTTTAGTTGTTGAGTGTTGCAAAGCTCCAGTTCTTGGTTCTGTTTACTAATTGAATTGTTTGTCAAGTACATGTATTCTGCTCTTTTCTTTCTTTTTTTTTTGACTTAATACTTTACATTTCTTAAGATTATTTAGATACAGTTAATCATTTTTAATATTTCTAGTAAATGGGGGTACTTTAGCCTATGATTTTTTTTCTTACAGTTAGAGCTTTTTCTGCACTCCGTAATGTTGACATGTGTTGTCTTTTGCTGTTGTCCTTAGGACTTTCCCTTTGGCCCAACTATTATTATTGTTATTGTTATTATTTAATATTTCCCAGTGATGACTGCTGAGGTTATGGCTTTTACTTCTTATGGTACGTAGTGGTATCAGCATTTCTAAGTGTCCATAGAACTTCTCTGGGCCTGAATATATTATCAGTTTTTATAAGACATTTGTGTACTCTCAAGAAACGTGTTTTTACTCCATCAGTTCTATTTGTTAAATCAGTTTTTATGTTACTTTATTCAAATCCATACTCTCTCTAACTTTACTTCAGAGTTCTTAACCTGGGGTCCAAGGACTGCCTGGGAGTCCATGAGCATGCAGGGGTTTCAGAGGTCATGGATGCCGGGCATTGAACAAAGCTGTGTGGATATCTGCATGCATAAATTATTCTGGGAGGGGGGTCTGTAGCACTCACTACATTTTGGAAGGGCTCTGTGACCCCAAAGTAGGTAAGAACACTCATTTACCTAGTCAAATCACAGTCTGATTTTGTGTGTTCTTTTCTTTACGTATTTCTATTTTGCTTTAATTTCTGTTTCTTTTTTATGTATGTTGTTGCTTTGTGAGTCGTGCAGTTATCTTCTTAAGAAATAGGCAGGGTACAAATGATCAAGTAATTACCATGTTTGGGGCATATATGTTTAATAGTGACATATCGAAAAACTGTGCCTTTTAGTGCCCTCTTTGCCTCTTTTAATGCTTCTAGCTTCAACTTCTCTTTTCCAAATATCATAATGGAAGCCCCTTGCTTTTTTTGAATTTGCATTTGCATGAGAGTTTATTTAGCTCGGCATTTTATTTTTAAAATTTGTGTACATATTTTGCTATATATCTGTAACTTATAAACAGCAAATTGTTGGATTTTGTTTTCTGATTCTTTCCGTAATTCTTCTCATATAAGTTCTATTATTAACATAATTGTTTAGAGTAAGGCATAAATTATCTTCATCTTAATATTTTAATATATATTAACTCATTTAACCCAAAAAGGTCATGCTCATCTCCCCCCCACCGCCGTCTCTCTGAGTTATTATCCACATGTAGAGCATCACTTCTGGGTAGACTAGAGGTCTGCCACTGGGCACACCTGCTCCTCCTGGTCTTCATCAGTGCCAGGCTCTGTCCTGAGTCCCTCTTGAAGCCACATCCTCTCGCTTCAGTGTCCTTGGCTGTGATGTGGAGGAATGATGTTACCTCACATCCCCGTGGGGCTTGGAAGACTAAGGAGTGCAAACCTGTGTGGAAAACTGAAGGTGTAGGTGATTATTACACTCTCAGTATTGTGAAATATTCCTTTGATTTTCTGTTCTTCTTAATCCCAAAGTCTGTTCAACATAACTTAGAACACTACATTGTGCTTTACTTTTTAGAAATAATATGCGATGCAGCAAAGAGCTAGACGTCAGGCCCACCCTCCCTGAGGGAACCCACACAGTCATGTGAAAGAGAGGTGGGGACCCTGATCTTGTGCCCCTCTCCCCATCACCTGTCTGTCCCAGGATGGTCCCCTCAACTTTCCCCTTTCTCCCCTGACTCCTCCCATGGTGGAGGCAGAGGCTCCAGAAGATGGTCACTCTGGCCACTCCTGTTGCAGGTGGGAACCCGAAGCCAGTGGTTTACCACAGGTGCAGTGGTTTAGTGTCAGATCTACCGGCAGCCATGGGGAGGAACAGTTCAGATGTGATGCTGGAGCCCCAGCCTGCTGCTGCCGGGACTTCTTAGAGGCCACAGTGGGTTCAGTCACCACGGGCCGAGGTGGAAACCAAATGGCCTCTCTGCTCAGAGTCGCTCTGCTCTTGGGGCCAGGCGGATGCTCGCCGGCATCACACATGTCTGGATGTATTTGCCATCGACTGACACCCACCTTACAGGGGGCGGGGAGAGGCAACCCCCCTCTTGTGGGAGAACCCCCTCTTCAGTATCTGATAACCAGGAAACCCAGTCAGAAACCCAGCCTGGGGAGTGTGGAGTGGGGTGTCTTGAGATGGACCATCCCTCCTGCACCACAGGCCAGCGCTCTCCCAGTGGCCAGGATGCCGGTGGGGCCATGTGCTGGAGACCCTCCCACGTCCCACCCCCCGCCCCCATCTGCCCTGGTGGGCATCTTCCTCTGTCACTCACCTTCCTCGGCTCCTGCTCGCTGGGAGGTCTCTGCCCTCTGGGGTCCAGAGCACCAGCTTGAAAGGCTCTCCCTACACCTTTCAATCCCTGCCCCCTGTGCTGCCACCCTCAGCCAGGCCAGCTCTTCTTGCAGAGATGACAGGAGCACCTCTGTCCTCCCCAGCCCTCACTTGGGTCTTCCAGCTCCTGGACCCCAGAACTGAGAGGGGGTCATGAGCAGCCACAAATGAATGTGCTCCCTACATAATCCTCACGTGACCTCGTCTGGAAGAGGGAGCAGCAGCACTGCATGGCTCTGGACTGGTCTTCTTCCGGGACCACAGGCACCCCCAGAGCAAAGAGCTGTCCTGGGCACGTGGTCGGAGGTGGTGAGGGGGCCAGTTCCCCTCCTGGAGGCTGGTGGGGCCTCATGGGGTTTTATGAACTGGAGCCTCTACCTCCTGCTGGCGGCCCATCCACATTCCCAATGTGGGCCTCGCTCCCGCCATCCTCCCTTCTACCCGCTGTGCCCTGGAGGGGAGTGGCCTGCAGGTGTCATGGGCAGCTGCGTCCCCCGCTCCACCAGCACTGCCTCGTGAGCTGGCAGCTTCTTCCTGTCAGCCGCGCTCTTCAGCCTCTTTCGGTTGCCTGTTGTTTCCTCTGGTCTCGCTGATCACAACCAGGGTCTGGAGACCCCTCCTTCTCTACCTTCTCATACACCTATCCCCCCAAGTCCTGCCCACAATGTCCCTAATGCCACCCCCTCCTCTCATCTCACTGCACGGCCCCCTCCCTGGCCACCCACCCCCGGCCTTTCTCGCCGCGTCAGCCAGAGTGATCCTTCTGCCCTGCAGCCTGATGGGGTCAGCCTCTTCCACAAACACCCACCCTGGTTTCCATGGAAACCAGTGACCCTCTCCCATCTGTAGGAAGAGCCTGGGCCAAAGACAGGGGGTTCTCGCCCAGGGTCAGCTATTCTGACAGGGCCAGGCCCCCTGACCCAACCCGCCCCAGCCCCGTGCTGCGTCCTGGGTGTCAGATGCAGTAGAGCTGGGGAAGGAGGCTGAGTTTAGGGTCAGGGCCAGCACTTCAGTTAGTGGAGACTGAGAAGAGAAAAAAGGTCCAGGAGAGGGTCACCCTTTTTTTTTTTTTAATTGACATATAGTTGATTTACAATGTTGTGTTAGTTTCAGGTGTACAGCAAAGTGATTCAGATAGATAGGTATAGATTCTCATTCAGATTCTTTTCCATTGTAGATTATTACAAGATATTGAATTTAGTTCCCTGTGCTCTACAGTAGGTCCTTGTTGTTTATTTTATATATAGTAGTGTGTACCTGTTAATCCCAAATTCCTAATTTATCCCTCCCCGACTTTCCCCTTTGGTAACTATAAGTTTGTTTTCTATGTCTGTGAGTCTATTTCTGTTTTGTAAATAAGTTTATTTGTATCATTTTCTTGATTCCGCATATAAGTGATATCATATGGTATTTGTCTTTCTCATTCTGAATTACTTCACTTAGCGTGATCATCTCTAGGTCTATCCACGTTGCTGCAAATGGCATTATTTCATTCTTTTTATGGCTAATATTCCATTATGTATATACACCACATCTTCTTTATCCATTCAGTTATCTTCAACCATTGCCTTCCAGCAGAGGGGCATCCAGTGGGGTTGATCTAATTGAAGGTTTCCTACCACTCCAGCCCTTTGCTGGGTGTCAGGCCAAATGACCTGAGTTTGTGACCAACGGTTGAGAAGCCTATTGTCCTGTGGCCACTCAGAAGCTGTGACGCACACTCCTGGGCTGCATCCTGTGCCCCACTGAGCTTAATTAGCTAAACTGGGACTCCTGTTCCTTATCTTACATGTGGAGGATCACCTCAAAAAAGCCAAATCCAACCTTCTTGGTAATAGTTTGTCTGGGAATGTTGGTTTTAACTACTGCAGGCCACACCTCCACTGCCACCTCACCTCCCATGAGATTTCTCCTATGAAAAGCCCTCAAACAGACTGAGGGGTGGTCATTTTTAAAAAACATGACATTGGGGTCACCCTTGGGAGGCCACCCCGAAGCAGTAGTTCTGCCCTTTAAGCTGTCGTGAGGGGGGTGGGGAGAGGACAGGATTTCGTCCCCTCCTGACACTTGGAAGCAGGAAATGTTTGGGGGGAACAGAGAGTTGAATGTCCAGCCTCACTCACCAGATGTGGGCTCTGGGAGAGGTGAGGGTAAAGGAAAACTGGTTCCCTTCTTGCTGACGTGTAACACAGCCTGTACATGCCTGCGGTGTTTGCAAGAGTGTTTGTATTTAGTCCTAAGCGGTCGCAGCTTCTGGGTCCTTCGGAAATTGATTTCTTTTATACATCCCTGGACAGGCTTCTCTAGCTTCACTGTCCTGGGAGCAAATCTCACTAGTCCTGGGAGACCTTGCCCTGCAGGTTGCTGGTTGGAGGGGAGAACTTCTGCATCTTTCTGTGTCCCCTCTCCCCAGCAGCCATCCCAAAGGAGCTGCCTGTGTTCTCACTGCTGATCCACCCCTCTGGTTTCACCCCAGTGTGGATGGGGCCGACCTTTTGGGTCCCCACCTCCTCCTGCTGTTCCCTGTGGCCGCTGGCTGTTAGCATGTGCAGGACCAGGACCTGGTGCATCACCCATCAGAGCCCAGAGGACGGGGAGTGGAGATGAGGAGTGAGCCCGGGAGTTTCGAGGGACCAGAGGCAGAATACTAGACTGTGTTCTCCAGGGAAGGCAGTTTTCTCAAGAAATCGTCAATAAGGCCACCCCAAACCATCAGCTTTATCTGTTGCGGAGGAGTGGATTTCTCCCTTTGGCTAATGGCTGTTGATTCCTACCTGGACCAGGGTATTTATGTTTGAATTACAATCTTTCCCCCCTTTGCGCCTCCAGGGATCTGGAAAACGGAGGCCTGGGCTAGACAGAAGCTTTCTAGAAGATTCACTATCAAAGGGATTCAAAGAAAAACCTTTGGTGGTCAGCGATCTGTGGGGTATTGGGGGGGGCAACTGCTAAGTGTAATGGTTTAGCTATTTTTATGGGACCAGATTCTTTGTGTCCATAGCGCAGCTGGCCAAAACGCTTAAACAACCAGAGGTTTGCAGCAAAGAGAGGGTTTATCCACAAGGCAACCAATGAGGAGATCAGAGAACACTCTCAGATCTGCCTCCCTGAAAGCAAGGGGCTGGGTGTTTACGGGATGGAGAATCAAGCAGCAGAGCGGTCTGAGGTGTGGGGAGCGCGGGGGAAAATGACTAGAAAAAGCAGGGACTGTGGTTCTGCGCAGGTGTAACCAACTCCCGGCCTCTGCACTCTCACAGCACGATCTGGGGGCGGACTTTTCACGGAGCGGACCCTCGCGCACGCCCAGTGGGAGGGTCAGGGGTCCCATCCAGTCTTAGCCAGTTCAGCTCCAACTATATGCGGCTGACGACTCTGAGTTTCTAGAAAACAACCCGGAAGATATTTTATCATTTGGGCTCCGTGCTTGGAGTACACGCAGGTCTTAAAACGGCCTTGATTAGTGACGGCAGGTGGAATGGATTTGACTAATCATGACCCACAGTTTCGCTCTCTCGGGCTGCCCTCATCCCCCACCTATCCTACCGTAGGTGGAGGCATAGGACGCTGAGATCTGGGACATACTTAGCGCTAAACAGTCGGTCAGGGTTGCTGAGCAGACCCGGGGCTATCCTCACGCCAATCGGCTCCTGTGCCCAATAAAAGGGAAAGAATGCGGGAAAACAGGGAGGCGGTTTCTGGGCCTTGAGCTTTCCTCCAATACCCTCTGCTGGCAGAGCCAGGCATTGCACGCGCTAGCCAAACCTCGGTGTCCAGCTCGGAGGCCCCATCCTTGTCCCAGAGATCTCACCCTCTCCCCAAAATGAGGGACACCTGCTCCCAAGAGTCGTATCCACAGCCAACTGTGTTAATTCCTCCTGAAATTCAGTCACAGTTCCACTGAATATTCTGCTAACCTCCAACAACTCCTACATAAAGTAATGCTGAGAAGAAAAGAGAACGTGGTTCATAAATACATACACAATAAGGAGCAAAGAAAAAGGACGCAAAGTCACAGCCGTTCTCCTTTTTCATCGCTCATGAATAGGGTTGCCAGATAAAATACAGGATGCCCGCACAGTGAATAATTTTTTAGTATAAGTATGTCCCAAATGTTACAGGGGACATACTTAAACTACTACTTGTTTTTCTGAAATTCAAACCTAATCTACCTTCTTTTTCACAAGTTTTGTTGGGGCAGTCCGCAGCCTGGATGGGATCGGGCGGTCTCTGGCGCCCTCTAGCGTTGAAAGGTCTCAGCCTGGTGTTTTGAGGTAGCTGGCAGGTATTTCATTTGTGATGATGTGACCAGGTGAGTATGATCGTCCTTTACGAGGAAGCACGTTTGGAGCTTGTTAGCTGAGGGACCAGAGCAATCAGCCTGCACCCGTGCCCCCAGCCATCCATTTCTCCTTGGGAAATAGGAAGATGTCACCTAGACCTGGAGCTGGTTGGAGAGGGTTCCCTGTGTTCTTGCTGCAACTACTTGGAGTGGAGGTGCCATCAAGTTGTGCTGGGGGGGCGGGGGGAGGAAACAGGTCATTTCATGGGTGAAATGTTACAGACTCTCACTGCTCTTGCCAAGTTTTGGTAGACTTCCTTGAATAAATATTTCATTTTTTGTATGCCCTTAGGTCCATTTCCAGAGACTTTAAAGATATAGAGGTTTAAAGATATTTAAAGACTTTAAATATTTATATACAAAGATAATATTACTTCTTAAAATTTATACATAAATTTTAAATTAATATATAAAACATATGCATATATAAATACACAATTATAAACATATAACTATATATTATTATAAATTCATAATCAAAAACAAACATAAATATATAATTATAAACATAAATAAATATAAGTATATAATTATAAACAAACATTTGTATATTATAAATATATATTATAAACATACATTTTAATATTATTATAAATATGTAAATTAAAAATGATTTTCACCACTTTTGCTAGAGGTGGGTCTGTGGAACTCTTTGTGTTGGCTGTTCCAGAAGTGGAACTCTCCCCCTCCAAACTGGCTTTTGAAATGACCAGGAAAGAAGTGAAATGTATAAGAATTGGGAAGATAGCAGCAAAACTGTCATTCTTCACAGATGATATGTTTAAGTATGTAGCAAGTCCCACAGAATGCAGATAAATTAACAGAATCTATAAAAAAGTGTAGCAAATTTCAAATGCAAAAACTTACTGTATCTCTATTAACAGCAAATGGAGAATAACATCTAAGGATACATTTTACAATTCATTAAAGATATCAGTTTACTAGGGATGAATCTAAAGAGATGCCCAAGTCATTTGTTTATGGGGAAAACTCTACATACAACTTTATTGAGAATATTAAAACCTATTAATGGGAGGGAGAGAGAGAGAGAGAGAGGATATCCATGTATTGAAAGTTCAATGTGGTAAAGATGCCAGTTTCCCCCAAATTGATTGCTAAATTCCCCCAGAACTGGTTCAAGGTGCAGAATTCCTGTACCTTTTTTAGGGAGCAGAAGCCAAAGAGACGATTCTAATTAAGAGACGCTCAGATCCTCTTGACAGAGAGGAGCGCTCTCCTTCATCCTGGCCACCTGGGCAGTTTCAAGGTCATGGCCAGAAGGACTTGGTTCCCTGCGTCACCCACTCAGAATTCTCCCTCTCTGTCTGAAGGCGACCTTGGTGGGGGGGGTCCCCCCATGGGCACACCTGTCCCCATGTGTGGGTATGTGTAAATAAATACACTGTGTAATCCAGTCAATGGAATATTATTCAGAAATAAAAGTAAATGAGCTTAAGTCATAAAATGATATAGAGGAACTTGTAATGTGTATTAATAAATGAAAGAAGCCAATCTGAAAATGCTACCAACTGTCTGATTCCAACTATATGACATTCTGAAAAAGGCAAAATTATGGAGACAATAAAAAGGTCATTGATTGCTGGGGGTTGGGGGTAAGGAGGGAAATACTCTGTATGATACTCAAGGATAAATATATGTCATTATGCATTTGTCCAAACCCATAGAATGTAAACTATGAATTCTGGATGATTATGATGTGTCAATGTAGGTCCCTCAGTTGTAATAAATGCAGGAGAGATTGATAATAAAGGAGGTTATGCACGTGTGGGGGCAGGGCACGTGTGGGGGCAGTATGTGGGAAATCTCCATGTCTTCTGCTCAATTTTGCTGTGAACCTAAAACTGCTCTAAAAAATAGTGTTTTTTAAAAAATCAATTGACCATGGATGTATGTTTTTATTTCTCACTCTTAGTGCTGTTGCATTGATCCATATGTTTATCCTTATTCCAATACCACACTGTTTTGGTTACTGTTGCTCTTGGTAAATTGGGAACTGTGCTTCTTATAATTAGGATCTACCCACCCACCCAACTATTCAACCATCCATTCACCCATCCAACTACTAACCTACCCTCAAACACACCAATCCACCTACTCAAATACCCATCCATCAATCAACCGACCATCTCTCCATCCATTTACCCACCCACCCAACTATCCATCTATACATCCATCCATCCATCCATCTTTTCCTTCCTTCTTTCATTCAAACTGTTTATTGAGAACCTTGAAGTTACCATGCACTACACTGGGGATGAGATTCAGAGCCTGCAGATCCAGGAAGAGGCCACATCCCTTGGGAGCAGCAGCTTTTCCTTTGTCAATGAGGGTCCTGGAAGGGGGAGGTGAGATCCCATGGGCCTCCAGGATTCCAGGACCCCGGATGGAGCTTGGGGAAGATGTGGGGAGGTAGCCATGGGGCAGATCAAGCCCAGGTGGGGCTGGGAAGGGGAGAGGGCTGGGAGGGGTGGGGGCCTCTGCTACCAGCTCCTGCGAGCTGCACAAACATCCAACTACAGCCCTGAAACTGCCCTGTCCCATCGTCCCGGGCCACACCTGGCCCTGTTTGTCACCAGTCCCACGCCCCATTGACCATGGGCTAAGCTTCTCTTCCCCTTACTTCTCCCCTTTTGTCACCCTGAGTTCTGTTTAGGTCAAAGTTAGGGTTCGCTTTGCCTGGGGATTTCCAGGGTTGACCAGCAGGGCCACCAGAGCTGGGGAGGTGACCCACTCCATCCCCTTTCCACCTCAGGCCTCACTGCCCCCAGGCCTGGGGCCTCCCTGCTCAGCCCCTTCATCCAGGAATCCGACAGTTTTCCTATAGTTTCTGGCCCACAGGGCCCCTCACCCAGCACTCCCTGAGCAGAGGGAAAGGCTGGGGCCCAGAGAGGGGAATCATCTTGCCCAAGGTCACACAGCATGTCAGAGGCAGGCCCCAGGCAAGATCCCAGGAGGTGACAGCAGTGGCTGGGGTGGGTGAGGGTCACCATGGTCCAGGCACCTCACAGGCATCGTCTCCTTTAATCCCCAGGCCCACCCTTTGGTGGAGAGACTTGTTATCACTTCCTGTACAGATGGGATGAGGAAACAGCCCACAGAAGGAACCAAATGGCCCAAGGTCAAGGGCTGAGAAGGGCTGCAGGTGAGGGGGACCCTCCTTGTCCACCCTGGGGTCTGGGCTCCCCCAGGCCCTTTGCCACCAGCCCTCCCTCCTTCCAGCCATGGGGTGGGGGTGGCCACTGGGTCCACTCTCGGGCCTCCTTTCTGTTCCCCTGACTCGGGTCGGGGCTGGGGGGTGATGGGGGGACGTTGCCCACGGGAGGGGTCTGGGGCCCGGCAGAGGGCAGCTCTCTATCCGGGTGCCCCTGTGTGGCCTATTTCCTGTCCCTCAGAGGGGAGGCCCCAGGTTGGGAGGGGGAACACCGGGGGCTGGCTCTGTCTCGCTCTCTGGGATGTTAATCATTTTGGGCCTCGGTTTTCCTACCTGTGAGATGGGATGGTGATGCTGGCTGTGAGCCCCACGGAATCCGGAAGTGGCTCAGCTGGGTAACTCGTGTTGCATGTTTCGTAAATGGTTTGGGACAGTAGGCCCTCAGTAGCCTCAGGGCGCAGCTGCCTTTTGGAATCTCAGATCTGGTCAGGACTGAGGCCTTCAGGGCCTCTGCCCCCCGCCTCACCTCTTCTGAGCCCCGTCCCTGTCCCTCTGCTGGGCTCCGGGGCTCGGGACACTCTGGCCAACCAGCCGGCCTCACTGTGTGCGGCACAGAGAACCGTCCCCCCTGGAGAACTCCCGCCCCCCCCCCAACCCCGGTCCCTCCCTGGGCCTGCTCCCCGCACCCTCTGCTCGTCCCTTTCTGCCCGGCGTCCAGTCTGTGTCTGATTCCTCTTCCTCCCCAGGGCAGGGCCCTGCCGTGTGACACGGAATGCAAGGGCTTGCTGGGCGGTGAGCAGGGTGGTGGGCCAGGCGGTGCGGGAGACAGGAGTCTGGAGTCTCCGAGGTGGAGGGGTCAGGGTGCTCCACTGGGGACCTGTGTGTGCCAGCCGCGGGCTCCTGCGGCCCCCCCGCTCTGTGCCTTTGCTCATGCTGACCCCCGGGAGGCCCTTCCTCCCTCTGCCCCTCAGCCCTGGGGGTCCAGCTCCCAGGCCCTGTTTTGAGGTGGCTGAAGTTGCTGCTGCTCCCCTTGGCTGACCCCCCAGGACCCCGGGATCCGCCGTCCTTGTCTTCCCCGCTAATGTTTACTGGTGGGGGAGGATCTCTCGGCGCCATGGGCTCTGGGCTGGGCAGGGGCGAGTTCCCCTGTCTTAGCTCCACCTCCAGGACGCGACCTGGGCCCGCAGGGGCGGTGAGGGGCAATGGGAGTGAGCACTGGCTGATGAGCTGATTGGTCAGTGCTGGGGTGAGGGCCACACTCCCCCAGGCTCTCGGGTGGGGGCATTTGCCCCCTGGGTACTGCACGGCTCATGTGTCAGGTGATGCGATGTAATGGCTGTGGCCTGTGGCCTGGCTCCCGGCTTCCCTGGGCTGGGGGACCTACTGGCAGTGTTTCCTGAGAACGAGCTGGTGGAGTCAACCCTGTGGAAGTGATCTGCTGTCTTTGGGGGTGAACTCAGGAAACTGTGGCTGGGTGCTTGTCCCCCATCTCCACTCCCATCAGGACCTTGGAGCCCTGGAATGTCCTGGGAAACTCTCTGATTGGAGAAGGACAGGGGAGGAGAGGAGAGAATGGGAGGGTCAGCCTGGAGGGTGGATCGGGGAGGCCTGTAACTGTGGGTGGGGGTGAGGTGGGGAGTCAGGTCACCCACAGGGCAGGAGGCAGCTGGCCTCACCACGCTGGCCCATCTGTCACACCTCTTGCCCTCTCTTTGACCTCAGCGTATCGACCAAGCACAGGGTAGACTGGGCAGGGAACAGGGCACCCAGTGTCCAAAGGCCCCTCCTTCCATGGTGAAGCAGGCACGTTCCAGGTCTGACTTTGGCCTTGACTGGGCCAGTCCTGCCTTGCTTGGGACATGAGTAGCTGAGAGCCCCACACAGGCCAGGCCCCCAGGAGGCCTGAGGGAGGCTTTTTGGATGAATGGATTGATGGATGATGGGTAGATGGATGGATGGGTGGATGGATGGGTGGACAGACAGATGGATGAGTGACTGACCAATCTGAGGTCCTGTCCATTGGGGAAGGACCGCATGAGGCCTCCTGGGGGACATCTGTGCTCTGGGCTCCTCATTATTACCCCAGACCCAGGGCTCCCAGTGCAGTGATTGTGAGGGTCCCCATTTCTCCCCCTTCCCCATCCTTGGCCCAGTCCCTCCCCAAGAAGAGTCCTAGGTGTGGGGACAGCAGGGACTGCAGTGCCCCGTGTCCAGCCCTGGCCAGCCCTGCCCCCCGGGCTCCTCTGAGCCCTGAGTGTCTGGCTGTGTCCCACATCAGCCACAGCTGCACGCCCAGCGTTTAGAGAGGTCCCTGGGGACCCCGAGGAGGGGGTATGACCTGCACAGACACAAGATTCTGGAACAGAAGATGCCCCTTCTGATGGTTGATTGACGTGATCTCTGCCCGGCTCAGGCCTGGGCGCAGGGGCTTGGGCAGCCTGGGTGCTGTGACGCAGGTCCCTTCTCCAAGGGAGCTGGTGGAAGCTTCTGGAACTGGAGCCACTCCTCCCCCCAGCCTGGGGAGAGGGAGGCACCTGCTTTCCCGGGCTGGGCTGGTTGGCGTTTCCCGGCTATTTCGGGCGTCAGGGCCTCTTGGTTTCACCAGGCCAGCTGCGTGGGGGTGAGGGTGGGGCCCATGGGGAGCCCAGGGGTGCTGGCCTGAGGCCGGCTGGGCCCGATCAGGCCGATGCTAATGGCAGCAACAGTCAACCTCAGAGACCAGTAAACATCCAGTTTCCATCTGACCGTCCCTCCTGGACCCCAGGGAGCGAGTTTCCACTATAACCAGCCCGGCTGCATGGCGGGGACACAGGCCCCAAGCCGCCAACCCAGAGTCAGGGCTGTCCTGCCCCCTGGCCACTTCCAGGCTCGGCCGTGGCCCCTTGTGAGTCCCAGTCGGGCACCCTCAGCCCTCACCCTGGTTGGTTTCTCCAGGGCACGAGCCCGTCCTGCACGACACCACTCCCTCTCTATAGGCTGCTTCCCTGTGCCCACAGGAGGCCCAGCAGAGCTGCGTTGCCACCGCCGAGGTCCCCACACATCGTAGGTGCTCAGGAAAGGGCTGCTGAGTGGTGGCTTTGCCCCGGGCAGTGACCGCAGTGGGTCTCATCCACGCAGGGACTTGGTCCACACTAGCGCTGAGCTGGAGGCCCTGTGTGACCAGAGACCCTGCGGGTGGGCTCACCAGGCTGCTCTGGGGTCCCACCTTCCCTTGGAGAGCTGCTCTCGGCCGGCCCGTAGCAGCCTTTCCGTCCTCCTTAGGGAGCCTGTTTGGGGTCTGGCTGAGGCTTCCTCCTTTCTCCCGGCACAATCTGGAGGCCCCAGCATGTCCCCAGGAGGCCGGGCCCTGGGCGGGCAGGGATTACCCATCCTGGTGAGGACCGGAGGGGGATCCAGACTTTGGTGCCCAGCACAGCCCGGGCACAGAGAATACTCAGTGGACGCCAGCCCTGACGTGACGTGTCCCCAGGCCACGTGCTGAGGAGCAGAAGGGACCTGGGGGGTTGAGTGGCCACAGGAAGAGAGTATCACCCTGACCTGTGTGGAAACACATGCATTGCGGTGCCCTGGTGAGTTGTGCTGACCATTAACTACTCTGTCCCCGGAGTGGACAGAGGGTGTCTGATGACCCAACCCCTCCCCTGACCTCTGTCCTGGTTGCCCCAGACAGTCTCCCTGATTCTTGCCTGTCACCTCCTCTCCCCTCACCCAGGGCCCCAGCAGTCACCTCCCCTCCCCTCCCCCAGGACTATTCCTGGCTCTGCTGTGAAGGAAGCTACAACCCCCCTCCCCCATCAGTCACCTCCCCCAGCCTTGGCCTCCCACAAGGAAGCCCCGGATGGAGAGGCTGCCCAGGGTCGCACAGCAGGCAGGGCAGGGCCAGGACAAGCCCCCTCCCCTGACCTGACACTCTTTTCTATTAGACCAGGGGTCCGCCCAACATGCCCCCATCCCCCTGCCACCCAGTGCCCTGGGGCCACCAGTCCGCAGGGGCTTTCCCGGCTCGGAGCTGAGCAAGGCAGGCCCGGTGCATCCCTCATGGTCAGTGTCCCCTCTGTGAAATGGGCAATGGCGGCTCCGAGCCGCCTTGATGGGGACTTCAAGGCTCCCTGAGGGGCTCTGATGAGCCTCGAGACGTGCTCAGTGCCGGCTGCTGGGGGATCCGCCTTGTGGGGCCGAGCAGTGGATGAAATCTTATCCCAGGTGTGCAGGGAGTTGCTCCCCGGGCGGGGAGCTGACCTGGGTGATTGAGGACACGGTGGGGTCAGCGGTGGGCTCTATGGGTGTCCCCCCAGTGCATGAGCTATTCCAGGGCAGGTGGTCCTGTCTCCTTGCTCCCAGCACCAGCCCACAGCAGTGCTCGCTGACGGTTTGCTGAATGAATGAGTGAGTGAATGGATGAATGACATGTCTCGCAGGGCTGAGGAGCCGTGGAAAGAGCTGGGGGTGGGGGGTGCAGGTCAGCCAGCAGCTCACCCTGTAACCCTGGGCAGGTCCCCCAACCCCCATCCCACTGACAGAGCCTCAGTTCTCTCCTCTGTGAATTGGGCCCACAATACCCACACTGCTTTGCTGTATGGACTCAGAGGTCCATGAACCCCCTCCTGCCTGCCCCTACCTGCACCGAGTCAGTATAGATTGAGGAGCCAGGGTTCCCCCACCCCACAGAGCCTTAGGCTGCCTCTGATGTCCAGAGGCTGCGGGGTCGTGTGCTCAGCACCATCTCCCGGCCGGCACAGCACAGCCTCCTCGGGGGGGAAGGTGACCTCATGAGGGGGGCCCGGGTGCCCACCGTGTGTGTGGCCCTGAGTGCCTGCGGGACCTGGGCAGCTGCCCCAGCTCCGGGAACCTCTGTCTCCTTATCCATGAGGTGAGGGAGTGGTTAGCACCCACCTCCCGGGGAGGTCTGAGGGTCACAGGAGGTAGAGCACGATCCACAGGCAGCAGCCAGCTGGGGCTCCAGCCTCATGGCAAAGAGATGACACCTGCAGCAGAGCTGGGGACGGTCAGTCCCACGACCGGGTAGAGTTGGGGTACGGAGGAGGGTGAAGCCAGGTCCCCGTGGACACCCTATTGCCAGCAAGCCTGTTACCAGCTGCGCTGAGCAGGTCTGTGGCTGGCAGCTGTGTCCTAGGTGCCCAGGCACAGGTCTCATTCCTTATCCTGACGGGAGGTGTGAGAAGCTGCTTCCTGCTGCCCCTGGGGGTCGGGAGTGGGTGGGAGATGCCCGGCGTCAGCTCCTCTCAGCCCCCACGTGCTCAGCCCAGACTGGCTGAGGTTCAAGCATTGTCCATGTGAAGGTCACGAGTGGAGAGCTGAGTGCGGGTTATCAGGGAGTGGCAGGCCTCTGTCAGGTGGATGGGGACAGGGACTGTCGTGCCAGCAAAGGGAGCAGCGGGAGCAAACTGCAGAGGCGTGAAGCAGTGTTGCCTTTGGTGACAGAAGCCCTTGGGCTTAGAGTAGGTGTTGGTGGGACACAGAGGCAGCAGAAAACGAGTCTGGGAGTGTGGGAGGAGCAGATGCCAAAGGGACCTGTACTGCGGGCTTGGTGTTTGAACTTTACCCTCAAGATGCTGCTACTGGGCCAGTCTGGCCCTGGGCCAGACTAACCCTTCCGGTGGCAGGGCACAGTGAGCCCTCACCTCCAGGAACTAGGACCAAGGCGGGGCCTCCAAGAAGACAACACCCTTTCTCGGCCCCTCCCCCAGTGCCCTTACCCAGATTTCTGACCCAGAGGAGGGGAAGGGCATGAGGAAGCCAGCCCCTCCAACCCAAGACCCCTGTCCCCCATGGTCCCTCTTTGGCCCTAACAACTCTGTCGCCTTAGGCCATGGGTCCCAGGGCCAGCGACCTGGGTCCAGGTGGGCTCAGAACTCTCCAGGTGGTTTGATGCCTGGCTGGTAAGGCCTGGAGAACATTTAACCGGAGCAGGAGGGAAACAGTGCCCCAGAGCAGAAGCTAAGATCAAAGTCCCCTCCCCATGAGCCCAGGAGGAGAAGGGGCCACAGGAGGCCAGGGAGGAAGGAGGCTGGGCCCAGGAGTGGCCCAGCCCAGGGACCAGGCAGGACACAGAGGGAGAGGAATGTGGGCGAAGGTTCCCGAGTCAGTTATGCTAACAGCCATACTGGAAAGAAAGGACAAGCCGGGGGCAGGGAGGTGTGGAGGGTCCCCACCAGGGCAGGGAGGGAGGGCTCATCTGGAGGTCACCAGCCATGGGCAGCTCCAGCCAGGAAGGTGGCAGGGGGTGGGCACGGCCTTGTGCTGGAGGAGGAGTGGGAAGAAGGAGAGGGCGGATGGGTGATGTGTCCTGGTTGGTTGCCTGGGAGATGCCCCCACCCAGGAGACTGTGAGCCTCTCCCTTTAGTTACTTTCTCACTGGCGCCTAGGATTCCCCACCCCACCCCCAGAATTCTGGAGAGGGTGCAAATTAAATACGAGACCAAAAAAAAAAGAAATGAGCAGAGGGCTTCCCTGGTGGCGCAGTGGTTGAGAGTCCGCTTGTCGATGCAGGGGACACGGGTTCGTGCCCCGGTCTGGGAAGATCCCACATGCCGCGGAGAGGCTGGGCCCGTGAACCATGGGCCTGTGAACCATGGCCACTGAGCCTGCGCGTCTGGAGCCTGTGCTCCGCAACGGGAGAGGCCACAACAGTGAGAGGCCCGCGTACGACAAAAAAAAGAAAGAAAGAAATGAGCAGAGATTTCTGAATAGCGATGAAAACATTCTATTGAGAGTTGATTGGGTGCAGGAGGAAGGGCTGGGGGGACCAGGATGGGAGGGGAGACCCCCCAGGGGACCCGTGGCTCCAGGCCCCGGAGGGTGGGGGGTCCAGGGACCTAAGGGCACCCTGAGGACGCCACTGTCTTCTCCACGGTTCTCCCATCGTGCGTGACCTGGCAGCTGACACTCTCATAAGATTCCCACTCGCTGGCCGTCAGGGCCAGGTAGCTGCTGGCCGCGTACTTGCTGTTGCTCTGTTTCAAGGGCTGGGCGGTCTCCACGCCCCTGGTGATGGTGGTGCTGCCTGCCTTCCAGGCCACCGTCACGCTGCCCGGGTAGAAGTCGTTGATGAGACACACCAGGGTGGCCTTGTTGGCCTTGAGCTCCTCAGTGGAGGGCGCGAACAGAGTGACCGAGGGTGCAGACTTGGGCTGACCTGTGTGACAGAGGAGGGGGTGTGAGATGCAGGGGAGGGTCCGGGGTTGCTCACTCCCATCATGGCCTCTGTGAGTGTCCCCATGGTGGCCCTGCTTGCCTTCTCGGTCCCCCCTCCCACTCAGCCCCTGGACAGCAGACAGCCCCCAAGAAGCTGTTCCACATCACTCTTCCGGGTGACCTGGCCAAGCCGTCCCACGTGCAGCCTCAGTGTCCCTGTGTGTAACCAAAGCAGCTCTCCTCCCTCCTTATGATCCTTATCGGACCCTGGAGGTGGCTGCTCCTGCTGTTGGGGTCCTTCCTGCCGGTTACCCCAAGACCAACCTGCCTCCCCAGGCCCCAAGGAGAAAGGTGGGGGTCGGTCCTTAAGCTGGGAGGGCAGAGGGGAAGCAGCCCCCAGAGAGAAAAAACTGACTTTCCCAAGACAGCAGAGGGTGGGACAGGCTGGGAAAGCTGTGAGAGCCACTTACCTAGGACGGTGAGCTGGGTCCCGCCGCCGAAGACGTACCACGGTAACTGAGACTCGGACCAAAACCTGCCGGGCCAGCACCTGGGGCCTGTCCCCCGGGGGCCAGGATGGAGCAGGGAACTGCTGGGCATGACAGGAACAGGGCTGTAGCAGGCAGGACTGTGTCCTCAGGTTGGGGGGTTGGGCAGCCAGCCCCCCACGAGGCTGGGGCACTCCTGGGTGTCCCCATGCCCAGCCCCCTGTCTGAGGAAGGAGCCACTCACACCTTGTCACCCAGTGTGTCCCCCAACTCTGAGGCTGTCCTGTGACCACTGAATCCTCAGTGCTGATGGTGCTGCTGAGTGCCCAGTCCCCTCGGGTGGCCATGTGGTGTGGCAGAGTGAGTCCTGAGCTGGCTTGGACCTGCCTGACCTCTTCTGGCCTCATTTTAGGGCTTCTGGGTGTTCCTTCCCCCATAATTTCCCACAGTCCAGCCAGGCAGCTTTCTTCCTGGGCCTGTGGACACCAGGTCATTTGGGGGCCCCCTGCCCTGTTGTCTCCACTCATTGAGACGCAGTTCAGTTCCTCCTCTTTCATGAAGCCTTCTTGGATCTTTCAGATCATTGTCCTTCTGTCCATCTGTTTTTCCATCCATCCATCCATCATCTATCATCCATCCATCCATCCATCATCCATCCATCTATCTATCAACCATCCATCCATCATCTATCCATCATTCATCCATCCATCCATCATCCGTCCATCCATTCATCCATCCATCATCCATCCATCCATCCATCCATCCATCGTTCCATCCAACCATCCAACCAACAATGGCTCCCAAACACTTGCCTGACAAGCAGTGTTTTACATTCTGGGACATGCCAGGGCCCTTCTGCCTCTCACCCCATCTCTCCCTGAAATCTCTCAGGTGGTGGACAACAGGGCCCTCATCTGGGTCAAGTCTAAGGTCCCTCTCCAGTTCCTGTTGTACCTAATGTCTCTGCAGGATGTAACATAGATTGGCCCCTCTTTCCAGTGACTTGGTTCTCCTTGATGTCTGTGACCCCCACTTTCTTCCTTCTTTGTTTTCCCTTTCCCCTGACCCATGCATGGCTACTGATCCCCAGACTGCCTCCCTGGGTCCTCCTTCTTTGCCATCTTCCCACAATGTGCCCACATGATGAGGCTCGAGTCTATTCCAGCTCCAAGCCCTTTCCTCATCTCCACTTAAGTTGCCTACTGACCATCTCCAGCTGGATGCCCAACAGGAAACTCTAACTCACCACTTCCACATGAGACTGACCACTTTTCTCCTATTCCAGTTCTTTTTCTGTCTTTACCTTGTCACAGGTGACCATGAGTGCTCTCACCCCCAGGCCAGAGAACTTTGTCCTTAGATTCTGCGTCTAAATACTCCTTCTTAAATTTAAAAGAAGGCCCAAAATAAGAAACAACAGAACCACCCTCAGAGACTCCAAAGCCACAAGAAGTTCCAGGTTTTGCCTTTGCTGATTTAAATTCCCAACTCATACAAAGATGCAGCATTGAGTTGGGGCTCGTTAGATGCAAGAATCTCTGCCAGAGGATCAGACCAGTGTGCTTTCCACCTGCTAAGCTGGCCCAGTTAGCTGTGGTTGGTTTTGTGACGCAAATATAAGATCTTTTGCTTTAAATTTTTAGTTGTTTTAAAATTATAAGAATATTAGATATATAACACAAGTAAGCAATCTAGAAGTGCATTTAAAAAGTGCAATGAGGGCTTCCCTGGTGGCACAGTGGTTGAGAGTCCGCCTGCCGATGCAGGGGACACGGGTTCATGCTCCGGTCCGGGAAGATCCCACATGCCGCGGAGCAGCTGGGCCCGTGAGCCATGGCCGCTGAGCCTACGCTTCTGGAGCCTGTGCTCCGCAACGGGAGAGGCCACAGCAGTGAGAGGCCCGCGTACCGCAAAAAAAAAAAAAAAAAAAGTGCAATGAAAGGATACTGGGGACTTCCCTGGTGGTCCAGTGGGTAAGACTCCACGCTCCCAATGCAGGGGGTTCGGGTTCATTTCCTGGTCAGGGAACTAGATCCCACATGCATGCCGCAACTAAGAGCCCTCATGCTGCAACTAAGAAGTCTGTGTGCCGCTACTAAAGATCCTGCTTGCCACAACGAAGATCCCATGTGCCAAAACTAAGACCCGGTGCAGCCAAAATTAATTGATTAATTAAAAAAGAAAGGATACTAGACAGTAACTCAAAGTCTCTATTCACAGATGACATGATCTTATATACAGAGCAAATAAAATTCCGCAGGTGCGTGGTCAACACACTAGCAATGAACAATTCAAAAAGCGAAATTAAGAAAACAATTCCATTTGCAATGGTATTGATTAAGAATGGTATCGATTAAGAACCAATGAAGTGAAAGACTGTACACTGAAAGCTGCAAAATGTTGTTCAAAGAAGTTAAAGACCTAAATAAATGGAAAGATGTCCTGCGTTCATGGATTGGAAGAGTTAATATTTGAAAGAGGACAATACTAACCAAAGTGATCCACAGATCCAATGCAGTCCCTATCAAAATCTCAGTGGGTGATCATTGTCACAGAGATGGAAAAGCTGATCCTAAAATTCACCTGGAATTGCAAAGGACTCCCATAGGCAAAACAGTCTTGAAAAAGAACAGGGAATTCCCTGGTGGTCCAGTGGTTAGGGCTCCATGCTTCCACTGCAGGGGATACCCTGTTCAGGGAACTAAGATCCTGCAAGCCCTGCGGTGTGGGAAAGAAAGAAAGAGAGAGAGAGAGAGAGAGGGAGGAAGGAAGGAAGGAAGAAAGGAAGCATCTCCTCAGCAAATGGTGTTGGGACAACTGGACATCCACATGCAAAAGAATGAAGTTGGACCCCTACCTCATACCATACACAAAAACTCAAAATTGATTGAAGACCTAAGTGTAAAAGCTAAAACTATCTCTTAGAATAAAGCATAGGTGTAGATCTTCATGACCTTGGGTTAGGCAGCAGATTCTTAGATATGACACTAAAAGTACAAGCAATAAATGAAAGAATAGATAAGTTGGACTTCATCAAAATTCAAAACTTTTGTGCCTCCAGGTACATTTTCAAGAAAGTGAAACAACAACTCACAGAATGGAAGAAATAATTTGAAAATCATATATCTGACAAGGGTCTAGTATCCAGAATATATAAAGAAATCTTATGACTCAACAAAGCAACAAAAAGACAACTGATTTAAAAGCTGGGCAAAGGACTTGAGACATTTCCCTAAAGAAGATATCAAAATGACGGACAAGCACTTGAAAAGACCCTTAACATCATTAATAATTATGGAAGTGCAAATCAAAACCACAATGAGATACCACTTCACAGCCAGTGGGATGGATATAAAAATAACAATAATAGAAAAAGGAAATAACAAGTGTTGGTGAGGATATGGAGAACTGTAACCCTTGAGCATTGCTGGTAGGATTGTAAAATGGTGCAGCCACTGTGGAAAACAGTTTGGCCAACCTCAAAAGTTAAACGTAAAGCTACCACGTGACCCAGCAATTCCACTGTTAGGCATTTACCCAAAAGAATTGAAGACAGATACTCAGAAAAACACTTGACATGAATGTACATAACAGCACTATTTACAATAACCCAAAGGTGGAAACAACACATTAACTAATGAACAGATAAACAAAATGTGGTATATCCATAAAATGGAATATTGGGACTTCCCTGGTGGCGCAGTGGTTAAGAATCCGCCTGTCAACGCAGGGGACACGGATTCAAGCTCTGGTCCGGGAAGATCCCACAAGCCTCGGAGCAACTAAGCCCGTGCGCCACAACTAATGAGCCCGCGCTCTAGAGCCCCTGTTCTGCAACAAGAGAAGCCACCGCAATGAGAAGCCCGCGCAACCCAATGAAGAGTAGCCCCCACTAGCTGCAACTAAAGAAAGCCAGCACACAGCAACAAAGACCCAACACAGCCAAAAATAAATACATAAATAAATTAAAAAACAAAAAAAGGAATATTATTTGGCCTTAAAAGGAATGACGTACTGACTCCTGCTAAAACATGGATGAACCTTGAAAACATGATGCTAGGTGAAATAAGCCAGACACTAGGGTCTTATATTGCATGATTTCATTTATATGAAATACCCAGAATAGGCAGATTCATAGAGACAGAAAGCAGATTGCTGGTTGCCAGGGGCTGGGGAATTGGGGGAATGCAGAGGGACGGACTGCTTTGGGGTTTCCTTTGGGGTGATTAATAGACTCAGGAAAAAGATAGTGGTGATGGTCGCAAAACATAGTGAACGCACTAAATGTCACCGAATTGTGTATTTTAAAATAGTTAAAATAGTGAATTTTGGGAATTCCCTGGTGGTCCACTTGTTAGGACTTGGTGCTTTCACTGCTGGGGGCCGGGTTTGATCCCTGGTCAGGGAATTAAGGTCCCACAAGCTACTCGGCCAAAAAAAAAAAAAGTGAATTTTATTTTAAAAGAATTTTATCTCAATTTCTTAAAACACTGAAAGTACCGAGTGCTGGGGAGAATACAGAGCAACTGTAACTCGTACACATTGCTTGTGGGAATGTAAAAAGTTTTAGCCACTCTGGAAAGCTGTTTGGTAGTTTTATATAAACATACACTTACCCTCTGATCAATCAAATCCTACTGCTAGGTATTTAACCAAGGAATGAAAACTCATGTTCAAACAAAGACTTGTATGCAAACGTATATAATGTCTTTATTTATCATTGCCAAAAACTGGAAACAACCCAAATGTTCCTCTATTGGTGAATAGTTAATGAACTCTGATACGTTCATAGATGGAATCCTACTTAGCAATAGAAAAGAACAAACTCTAGATAAAGGGGTTAATTGGATAATTGCAAAGGTGTTATACTGAACTAAAGAAGCCAGACTCATATGGTTACGTACTTGGAATATATTGAGCAATAAAAAGGAACGAAGTGTGTACAACCAACAGTCTGGATGAACAGCCAGAAAACTATGCTGAGTAAAGACAGTCGCTTCCAGGGCGTATATCCAGAGAAAACCATAATTCGAAAAGACACATGCACCCCAATGTTCATTGCAGCACTATTTACAGTAGCCAGGACATGGAAGCAACCTAAATGTCCATCACAGAGGAATGGATAAAGAAGATGTGGTACATACATACAATGGAACATTACTCAGCCGTAAAAAAGAATGAAATAATGCCATTTGCAGCAACAGGGATGGACCTAGAGATTGTCATACTGAGTGAAATAAGTCAGAGAAAGACAGATACCGTATGATATCGCTTATATGTGGAATCTAAAAAAATGGTACAAATGAATCTATTTACAAAATAGAAATAGAGTCACAGATGTAGAGAACAAACATGGTTACCAGGGGGCAAAGGGGGGGAGAGATAAACTGGGAGATTGGGATTGACATATGCACACTACTAAATATAAAATAAATAACTAATAAGGACCTACTGTGTAGCATGGGGGACTCTACTCAATACTCTGTAATGGTCTATAAGGGAAAAGAATCTAAAAAAGGGTGGACCTATGTATATCTATAACTGATTCACTTTGCTGTCCACCTGACATTAACAACACTGTAAATCAATTATACTCCAATAAAAATTTTTTAAAAAAAGAAAAAGAACGTAGGTCCCAAAAGGGTACATGCAGTATGATTCCATTTATAGAACAATCTTGAAAGGACAAAATTAGAAAAGACCAAATTAGTAGTTGCCAGAGTTAGCAGGGGCTTGGGAGGGAGAGAAGTGGGCATGGCTAGAAAGGAGTATTTGTGGCCATGGAAATGTTCTGTACCATGTCAATATCCTGGTTGTGATTTTTTATTTTACAAGACATTACCATTGGGAGAAACTAGGTGAAGGGTAGATGGGAGCCCTCTGTATTATTTCTTACAGCTGCATGTGAACCTACAATTATCCCAAAATAAAAAGTTTAATTTAAAAAAAGATTACATACTGCATGATGCCGTTTATATCTCGAAAAGGCAAAATTATAGGATCAGAAAGAGATCAGTGGTTTCCATGGTTGGGGCAGAAAAAGGGATTGACTACACAGAGGGCGCAGGGAAATTTTGGTGGGGGTGGAAATGTTCTATATCTTGATTGTTGTGAGGGTCACACAACTCTATAGTTTTATTAAAATTTATCCAACTGCTAATACCAAGAAGGATGAATTTTACTCTGTAAATCGAAATAAAACAAAAGCAGTGTGCTAGTATGACATATTGCAACCTGTTTATAAAAATCTTTATTATGTCATTACAGTTGTCAAAAAAACCGTATCAAATGACTGTGTAATACTCCCTACCATGAATGTACCGCAGTTTATTTTACCTTCCCTTATCATTGGACATTTAGGTTGTTTCTACTTCTTCCCCAGGAGCACACTTATAGTATTCAGCTGAAGTTCTGATTATATCATCAAGATAAATTTCTAGAGGTGGAATTGCTTGATTAAAAGGAATGTATGGGGCTTCCCTGGTGGCGCAGTGGTTGGGAGTCTGCCTGCCGATGCGGGGGGCGCGGGTTCGTGCCCCGGTCTGGGAGGATCCCGTGTGCCGCAGGGCGGCTGGGCCCGCGGGCCGTGGCCCCTGGGCCTGCGCATCTGGAGCCTGTGCTCCGCGACAGGAGAGGCCGCGGCAGTGAGAGGCCCACGTACAGCAAAAATAATAATAATAAAAAGGAATGTATGTTTTTATGAGTCTTGGTATGTTATTCCAGAAATTGTTTGTTCCAGAAATTCAGCCTCCCGCTGACAGTCCATGACTGTGCCCGTTCCTCCCCATCAGCACTCTGATAACGTCACTTTAAACGCACTTGGCAATTTCATAGGAGATCTTGGTACCTGGTTACCGTGGACCTCCTCCCCATCCCCAAGGCACAGGCTTTGGCCAAAGCCCCTTCTCCACGTCCCTTCTCCATTCTCTAATCTGCCCTCACAGTGGTCTCTGATCTGGAGCCATTTTTCCAAAACACAAACCTGACACTGACAGTGCCCCACTTAGATCCCTCAATGACTCCTCATGGACCCCAGTATAAAGGACTAGGTTACAAGACCCCCATGGTCTGCACCCCGCTCTCCCTGGCTCTGGAAGCTCCCTGCGGGTCTGTGCACCTCAACTCTCCTCCTCAGCACCCCTTGCTCCCTTTGCCTGGAGCCCCCGCATCATGGGTCAGCGCCCTGGATCTGTAAGACCAGCTCGGGCATCCCCCCCCCCACATCTTATTTCTCCTAAAATGGTCCATGGGTCTGCCCTATGCCTGGACATGACCCCCTTGGTTCAGGCCCACCCTGAGACCCTGAGTGGCCTGTCGGGTGAGTGGACGTCCTCGGGGAAGACCAACTTCTTGCAGACCATCCCTTCTCTTGGACCATTTTGTTAAAATACAGGACACAGCATTCTCTTAACTGTCCAGCAAAAAAGCCAAGGGGGCATCCTGGCTCCTCCCTCTCCTGGTCCTCTCACCTCCTGACTCTGTCCAGCTCTCTGTCCCCTCTGCCCATGACAACACCCCCCTCCCTGAGGCCTCTCTAGTTCTGATTTCCCGCCCCCTCCCACCCACCCAACTCCAGTCACATTTCCTTGCAAACATCCCCCAGGACCCCCCAGATGAAGTCTATCTTCCAAGGACAGATCCTCCACGTCTGGGCCTGGCCGCCCCTCTAGCCTCTCTCAGACCCACGTGCTGCAGCCCTGCAGACCCCCAGGCGCTTCCTGAGGGTTCTGTGCCTGTGCTGCATTGCCCAGGTGGACCCCTTGACCTGAACTCCAACCCCAGTGGGGCCCCCTCTGTCCTGCAGGCAGCGCGCTGCATGTGGCGGTTGTCGCCGGGCCCCTCTTCCCTGGACCTTGAGCTGGGGCCTGACCTGATGGAGGTCCGTCTCTCCTTGTGTTCTCCTGCATCGTGCCCTGGCTGTGCAGTCCCTACCGGACGCTGCGGTGCCGGCCCCAACCTGACACTCACAGACACCCACCCACCTCCATGGCTGTGCTGCTCGTGCCGCAGACTCCACTCCTCCTGTCCCAGACCTTCACCACCGCGGCCCCAGCATCCCTGGGGCAGGTGTCAGGCTGCAAGGCCCTCATCCAACTAGGACCCCTCACTTTGCAGAGGGGGAAACTGAGGCTCAGAGAGGCGGACTTGTCAGCCGGGTCTGTTTAGGGGATAGGGATGGGGACAGCTGGAGGCTTGGGCGTTGGAGTCAGAACCAGCTGTGTGACCTTGGGCAGTTGCCTCACCTCTCTGGGCCTCTCTCCCTGTAAATTGGGGGTGACAGAGGGACCTGCCTTGTGGGGCCACTGAGAGGGAGGTTCTGCCCCTAAGTGGTCAGCGCCCATGATGAATGTGCTGCTGTGTCACTGATCATCACAAATGGTCCCAGATGCTCAGCAGTTTGTCCAGGGACCTCCCACCACAAGCAGAGAGGAGGGGGCTGGGGTCTCACAGCAGCGGCAGGGGCAGACTACGGACCCTCGCCCAGGCCTCTCTCATACAGGTGCCTGCACCCTGGTGGGCTTGGGCTCCCAGGGACCAGTCGCAGGAGGTGGCCCTTGGCTGTGGGACCCGGGGACACCAGGGAAGGTCCCCTCACCATACAGCCTCAGCCAGAGCTTGTGCCCTGGTGCTCCAGGGACCAGAGCCTTCCCAGCCAGGGGACGGGTGAGGAGGTGGCTCACCAGCTAAGAGGAGCCCCAGGGATCCCAGGATGACAGCAGCCACTGTCCCCTCCTGCCCCTGCCTCCCTGTTCCTGCTCTACCCCGAGGACCAGAGCGAGGTGGGCGAGGCGCTAGTCTTGGGTACAAAATGTAAGGGGCGCCAAAAAACTCAGTAATTCAGATAAATATTTTAATACAATATAAAAAAATAAAAATTAATGCAAACAAATCCACACTGGACAAAATGTCAACCCTTCAAATAAAGCCACCGTCTGCCCAGGCCCCTCCTCTCCAGCTGATGCTCCCTTCTCGCCCCTCTCCCCTCACCCGCTCTCTGTCCCCACTCCCAGTTCTGCCTGCAGGGACCCTCATGTCCCCCCATGATTCCCTCGGCCCCTTACCTGTGCCACAGGCTCCAAGGGCTGCTTCCTGCCGGGGTTTCCTTGCGGGGGGCCGTGCTCTGCGGTGCTGGCGTCGGGGGCAGCAGGCCATGGGCGCCCACGGCCAGGCCCAGCACTATTAGAGGCCAGTTGTGCCTGGGGACACAGCTCTGACCCCTGCGGGCCTCACAGCCCAACTGGCCTGTCCTGAGCCTCATGTGCCCTCAGGTCAAAGGCACCTCTGGCCGATCCGCTGGCGTGGGCTCCCTGGAGAGGTGTCGGCAGGTGCCTCCGGCTCCCCTCTCTGGCGGTAGCCGTCCCGGTGCGTCCTGGCCCACATGGCCCTGGCCTCTGCTTGGGCCTTCTCTGTCCCTGCCCCCAGCACCCGGCCCCCTCCAGGGCCCATGGCCGTTACTCCTGGGGGCCTCTCCCAAGAGGGGCACCCGCCAACTGCTCTGCTGTGGTCGGAATCCAGGGCTCAACCGCCTCACGCTGCAGCCCTTGCCAGCCCCACCCCTGGGACCCTGGGTGGGGCACATCTGCTCCTGCCCTAGTTCCCAAGGGCGCCTGTGTAGCATCTCCCTGGGGCCTGGAGAGGCCGAGGAAGGCGGCCGAGTGCCAGCGGAAGAGGAGCGGCCGAGGCCTGAGTTCAGCAGGGTAAGGCTGGGGCTTCTCTTCCAACCAGCCTTGGGCGGGTGTGGTGAGAGGGGAGGAAACAGGTGCAGGTTTAGCAAGAAGCCGGTTTCAAGTCAGGGAATCGTGATTTCATTGTAAAATGTGTTTAATGAGCTGTGTTCAGCACCTCATGGTCTCACTCCCCCCGCCCCGTCGTGTCTCACACACACACACACACTCACACACACACGCGCGCGCGCTCATAGATTTTATCCAGAGGTCACCACCACGAGCAGAGTGTCTGGTGCACAGTGGGGACTTCTGCGAGGCTCCCCTTTCCCTTTTTCGTCCAGGGGAGTCTGCCTGCCTCCCCAACATCTGGATGCATCATCGCCCAGGGACCCTGTGCTTTGGGGTGGGGTGGGCGGTGGGCAGAAAAGAGGCACTGAGCCCACCTTGGGTAGCGAGGGCCTGGCTCTATGCTGGTGCTACCAGCAGTGATGCCTCAGGAATGTTATACATAACATAAAATTTACAATTTTAGCCACTGTTAAGTGTACGATTCAGTGGCATTAAGTCCCTTCACATGGTTGTGCAACCATCACCACCATCCACATCCAGAACTTTCACACCTTCCCAAACTGACACTCTGTCCCCATTAAGCACGATCTTCCCATCCGCCTCCCCAGCCCCTGGGAATCACCCTTCTGCTTTTTTTTTTTTTTTTGTCATCCTGCACAGCCTGCGAGATCTTAGTTCCCTGACCGGGGATCGAACCTGAACCCCCTGCAGTGCAAGCAGAGTCTTAACCACTGGACCACAAGGGAATTCCCCACCACCATTCTGCTTTCTGTCTCTATGATTTTGACCCCTCTAGGGACTAAGTAGAATCAGATGGGATTTGTACTTTCAAAGTGCTTTTTAAACTGGGAAGTTCTCCACGCACAACACAGATGGAGGATGACTATAATTATATTTCTTATTATCACCATTGGGAACTGGCCCATCTGGTGTGGCTTGGGAAAACCATCGGCCATCAAAAAACAAACGAATCCCTGATGTTATCCAACTGCCACTTTTCAAATTTTGTGTTGTAACTCCCAGAGGTTGTGGAACCAATTCAGTCAGGTGCAGCCAGAGTCCTGCAACAGTGAGGTCATCCAGAGCAGACGGAGAACAGAGGGCGTCCACGCGAGGGGAGGGCAGCTGGTTCGTGGGGTCCTGCCTCAGTTATCCAAAAACATAGATACACACTGGATAGTGATGGGAAATGCATTTCTTACTGGGGCTTTTGATAGAAAAACCTTTGGAAAACGCAGTCCTGGTCCAGTTGTGTGTAGGAGATGGAGCTCCTTGTCAAACCTGCCCTTGCACATCAAGTTTGTGCTTGAACTTGAGTTCAAGTTCAAACTGGATGGAGTTCGTGTTTGCAACCACTCTTTGCTTCAGATCCTGATGGTTTGTCCATCTCTGTGAGGTTCTCCCCAGGGGCCCCCAGAGTGAATTTCATGGATGTCACGTGCCCTAGTGGAGTTGGGCCATTCCAGACATCCTGTTGGCATCTGTCCTACCGGGGTCATGGGGTGCGTAGCAGACAGACTGATTTCCCCATATCACAGGGAGTTCAAGAAGGCCACCATGAGGTCAGACTCCGTGGACCGATGTGACTTTGCTTAGATCCTCATGTCCCACACACACCGACCGGGCATCCCCGAGGCCAGGTACTGCATCCCAAGACCTCACGGTCCTTGGGAAGATGGGCCAGCACTGAACGGTAACTGGGTGCGGGTGCCCTGACACGTGACATGGGGTATAGGGGCGCCCCTGGGAGGCCCTGATCCAGTCCAGCTTCTCCCCATTGTGGTGCTTGGCCCACTCCAGCCTCATACCTGGGTTCCTTGTACCTTGGGGCCTGGGGTGGGGTTCCTGCCAGGGTCCAGGCTGAAGCTGTTCCCTCGCAGCACCCCTGTGTGGGTGTGACACTTACCCACTGCCCGGGGCCCAGAAGCTGTGGTTCCCCGGAGGACAGCCCCAGGTCTTGGGGAGAAGAAGGGGCTGTCCCTGAATTCAGTGACCCCAGCTACTCCCCATAACCTGCCCTGCACCTGCTGTTGCTACAAACCACATCCTCCTGTGGTGGCCATGGTTGGAAATCTGGGTCTGGCTGGTCCCTGGGGACCCTCGGGGGATGGGCAGGGCCTTCCCAGCTGGTGCAGCTGCAGCTCTGGCCTCCTGAGCCTGTCCCCACCCCGTCCCTGGACCGAGAATGGCCGAGGGCTGGATTCAGGCCGAGCCAGAGAGGTCTGGGTCCAGATGTCCTGCTCAGCAGACCCCCTGCTCAGGGTCCCTGGCTCCTCTGTGCCCCGCCCCCACCCGTCTCCCCTGGAGTGGAGGGGTGTGTCATGTCCAGTCACTTCTGCCCTGCTCCCGTGTCGGAGGGTGCCCCCTGCCTCCTGCTGGTCAGCCCTCTGCCCATTCTCCATCCCACAGGCCCCAGAGACTCCTCCTGTGGCCACCAGGACTCCTCTCTCCCAAGTCGTCTCCAGAGCAGACACGTGGGTCCATCTTCTCCAAGTCCCAGGTGTGAACGTTCTAGAAAATTCCAGGTTCTTGGGATCACTAGATCTGCTGTATGACTCCCAAGCCCTTCTCTGGGGGTGGTCTCCGCTACTGTGGAAGGTTGAAAACATTCTCCAAAGCCCAGAGGTCTGGAGGTTTCATTTGACGTGAGAGTGAGGCTGTAGTCACCCTTGTTTATTTAAGGCCAGTGTGAGAGTTAATTTTATGTGTCAACTTGGCTGGGCCACAGTGCCCAGATATTTGGTCGAGCATTATTCTGGATGTTTCTGTGAGGGTTTATTTGGATGAGATTGACATTGAAATCAGTGGATTAACATGAAATTGATGCTTTGAGTAAAGCAGATTACCTCCCTAATACGGGTGGGCCTCACCCAATCATCTGAAGGCCTGAGTAGAACAAAGACTGACCTCCCCAGAGCTAGAAGGAATTTTGCAGCAGACGGATTCACTGCCCCTTTTCCCTGGGTCTCCAACCTGCCGGTCCATCCTGCAGATTTTGGACTCACATCTCCACAACCATGTAAGCAATTCCTTAAAATAAATCTCTATTTATAGACACACACATCCTGCTGGTTCTGTTTCTCTAGAGAACCCTGGCTCACACAGCTCATCCCATGGATGGTCATTATAATTCCTGTTTCCCAGACGAGGACACTGAAAGTTAGGGCCTTGTTTAGGTGCAGTGACGTGACTTTGGGTGGAGAAGGAGTAGAACCTTCTTGGTCCAGGGTGGAGGTGGCAGGGGAGGAGTGGGCGTGGACTGTGAGCACCAGGCTGGGGTGGCTGGGAGGGGCAGTTTCGTGCCTTGAGTCCCCGTCTGTCACGTCACCATGAGTCACGGCTCCCACTGCCATGGTAGATGGCACTGTAATAGCCTCGGCCCCGGCCCAGTCCCCGCTGATGATCAGGATGACTGTGTTCCCTGAATGGAGCCAGAGAATTGGTCAGGGATCCCTGAGGGCCGGTTGCTATTGTCATAGACAAACAACACAGGGGCCTGGCCCGGCTTCTGCTGGTACCAAGATGCATGTTTATGCATGACGTTACCTCCTGAGCAGGTGATCCTGACCTTGTTCCGGGGGCTATTGACACTGAGGGCGGCTGGGTCAGTTCATAGGAGGCTGTGGAGCCTGTAAGAGAGGAGGAGAGGGGACTTCCCTGGTGGTCCAGTGGCTAAGACTCTGCGCTCCCAATGCAGGGGGCCGGAGTTTGATCCCTGGTCAGGGAACTAGACTTCACACGCCGCAACTAAGGAGCCCACATGCTGCAACTAAGACCCAGTGCATCTTAGTTAAATAAATGAATATTTTTAAAAATGAGAGAGAGAGAGGAGGGGAGAGGGGACTTGAAGATGAAGGCCCATTCCCAGAGGCTCCCACCCTCAGGCTGATCCTGTAGCAGCTGCGGGGGGAGGCGGGGGGGGGGGGGCGGTGCGCAGCACCTGTGCAGAGAGTGAGGAGGGGAGCAGGAGAGGGGTCCAGTCCATGGTGGAGATGCCCCGAGCTCTGTCTTCTGCACCTGGAGCTGGGCAGGACCTCCCAGACCCTCTCATTGTGGCTCATGCAAACCTGACCCCTCCTGTCTTTGCTGTGGCTCCCTGTGCATCTGAGGCGCTGGCCCCAGTTAGGGGCGCGGCCATCTCGCTGGGCTCCCCACACCCCGCAGGGGTTCTCCCTCTGCCCTCCTGCCTCAGGGAAGGCTGGCTCTGCCTTTGGGTCTGAGTTGTGGTCAGGGCCCCAGACTGGCCCCATACGTGCCTCCCGCCGTGGGCGCCCCCTTCAGGTGGCTCAGAGCAGAAACAGGAGCAGAGCCCCCTCCTTCCTGTTGCTCTCCGATGCCTGCAGCACTGCCGCCTGGCCCTGGTCACACCTCCCAGGGAACATTCATCCCTTTTATGGAGGGTCGTTTGCATTTCAGGCATCTCTCAGGCCTGGGTCTACACAGATTCACAAGAAACAAATCAGTAGTCCCACTCGTCCAGTAGTCCTTGCGGCAGGCGGTTTTCACGGAGAGAGAGGTGCTGCTGGCAGCGCCATATCCCTGTCTGTTTCCCTGGACGGCAAAGCTCAGAGTGAGGGGTGGTCCGTGGGACTGAGGAAACAGAGGTGGCAGCAATAGCCCCTCCAGGGAGAGGCCTCCAGTTTCCGTTGGGAGAGGGCTGAGAAAGTGGAGCGTGAGGGGTGTGGTGCAGAGGCTCAACCCAGGAGGGGAAAGTGGAGCGCGGGGCTGCCAGGAGGGCAGCTGCAATCCGGGAGTCAGGGCTGCGAAGCCACAGCTGGAGGGTGGTCGAAATGCCCAAACATCCGGGTCTGAGTGGGAGGGAAGGGCCTGCGCTTCTGAGCCGGAAGGAGCCAGAGGTAAACCGTGGGAGGTGAGCGTGCTCTGTGCGTACAGGCACACCTTTTACGTTGCTTCTGGTTTCCAGGTGCTCCTGAGAAGCATCTCCAGAGCATCACCTGCTTGCCCACATGGGTGGTTTGAGTGAGAGTGCCTTAGTGAGGTTAAACCAGATGACAAGGGCGCAGGAAGTGCTCTGAGACTTTCACGTGCGTGGAACCACCAGGGATCTTGTGAAAATGCGAGTTCAGACTCAGCAGGTCTGGGGTGACCGGGACACATGGCATTTTTTACAAGCTCCCAGGTGATGCTGCCGCTGCCAGCCTGTGGACCCACATGGCGTAACGGGGTGTAAAGGGCATTCTGCACTGCCCCCTGGCGGCCTTGGTCGCGGTGTCTGCACTTGTCCAGTGGGTGATGGAGGCCGTCGGTGGTCACCGCGGCCGGAGGGGCGATTCCCAGGGACAGCTCTGACGTCCGCTGAACTGAAGCTGAGATTGAACTGGATTGTCGGAGGGTAGAACCCCGGGAAGCCGCGTTTCTGGGTCACGGACGTACTGATGAGATGCAGGAAATGAGAGAAGCGTTCGGGTTTGAGGGGCTTTTGCAGACTCCCCAGGTGGACGGCAGTCACTGGAAGTGGAGGGAGGGAGAGGAGCGGTCGTGGTCGGCCTGTGAGGACGACCACCCTCCCAGCACCACCTCCCTCAGCTGTAGTCCAAATAGTCCTGCGGAGGAGAACCCTGCTCCCAACTCCCGGCCTCCGGCACCATTATGCCTTGAGGGCATGAAACAGAGCTTTAACTTTATTTATTTTTTATTTTTATTTCTTTAATTTTGAGAGAGTGGTGTCAGGTGGGTACTGTTATCCTGAACTTATCCTTAATTTTTCTTCTTTTGGGAGAGTAAACTATTTGGGATCCTGGCTTAGTAGCTACCAGTATCACATGGAGGATTTCAAAATGTTTACATTCTTGTGCTCTTTCTCCATTTAGGGTGTAATAATAATCGTCCTTTTAAGGAAGATGTGATGTGTGTGTATATATATATACATATACACACAAGAGAATACTACTCAGCCATGAAAAGGAATGAAATAATGCCTTTTGCAGCAACATGGATGGCCCTAGAGAATATCATACTAAGTGAAGTCAGACAGAGAAAGACAAATATCATATGATATCACTTACATGTGGAATCTAAAAAACCCAACACAGGTGGGCTTGTATACAAAACAGAAACAGACTCAGGAACAGAAACATCGAGAGCAGACTTAACGTTTATCAAGGGAGAAACGTCGGGGGGAGTGATAAATTGAGAGTTTGGTGTTGACGTATACACACCGCTGTTTGTAGGATAGATGGTGTTGACGTATACACACCGCTGTTTGTAGGATAGATGGTGTTGACGTATACACACCGCTGTTTGTAGGATAGATGGTGTTGACGTATACACACCGCTGTTTGTAGGATAGATGGTGTTGACGTATACACACCGCTGTTTGTAGGATAGATGGTGTTGACGTATACACACCGCTGTTTGTAGGATAGATGGTGTTGACGTATACACACCGCTGTTTGTAGGATAGATGATCCATGTGGACCTACTGTATAGCACAGGGAAATCTACTCAGTATTCTGCAATAACCTAAATGGGAAAAGAATCTGGAAAAGAATGGATATATGTATATGTATAACTGAATCATTTGGCTGTACACCTGAAGCTGACACAACACTGTGAATCAATTATACTCCAATATAAAATAAAAATTAAATAAATGAGTGGGAAAAACTTTTTTAAAGAAAACAACAATAATAAAGATCCACACGCCAAAAAAAAAAAAATCATCATCCTTTAGAGAATTAGCTGGAGTGAAGGTACCTTGGCACAAATTTTTTAAAGACAAAAGTAAATGGACTGTTTTTGACACATTGTCATGTTCCTGGTTAGACACCAATGTGAATGGGCTTGTGCTGCCCAAAGACAGAACAACTTACCATAATTGCAATGGATTTAAACACCTCAAATATCTTATACCCATGAACCTGGAAGATGCTGGCACACTGACTTGTGATTTCTTTGACTGGTAAATAAAGGGAAAAAAGATCAAACATTTATCCTGCCTTTACTATGTGAACAGTCCCTTGGGTGCCTAAATCATTGAGGAGGGGACGTTTTCTTCATAGTTTTGCTAGAATGAAAATATCCTCGTTTTACATCCCGTCGTGAATGAATGGATTTGATCACTGGGCGTGCATCACGAAATTTTTGTGATGCAACTTAGAATAAGACGCAAGGGCCCGTCATGCCCTAAAGGGCGTCTCAGTGTTAATCCCACCCCCTTCTTTATGTGGGGCCACTTGCCCCAGCTCATCTTGACAATCCCATCACAACCACACCGGCCTCTGTGTGCACAGAGAGCCCTTGCATTTTCACTCTGTCTGACTGGCACGTTCCATCCCCCAAGACCCCTGGGCCTTCCTCAGATCCTCTCCACTGAGGATCTGGAGGTCTAACCCAGGTCAGAATTTCAGGCCTCTGGTCTTCAGTACCGCTGGTGACATGTCCAAGCCTGCTGGGTTCTGTGTTTCTGGGTCAGACTTGGGAGCAACGTCAAGCGTTTCTGTGCACAGACCACAGCTCTCAGCATCCCTGCACCCCTGTTCTGTATCACAGTCAGGAACCCTGCTGTGATACTTGGGGGTGGGGGAGCTCTTTGGGTACCAGGCAGCAAATCCCAACAATCTGGGAACCCCATCCTCTCCAACATCTCTCACCTCCATTAACAATTCAGAAAGTTTCCCAAATGTTCCCTTCCCTGCATTGACCTTTTTCAATCTTTTCCTTCCACATCACTCCTGATTACTGGATATGATCACTGGATTTGCAAGTTTTCCCTTCTTAGGGAATCACAATGACCCCAGCTGTCTAATGGGGTCCCGGAATGATGAGGTCTTTGGGACCCAAGAATTCATTCAGTCGTGCATTCGTCTATACATCCATTTACTCAACTCTGTTATCAGTGTATATCAGACCCAGAAAATGAGATGAAGAGGTCCTTCCCACTGAGAATTTACGGGTTAGTGAGGAGAGAGACTTGCAAACTAAGTTCAGAGCTGCGCAGCAGGTGCTAAATATAGTTAGGAAAACACGATGTTTGCACATCGCAGGAAGTTATTAACTGCATAAAGAGGTCAAGGAAGTCTTGCCCAAGGAGTGACAGTGGAGATAACTGTGGACCCCAGAGTCGGTGCAGCCAGCTGAGGGTCATGGCAAAGGGACAGGAAGTCCACTGGCAAGTAGATGGCTTGGGCAGAGGTTTGGAAGCAACCGAGAGCATCAGCAGAAACAGATGGTGAGGGCAGCGCACAAGAAATGGGACTTGGGACAGAATCTGGGCCAGTCTCCAAAGGCTGTGTCACAACATGGAGTCAATTTTACCCCTTCAACCTGTACTGTCCTGTCACAGACAAGGCAACTGTGGACCACTTGGAATGTGGCCGGTCCAAATTGAGATGAGCCCCAAGTATAAAATACACACTGGGTTTTGAAGATTTAGTATGAAAAAAGAGTTAACCATCTCATAACTAATTGTACATTGCATGTTTAAATGATAATATTTGAAATGCATTGGTTTAAATAAAATATGCTATTAAACATCATTTCATCTGTTTCTTTTTATCTTTTTTTAAAAAAATGTAGCCACCAGAAAATTGGAAATGGCGGATGTGGCTTGCATCCGTACCTTTGAGGGTGGGAGACAATCGAGGCTAGAGCGGAGGAGTGCAGGCAAGGCTGGATCTGGGAGTAATAAAGATGAGGAATGGAGGATCCAGGCTGCAGCAGGATGATGGGCAGGAGGTCAGATTTTGGCCGGGTAAGAAATGACTCAGACTAAAGGAAAGGTTTAGACAAGGGGGAGGCCAGGCCTGGTGACTGATGAGGAAATGATACCACTACTTTGCTGAGTACGTGTTACAGTCAAGAGCAGGTTAAGCATTTTATAGAAACTAATTGGTGCTATTATTGTCCTCTTTACAAACAACACTGGAAATGTTGGCCTAGCATCCAAATGACCCTTCTGAGGCTGACCAGAGCTACGACTCATGCTCTGCCTGGCCCGAGGCCCGGGTCCGAGGTCCCATCCTCCAGGAATACGGTGGGGCAGGCGTGCTGGGATGATGGAGGAGCTGACCTGACTCCCTGCTCTCTGGGTTTCTTGTCGTGGCTTGGAATCCCAGAATCACAAAGGATGAAAGCAAGGGAAGAACAGGTTACAAGCAGGTGACAGAGTTCTTTGGGGACCACCTAGATGGCCTTTGGAAACCTGGGCCTGGAGGCCCCTGCCAGGAGACAAAGGCTCCATGCAGGAAGAACTCAGTGCATTTCAGAGAGGAAGCCCAAAGGGTGCTGAGACCTGGCCGGAGCTGAGACCATTGTTCACAGGCGTCGCAGGCCACACATGGAAGAGCTGATATTGACATGAATGTACCCTTCGGGGTCTTTTCAGCCATGATAAATGGACATTCTCAGCCAAGTTTGGATCACAGGGGAGATGGTTTGCCTGGCACCTCTCTGAGTGGGAGGCATGTCCGCATGCGGTGTGGACGTGGGTGTACAGGGTCCCTCTCTGCAGGGCACACACTGACTCACCACCCAGGGGCTCAGGGTACAGATGTGGGCCAGGATAGCAGGAACCCACTGTTCCCTCTTTACCCAACAAGCTCATCGGCAAGGCCACGCACACGCCTTGTATCCCTCCTGCCCCCGGGTCTTCCAAGGGTCCAGAGGGTTAGTATCCTGGAGTCCTCAGGCAGGAGGAGTGACCTTGATCACCCCACCGAGTGTGGTTTGGCTGAAACCTAGAGGCAGGAACTGGGTGTTTCTCTGGAGCAGGGGTCAGCAAAGTATGGCCTGAGTGCCACATCCAGCCCAGCCCTGTCTGTTTCTGTAAATAAAGTTTAATAGGAAACAGCCATGCCCGCGTGTTCACATATTGTTTGTGGATGATTTTGAGCCATAAGGACAGAAATGAGGAGTTGCCACAAAGATCATATGGCCCAGAAAGCCAAAAATATTTACTACATGGCTCTTTACAGAAAATATTTGCCAGCCCTGCCGCTTTCCTGCACAGAAGAGGAAACGCCTTTCTCTCTCCTAGACCCGTGTTTCTCAGGTGGGGTGGTTTTGCCACCTTGGGGGCCTTTGGTGATGCCTGGAGACATTTTTGGTTGTCATAACGAGGGGCAGGAGGCTGTTTGGTGGGTATAGGCCAGGGATGCTGCTCGACATTCTGCAGTGCACAGGACAGCCCCTCTACAACAGAGAGCCATCTGGCCCAGTGGAGGACCGAGACCACCCCTATCACTGGGCACGGCTCTCCTCCCCAGAGGCCCAGTGAAGGCATTTTCTAAGCTGCTTTCCCTGTGCACAATCAGGTGACAATAGGGGGTCCTGTCCCTGGCAGGGGCATCCCCCAAGATGCTATGGCAGCCCCCTGCCTCCCAGGACCCACAAGACCAGGGGCTCCGGCCAAGCAGACCGTGACCGGCCAGGTCTCCTGAGACCTTCACCCTGGTTGGGTCTTGGGTGCGTCCCACTCATTCTGACTGTTCGCAGAACATCTGGGGCCTCCCTGGAACAAATTCAGACCACCCAGCAAAACAAATTCCCAAGACACAAGCAGATTTAATTCCCAAATCCAGCCTCCAAAGGGGTTTCCAGGAGCTTCTCCTCACCTGGGGCAGCCCAAGGCCCCACCCTCCTCGCCACACCACCCTCTCCTCGGGGAGGCGTGCCCTTCTGCCTTTGGTTCAAGGTAAGCGTGTCCTATGGTGCCTGGGAGGCTGGAGCAGCAGGCTCCCTTTCCTCCCTCCTCTCTCTCTGCATCTCCGGCCCCTGCTCCACGTCCCGGGCCCCCACGGCGCAGAAATACACAGCCTCATCCTCCGGCTGAAGATCAGAGATGCTCAAATACCCTGTGTTCTTAGCCAGGTCTTTGGAGCCAGAGAAGCGAGGGGGGACCTTGGGGCCCTGGTTCTTGTCCGAGTGGGAGAAATATCTCAGCAGGAATCTTGGTGGGTGGCCGGCCCTCTGCTGGTACCAGTAGATGTTGTGAACACCGACATCATGGTCGCTGCTCAGCGTGCAGGCCAGGCGGATCGTGGTTCCAAGGGACGAGGACACGGATGGTGGCTGATTCAGCACCGGCTGAGGGTCACAAGCTGGGGACACAGAAGCATGTGGGCATCCAGGGCAAAGCAGGGCAAGGGAAGGGGCCAGGGGCCTTGAGCTCTGGGGGTTCTCACCTGTGCAGTGGGCCAGGAGCGCCAGCAGGACAGGGGTCCAGGACATGGTACAGCCGAGCAGAGCTCTGCCTCCAGTGTGCACTGGGGCCCCGGGCCCTCGCGGGGCTGTGCCAGCACCCTCTTCCGCCCTCCCAGGGGTGGGGCCGTTGCGCGCCCAGTTCCCAGTGGCCGTCCCAGACTTCTCGGGTTTGCATTGTCGGTTAGGGGGACGGCCCCGTGGTGGCCTTTGCAGCTCCTGCCTTGGCCCCATGGAAGCGTTTAGGGAGGAAGCACCTGCTTGGAGCTCGCGGGCCAGTGCCCCGGAGGCCAGGCTTGAGTCCCTGAGGGGGTAACTTCAACATCCCCCTGAAGAAGATGAGCCCCACAGAATAAGGTTCTTGTGCACATTTATGTGCCTGGTGAACCAGGAAGAGAGGACAGGTACTCAGGGTGGAAAATACCTGCTTAGTGCTGCAGAAAGTGTAAGGGGCCCTGGGGGTGAGGGGGCCACTCTGTCCACTCCCATGTCCCTAGCATGACCTCCACCCAAACCCAGCCCCTTTCCTCCTGGAGTAAAGCTGGAGTGACTAGCAGCTTCCTAGAAGGGAGCATCTTGTGGGGGGGGGGGGCGGCCAGGGCAGGTGGAAATGGAGGTAGAGTACACTTACCCACTTCAGCCCTGCCCTGGCCCCCTGGCCCCTCCTCCTCATGACGATCTCCCCAGGGATCGGGGGAGGAGGCATAAGTGAGCTCGGTGGTCCTGGGGGCCCACTCCTTGGCCAGACCTGCACTGCATCCTCAGGGCCATAAATAAGACGCTGTGTGGGGAACAAGGGGTTGTACAGAAAAGAACTGGCTGCTCTTTGTCCCTGGCACTTGGAAGGGAGTCTCTCTAAATCCTTGGGATTTCCCGAGTGATAGGAGTGTCTTAGTTATTCATCGGGGACCCTGAGTTTATGCTAATGGGTGATTCAGGATGGGGGCTGGCCATGAAGAAAGCCCCAGCGTGTGATTCAAAGATTAGGGCTTTAGGCCATGAGATACCAGCACAATCCCCAGGGTGGGGAGGGGGGCCCGAGGCTGAGTCCAAGCACAGAGCCAGTGGTCCCAGCAATTGTCCTGAGTAATGAAACCCCAGTGGAAACTGTGGACACAGAGGTTCAGAGGAACCTCCCAGGCTGGTGCACTGTGGGCGTGCAGGAGGGCAATGCATCCTGAGGACACAGCAGCCCCACATCTGGGACCCCCATCGCCCCTCATGCATCTCTTCATTCGACTGCTTCTGGTTCGTAGCCTTTACAACAAAACTGGAATCATAAGGATGGAGCTTTCTTGAGTTCTGTATTTCTACCAAGTCATCCAGCCTGAGGCGGTTTGGGGACCCCCCAAATCTGTGGCCAATTGGTCAGAAATACAGGTGGCCTGGGACTATCTGAGCTTGCAATCTGAAATGAGCAGTGTTATTTTTGGGGGGGAGGGGGCTGTGCCCTTAACTTGTGACAGTTTACCTAACTCCATGTAGCTGATGTCAGAATTGCATTGCAAAGGGCACTCAGCACTGTCTGCTCCCCATTCTCCAGCTCACTAAGCAGGCACTTTGGCCCAGTTATGGACTGGATTGTGTTCCCCAAATCCATATGTTGAAGCCCTAACCCCCAATGTGACTCTATTTGAAGGTAGAGCCTTTAAGGGAGTAATTAAGGTTAAATGAAGTCATAAGGGTTGGGCCCTAATCCTATATGACTAGTGTCCTTATAAGAAGAGAAAGAGACACCAGAGCTCACTCTGTCTGTCTGTCTGTCTGTTTACCTATTATCTAGCTACCTAACTATCCATCTATCATCTATTAATCTATCTGTATCTCTTATCTAATTTTTATTTTTTAATCTTACTTTATTTTTTAAAACATTTATTTATTTATTTGGCTGCCCTGATCTTAGTTGCTGCATGTGGGATCTAGTTCCCTGATCAGGGATCAAACCAGGGCCCCCTTCATTGGGAACGTGGAGTCCTAACCACTAGACCACCAGGGACTTCCCATATCTATCTATCTATCTATCTATCTATCTATCTATCTATCTATCTATCTCTGCACATACATGAAAAGGCCACGTATGTGAGGACACAGCAAGAAGGCAGTCATCTACAAGCCAGGAAGAGTGGGCTCACCAGAAACCCACCCTAAAGACACCTTGATCTTGGACCTCTCGCCTCCAGACTGTGAGAAATGAATTTCTGTTGTGTTAAGCCCCCCAGTCGGTGCGACTTCGTTACGGAAGCCCCAACAGGCTAACACAGGCCCAACATTCTTTCCTATAACTCCACTCCTATATTTCTCCAGAGGCACTTAGGAGGCATCCATACGGACCCGGAAACAGAGGAAGCACACAAACAGAAACCAAGCCACTGAGGGAAACAAAGTTTTCTCTGCATAAAGGGGCGTGAGCCCAAAATCCTGGGGGAAATCATTGTTTCCCCATCTGTTCAACACATATCCACCCTGCTCCTGCTCTGCCAGGCACTGCAGATGCCACGGCAGATGTGAGGGCAAGACCCTTGTCCTCACAGGGCCTACACTCTCTTGGAGAGTCAGGCTGGTGGACCTGTTGGAGAGGCAACGGGCCTGAAGGTGACACTGTACTGCAGTCCCCGAGCCTGGGCCTGCGATGTCCCCCGTCATCCTGTAAAGCCTTGTCCTTCTCCGGCCGCCATCTTGGCAGACTGCTGACAGATGCTCCACGTCCCCCAGAATCCTAACCGTTGAGGGAAAAGGAGTTGATTTCTAGCGTTCCCCAGAGATAAGGATTGAAAGGAAATGTTAGCTGGGCTCAAGGAAGAGGTGAGACTGCATCTTACTTCTCATCAGCCAGCGGATCAGTCAGCTTCTTGCAGGAAACAGGACACAGCCATTGGAGGGTGTTAAGGGTTGAATTGTGTTCCCCCAAAATTCATGTAGAAGTTCTCCACCCCCCCAGCACCCCAGAGTGTGACCTTCCTGTGAGATAGGATCTTCACTGAGGTAATTAAGTTAAAGTGAAGTCATTAGGGTGGGCCCTAATGCAACAAGACTGGAGTCCTTACAAGAAGGGGAAATTTGTGATTTCCCCGGCAGTCCGGTGGTTGGGACTCCGCTCTTTCACTGCCTAGGGTATTGGGGTTTTTTTGTTTTGTTTTGTTTGGTTTTGGTTTTTATTTCACTTATTTATTTTTGGCTGCGTTGGGTCCTCACCACTATGCCTGGGCTCTCTCTAGTTGTGGCGAGCAGGGGTCACTCTTAGTTGTGGTGTGCGGGCTACTCATTGTGGTGTCTTCTCTTGTTGTGGAGCACGGGGTCTAGTCATGCGGGCTTCAGTAGCTGTGGCACATGGGCTCAGTAGTTGTGGCACACGGGCCTAGTTGCTCCAAGGCACGTGGGATCTTTCTGGACCAGGGCTCAAACCTGTGTCCCCTGCATTGGCAGGTGGATTCTTAACCACTGCACAACCAGCGAAGGCCAAGGGCCTGGGTTTGATCCCTGGTCGGGGAACTGAGATCCCACAAGTCATACGGCTTGGCCAAAAACATAAATAAATAAAAAATAAAAAGAAGGGGAAATGTGGGCACAGAGACAGACACTCAGAGAGGAAGACCGTCTGAAGTGACAGAGCGAGAAGACAGAGATCCCTTGAACAGATCCATCCCTCACGGCCCTCAGAAGGAACCAACCCTGCCCACACCTTGATCCTGGACTTCCAGCCTCCAGAGCTTTGAGGCAATAAATTTCTGTTGTTTAAGCCACCCCGTCTGTGACAACTTGTTGCTGCAGCCCTAGCAAACGAATCCAGAGACTGTTCCAAGATGGCCCCACAAGGCCCCTTGTCATAGGGGCTTGTCCTCTCACCAGAAGCTGGAGTCTATGTTTCCTCCCCTTGGCTCTGCACAGGCCTGTGACTATGGCTGAAGTGACCCGTGCGAACTGGGTGGCCCTGAGCAGCTGGGTACACACTGGGGCTCCTGTCTCACAAACACAGAATGGAGCAAACATGCCTCTGGCTCCCGTGAGCCCCTGTGTGGCCTCAAGCTGCTCTACATCCAATCTCCTGGTCCTCTCAGAACTAGCCTCCTTCCTTTGGTGCTAACTTCAATGTCACCTCCTCTGTAGTCTTACCTGACTGCCCCATCTTGCTCTACTACTTTCATTTTTGAAATGAAAGTACACACTACTTTCATTTTTGTCAAAGCGTTTATCCAGGTTTATCCGTGTGCATCTGTGCGAGGACCACAATCTGTGCGAGGACAAGGACCGTTTCTCTGTATTCATCACTGAATGTACAACCCTTAGGTAACACAGTTCCCCTATAGATTCACTATTGTGTAACAACGTGAATGAATAAATGAATGGTGCTTCTCTCGTGGGGGTGACGGCCCACACAGCAGCTGGTGGGCACACAGGGGCTGGGCAGCAAGTGGCACCCATGAGCAGCTCATGCTCTTCAGCCTCTCGCTCTGGGTGACCAGCTGGAAATTCTAACACAGCCAATTGTGTTCCTGAGCCCCACTGAATGCATGTCACCCACATTGAGGCCCCAGTCCATTGAGAGGGGACCAGACTCACGACAGCCGCCCTGCCTCTAACTAGAACCACTAAAAATCTACCTTCTGCCCCTGCTGAAATGACACAGGACTGTACCATCAACCAAACATCATCAAACATCTTCCTAAGAGTAGAAGTGACCCACAGCTGAGCCCCAAGTGTCTCAGGGTGGAGGAAGTGGGGTTAGAAGGGCAGAGGGGTCCCCCCTCCCGTCTGACATGTGGGGGCAGGGAAGGGACGGGAGGAATGTTCTCTTAGTGTAAAATCATGGTGGGGGGCATGCTTTGTTTCACTTTTTTTTTGGAAAAAGTACCAACTACCGTGCAAAGACCAGGTCGAGAGGAAACAGCAGGGGAAGGATTTTACAATAAATGGATGGACATTTGCATGGATCTAATTTTGTAAGCAGTCATTTTCCATCATAAAATAAATAAAATGAGGTAGTTTCTCGTTTCAAATCAGTGAACAATGAATTATCAAAGTAAAAATAGGTCAGTGCTTCCTTTTTAAGATTTTTCCACTTTGCCTTTTAAACAATCAGCATCAGAGATATTTTTGTTTGTTGTATGTCCACACGGTAGATGAATAAACAAATTTCAGTAAGTTTCTGGTGGTTAGTTTAGTTTTGGGACTTTTTTGGTGTTTTGTTTCTGCATTGAGCCATATTTGGTCATTTACAGCTTCCCCTAACCTGTGTGGGCATTTGGGTGTGTGACTCTCGGCACAGGGTGACCTTATTTGCTTTTTAACATGGTCATTCCGATATTTTGATGGTACCAAGAAGAAACACTTTTGAGTGTGTATCTTTTTTAAAACAATTACTTTTCTTCTTGAATGAATGAAATAATCAATCCCTCAAACATTTGAACTAAGCCCCCAAATCCAATCAGGCTTAGCTATGGGCAAAGAATATGAAAGTGCTGAAACTTTCTCTTCTTTTTAACAATTTACTTAATCAGATTAATCTAATTAGGGCATTTAACAGAGCTCTGGAAGGGAGAGATTCTCTCACTCCCTTGGGAGGGATGGAGGTCCAGACACACCAGAACTCCAAGCTTGTGTGACGTCTGACCAGCTGAAGGTAGGATACCCCAAGTTTACTTAATGTTCTGTTTTCCATAAGGAGTTGAGTTGGCCAAATTCCTGTGCCCAAAATGCCATTTTCCCAGTGTTTAGTTACCAACGGGGATTCCCTTGGAATCTCCCTCTCTCTGAAGTCATTACTAAGAGTCAGATCAACTCTTCCTGTCTACTGACAATTGAGGGAGCAGAATTCTGAGCTGAGGACCAAATCTCAGAGGCTGGAGACTGAAGGAGCCTGTGGCCATCCTGAGGCCCCGGCTTGACCCACCCCCACCCCCATTCATCCAGATGTTTGCCAAGCATCAGGTCCTGGAAGCTGAGGGATGGGTGAGGGAGATTGGTAGAGACTGGGGGATTTCTCTAACCCCTTTATAACATAGGATTTACAAACTCAGATGACGCTTAGAGCATTCAGGTGAGTCTGGGGCAGAAATTCTGCTCTGCACACTGATGTGGTTGTGTCCCTGGGGCTCCGCAGACGGGAAGGACCCATAGTGTTGGCCTCCCTATCCTGGGAAGCCCAGGGCACAGTTACAGGGTGCAATGCCCCAGGGGCCAGAGGAGCGGGAGATAACAGAATCACTTGGTTGCACAGAGCGAGTGGGGAGCAGGTTTCTGCCCCACTTGCTTGTGGCCTTGGAGCTCTGGTGGTGCGCTGAGGCTGTGGTCACGTGTCCCACAGTAATAAGTAGCCTCATCCTCGGGCTGGAGACTGGAGATGGTCAAGGAGGCCGCGCTGTTGGACCTAGAGACTTAGAAGCGGGGAGGGACCCCCGCGGGCCGACTGCTATCTGCAAAGACCACCAACGTGGGGTCCCACCTGCTGGAGCCACCTGGCATAGTTGCTGCCAAGGTTGTTGTTGCCCCCAGAGCAACAACAGATGACCGTCTGTCGCAGATGACCCTCTGTCGCAGAGTCCCCGAAACCGAGGCCAGCTGGGTCAGCACTGACTGCGACCAGGACCATGGAAGGAGAGAGACAGAAAGCAGTCACCCTGAGCTGAGAGCCGGCACCGAACCCAGGAGGAAGGCAGGAGAGGAGTCCATGTGCCCTGCCGGGCTGTGTCCTGAGACCACATCAGCCGGTCACCTGGGAAAAGGGTGAGGAGGGTGAGGGGAACAGAGTGGTCCAGGCCATGGTGGAGGGGCCCACAGAGCTCCAGTCCTGAGACCACAGCAGAGGCTGGGTTCCCTGGTCCCTCTGATACCTGCTGACACCTTCGTGGGAGCTGAGATGCAGGAGGATGCTGCTTCCTGATTGGCCCCCTGCCGGCCCAGGGCCCTGCTCTGGGCATTGACTACATGGGGTTGGGGAGTGCTGGCCTCCTGGAGCCGCCTCTCTGGGGCGGAGGGGCGCCTGGTCCCGCGGGTCCTGGCAGAGCACGGCTGCAGTCAGTCACACCTGGGTGAAGGCCCTGTTGGCGCAACTACCTTAGAGTCCCCTTGGGGGTTCCCCGTTGGGAGGTCCCCACCAGCTGTCCCTTTCGGGCAGCTCCACGGCGCCCCCTGCCGGCTGCAGATGCGCGAGCCCCAGCACAGGGATGAACTTGGGGACGATAAAATATATATCATTATTACAGCTGACCTCTAAAATTCATCATTTCCTCCATTTGTGAATACAGGCAAAAAACCTCCACAGTACTGGCCATACCTGTTTGTCACCAACAGAAATAGCAGCTCTTTTCAGATCACCAACCTCCAAATACAGTTTACACTTATCACTGCATCCAAATTCTGGTAGCTATTAGCTCACACCTGCTGCTACACTATCATAGATTTGTTAATTCTACCATCGTGATGAGTGTGCTTCAGGACAATTGGATTTGTTTGTAATCCTGTGCATTTGTCAGTGTTCTCCAGACAAAGACATCCAGGACACACCTGCAGGCAAGCAAAGCTGGGTTTCTGGATTCACTGCACTGTGGGAGCCGTGGGGTGTCTCTGTAGGAGGGTGTTAGGAAAGAATTATTAGGGGATTTGGACTTGTGTTAGGGAATTTCGGGGAAGGTACAAGGAAGCGAGGCTTTGCTGGTGGCTGGATGCTGTCAGGAAGCCGGGTGATCCTATCACTGGGTACTGTCCTCATTCTAACCCCAGAGGAGGGAGCCCAGAGGAGGGAGCCCAGAGGAGGAAGCCCAGAGGGGGGCCGAAGCTGTAGCTGGGAGAAAAGTAGCACTCACTCACAAGAGCCAGCATGGGGGGGAGATGTTTGGTCATTTTGTGGTTTGAACAATGCTCACGTTTTCCTGTGTTCATATATGACCGTGGAGTGGTCTTATTTTGTCTTGATCCAGCAGGGTCCCAGACTGGCCTTGTCTGAGGCTGGCTTTCTGTGAAATTATGCATGTTCAGAGGAGCTGTAGGGGCCAGGCCAGCTCCCGGCAACCCAAGACCTGGCTGCTCGGACCAGCAGGCTCCCAGCTGTCAAACGCCATCTTCCCTCTCTCACATACATATCTTAAGAAAATGATAGTGGTTTTATGAGTATTTTTTTTAACATGCGTCAGTCTACTTGTCCTGCAGTGCCCAAACTATTCCTCACTTTCTCTTGCTTTATAACATGTGTGGAGATCTCTGTGTTTACAGCTGCATACTACTCCATCACCTGCATGGCACATTTTGCTTATTAATTCCTGACTGTATTGGTTTCCAAACTTGGTTGCACATTAGAATCACCTGGAGGCCTGGGTCTCACCCATACCTATGAAACCATAACATCGGGGGCAGGGCGTCAGAGCCAGGAATCAGTGCTTTTTTAAAGATTCCAGGTGGTTCCAATATGCTGCCAAGTTTGGAAACCCCTGCTCTTTGCAATAGTTCTGGAAATCTTGCTGCTTGTTAGAATCACCTGTGGGGCTCTTTCTGTTGTCCAAGAAGTGGAACATTGTTTTGTGTTCTATTTCTTTATCTGGGTGTTAGTCACTCAAGAGTGTTTGCCTTGTGAAAACTCATCAAGCTGTATGATTGTGGTTTGTGCACTGCTCTGTACATTAAACCTTCTCTGTCCCCTCTGAAGATGTCAGCACAACACATGTTACACCTGAAGACTTTTTTTTTGAATTCTATTTTATTTATTTTTTTATATAGCAGGTTCTTATTAGTTATCCATTTTATACGTATTAGCGTATATATGTCAATCCCAATCTCCCAACTCATCACACCACCACCACCACCCCACCACTTTCCCCCCTTGGTGTCCATACATCTGTTTTCTACATCTGTGTCTCTATTTCTGCCCTGCAAACCCCTTCATCTGTACCATTTTTCTTGGTTCCACATATATATACCTGAAGACTTCTGACACTGGATTTTCTTCAGTGTAGGGGACGGGATTGGAGTTCTGGGCAAGAGCCATAGTCAGAGGAGGGTGCAGTTAGCCTCATGCTACAAATTCGGAGGTCACCACAGGCTGCTTCCTGCAGTCCATGGAAGTTTCATCTCTTCTGCAGAGAGTAGGAGGATGGTACTCAGAAAGGGTCCCGCTGTATCTTCACCCAAGATGTTTCTTGCACCTTAAAGTCTAAACATTTACTATTTCTGTGGCCTGACATGCTACGGTTGGCGCTTTGTTGAGCTCAGTGGGAAAAGGGATGTTAACTTTGAAACAGAGTGATTCAGGATCTCTGAGGCCAGCAAGAAACCAAAATGAAACCCAGAGTTGCCTGGGCACATATCTGCAGAAGATAAAAATTCTAATTTCAAGAGATACATGCAACCCAATGTGCATAGTAGCAGTACTTACAATATCCAAGACATGGAAGCAACCTAAATGTTCATCGACAGATGAAGGGATAAATAAGATGTGATACACACACACACACACACACACACACACACACAAATATTACTCAGTCATAAAAAAGAATGAAATAGAGGCACAAGAGAGAGGGGTCCCTGCCACAGCTGCCAGTGCAGGAGTGGGGGCGCTGGTCCTGAGAGCCAGATCCGATGAGTAGCCTGATCCTAGACCCTGAGAGGAGGGAGGAACATTCCTGAGACCTCACAGATGTGTGAATGGGGTGGCGGTACCCCACTGCCTTTCCACCCTTGCTCAGGATAGGGGAGGGGTTTTCATGTCAGTTGGTTCCCTGATCCTTGACCGCAGTCCTGCCTCAGGCCCAGGCCTTGGAACCCTGGAACCTAAGGCCCACAGCCACCTTCGTGCCTGCGCTGCGAAGGCCATCTCAGGGGGAGAGTGGATAAAGGGAAAACACCCGCTCACGTTCCCGTGGCGAGGCGCGCCCCGCCCTGCCGCCCACGTGATCTCCCCTGAGAGCAGCAGGCCCCGCCCATCTGCCGCGTGTGAGGCGAGAGGCTTCTCTCATCCACGTCAATCACTGAGCTCTTCGCGCCCGGCCTGGTACGTGAAGCATGGGGAGTCGTGCAGTCGCGCGGGCCTCAGGAGGCCTTGGGCTGCTCAGGTCAGGGCCTCTCCTTCTTCCCCGAGGTTTCTTCCCTCAGCTGCCCCGCGGGGTTTGGGGACGTTCAGGCCTAAGGGCTGGCGCGGCCGAGGCCTCAGAGCGTGGCCCCGGCTTCCCGTGCTCCCGGTCGGCCCTGACTGGGGCCCAGAGAGGTTCTGAAAGGAAAGCTGGAAGCGCGGCGTGGGGGAGTGAGGACTCCGGGGGGCGAGACCTCGTTGAGCTCAGGCACGGGCCGTCGTTAGGCCCTCAGGCCGCGGACGGTGCTGGGGACGCCGTCTGCTGGGCTGAAGCGAAGGCTCAAGGAGACGCAGGCAGGCTCTCCGGGGCAGCCGGGGAGCGCGGGCCGGGGCCGGACCCCCGAGCAGTAGGTCCGAAGGTGGTGGACTCCCCCCGCCCGCCCGGGCCCCAAATAATCTGAAATCCGCGTTCTCCGTTGGGCTCTGAGGCCCCACTCAGAGCTGGACGCCCTTCCTTGAACGACCTGCCGAGGCTGCTCGCCTTCCTCGCGCTCCCGCAGTTGCCCTCCAGGCCTCTGACTGGCTCATCCTGGCAGCGCTGGCAGCGCGCCGTGGCTGTGCTCAGGCTGGGGGTGAGGGGGTGGGGGAGGCACCGCGCCCCGAAGGTGCTGCCGGGCCTGGCCAGGGGGTGCCCGTCGGGGGGCGTGGGGGGCTGCGGTATGAGGGTGCTTCGTGAAGGGGCCCAGACATTGAGATTGGGGGGTGGATTTGCTGATTTGTGGGCATCCTTCAGAGGTAGAACGTTTAACATCCTGTCAGGGACCTAAACAAGTATAAGTGAACTTGCTACAAGGATGGCTTCTGGAAGTGTGCAAAGAGCAACAGCCGGTGCTAAGTGAGGTGGAAACTCCAGGATTGTTGGGACAGATGGCAGCGGAAGGGGAAGGGGCTCAGGGAAGGTGGCAGGCTGGCATAGACGTACTTTCTGCGTAACATCAGAAAAACCAACCAAATGGTTACACTGCACGGGAAGCCCCAGCAAACACACCAGTTACCAAGGCCCTCGGAATATGCCGGTGACAGGGCCAGCAGCCTCACTTGACAGCTCGGTGGTGGTGCTCCTCTGTAGGCCAGGGCTGACAGACGCAAAGAGCGGCTGTTACAGGTTTAGACTCACTAATAAAAATGAGGATGATAGGACCCTGAAGCAGTTGGGGTCAGGTGATGGCATTTCACATCAGAAGCTGGGTGGACTCAATTACTGTAATGAGCCATATGGTTGGAGTGGCAGCCAAGGCGCCTGACCCACTAAGAGTTATGGACGTGGTTTAAAGAACACAGCGTCCTGTGCATCAGAACGAAGAGTAGGCCCTGCTCACAGCAACTAGAGAAAGCCCACGTGCAGCAACAAAGACCCAACGCAGCCAAAAAAAAAAAGAACAGTGTCCTTAAGTGCAAGATATCAATAGAAGGGCCGCCACCAAGAGTAATACTCTTACTATCAAAAGAAATCAAGGATGAATGATCAGGAGGCTGAGGGCAGTCAGCCCAACAAAAAGGCATACTCCCTTGCCAAGTTTCTAGATCTGAGTCAGTTTTCAGGCCTGAAACCCTATGGTTGAAGAAAGGGACTGTAATAATTTCCTCAAAGGAATCTACATACATTTATTCAGCATATTAGTTACCTGTTTCTGTACAACAAATTACCCCAAAACTCAGCAGTGTAATTTGCCGTTATCTCGTACGGTTTCCGAAAGTCAAGAACTTGTTTGCAGCTTAGCTGGATGGTGCTGGCTCACGGTCTCTCATAAGGATGAAGTCAAGATGTCGTCTGGGGCTGGAGTGTACGCTTCCAAGGTAGCTACCCTCATGCCTGGCAAGTTTTTGACAGGAAGCCTCAGTTGTTTGCCACATGGACCTTTCCATAGGGCTGCTTGAGTGTCTCCATGACACCAAAGGAAATGATCCCAGAGAGAACAAAGTGGAAGTCACAGTATCTTTTATGACCTAACTTTGGAAGTCACACCCTGTAACTTCCACCATATCCTATTGGTTAGCACAGACCTGGCTTATTCAGTGTGGCAGGGGACTTCACAAGAGCATGAATACCGGGAGGAAGAATCATTGCAGCCATTTTGGAGGCTGGCTACCACACTTGGGTAAGTGTAAATAATGGGAATTGGAATATACAAGCAATTTGAGGATTGGACCAGGGAAAGGGGAATATACAAACAATTTGAATATTGCTGGACGTAGTGTCAGAGTTGACGTTGATATCTGGAGATCCAAAACATCATTGTGGCCCACTGTTAGAATGGAGAGCCAGGTAATAAATAGAATCCTGGCCGAGATCAGCTCACAATGGGTATACTGTGTCATTACCCAGTTTGCAAATGTGTAATTGGAATAGAACATTTGGAAGTTGATGCTATACTCACATTGGGTCTTTCTTCTGTGGGGTAAGAACTATTGTGATGGGGAAGGCCAAATCGAGGCCTCTGTAATTGTTCCCACTCCTGGTCAAGATAGTAAATAAAAAGCAGTACCACATCCTAAGAGGAAAGATGGAAAAAAATTGTCCTTAGGATGTAAAGGACTCATGGGTGGTGGTCCTTGTCATAGTTCCATATAATTCACCAATCTGTCCCTGCAGAAACCAGATGCATCCTGAAGGTTGGCTGAGACTTCTATAAACTTACCCATCTAGAAGCCCCAGTTGGGCTGCTGTGCCAGATGTGCTCCCTTTCCTTGAGCCGATTAGTGGCGCCTTAGGTATATGGGATACAAACATTCATTGGTGATGTGTTCTGTTCTATCCTTATCAGATACCATTTGCATTCACATGGAACAGACGACAGTATGCATTTAATTTTGCCCCAGGATTATACCCGTCCACCCTCTGTCATAGTCCAAAGACAGCTGGACCATCTGTCATCTGGGCATCCACAGAATGTGGCATTGATTCACTTTGATGACATGCTAATTGAGTTAGATTAGCAAGAAATGGCTGGCGTGTTGGAGGTCTTGGTAAGAAGCATGCACTGCAGCGTAGGAGCTGGTCCATATGAGGAGTCAAGCACCTGCCATATGAGAACAATTTTGAATGCCCCCAGGGGTCGAGGGCATGCTAGGTCATATCATCCAAAATAAAAGATGAATGATCACATCTTGCACCTCCTGCGGCAAAGAAGGAAGCATGGTGCCTGATAGAACACTACAGGTTTTGGAGACTGCATGTTCCACGTCTGAGAACACTTCTCTGGCCAATATATGGGGTGACACAAAAGACCACCACCTTTGAGTGCAACCCGGAGTAGGAAAGTTCTCTGCAGAGTAGCAGAGTCCAGACTGCCGTGAATGCAGCCCTGTGCTTGAGCCATGAGACTTAGCAGAACATAGGAGATTGGAGGTATCAGTGGTAGGAAAATGTGCCATGTAGACTTTGTGGCAAGCTCCAGCAGGAGAGTCACAGTGCCGGCTTCCAGGGGTCTGGGGCAAGGCTTTGTGGTCTGCAGTGGTGAATTATATGTGTTTTGTAAAACAACTCCTGCAGCGCCGCTGGGCCTTGGCGGAGGACCATGGGACATGGGGTGACTGCATGTCCAGAACTGTCTGTCATGAGGTAAGCTTTGTCAAACCCACCAAGTCATAGAGTTGGTTAGGCCCAGCAACAGAAGAGTGCCAGCTGAATGCTTTATCCTCTTTGTGTCAGGCACCCAGCTGACAAGGAAAGGAGCCCCCGCATCATGAGGAGATAGGGCTGCTTTTAAACAGGGGGGTGGAAAGGAATATGTTTGACTCCCAAGTGATCCTTTTGGTCCCTCTATCAAGGCACCAGTATTCCCTTGCCCAGTTGTGACAGTCAAAAGACAAGTGCAGCCAGAGAAGGCATAGTGAAGAGGGGCTCAGACCCCTCAGACCACCTGGCAAGCTACCAAGGACAACAGAGGTGGCAGCTCATCGTGAGGAGAAACAAGACCAGCTGCAGTGGCCAAGACTTTAGTTGATCTCACTAGCTTTCCTCCCTTGTCTCCTCCAGGATTAGAGGCCACTGGAATCCCAGGAGAACCCCTTTCCAAACAGGTGATGTGCATTCAGCCGTGTACCTGGTGGGAGTAGGCCAGCTGTAAATCCTGGTTTTCACGGACAAGAAAAGGAGCATCTGAGATCATTGGCTGCTCACAGGAACCAGAGGCCTCAGCTCCTTACGTCCTGCTGGATGGAGATTCACGGTCCTTGGGCTGAAAATCCCAGTGGTGAGGAGAAGCTGCCTTGGAGGAGGCCCTGAGGAAATCTGGGTGACAGGTGAAACATGGGCTACTTACAACACCCACCTCAACTAGAGAGGGATAGGTGAGGATGCCTCAGGTGCTGAGCAGGGAGATGCTTCAGGCTTCAGTCAGGAGAAGCTGGAGGTGTGAATGGCTCCTCATAAGAAAAGCATTTGGGGGGAAGGAGCCTGTCCAGGCCAAAAGCCTTCGGGAGGGGAGGGGGAAGGAGGTTGTCTCACGGGGAGTGTGCTGAGCGCTTACTGTACTGTGTCCTGGGAACCTATTCTCTTCTCTGGCCCCTGTGATCCCTCATGGAGAGTTTGGTAGTTGAGTGATGGAGGCATGGAGCTCTGCCCTCAGAGGAGGGGCAAGGGCAGAGATGCCCCTGAGGGTCCCAGGCACGTGGCTTCCTGTGGGCTATTCCTTCAGAGAAATGGGACGTTTCAGAAGAAGCGCAGAGAGGAGGATTCAAACTTATCTTAGCCACCTCTTTGGCAAGGGCTCTAGCTGCTTCAGAGGATCTCTGCCTTCAGAACAATTGGTAGATTGTGACAGGGGCCTGGTGCTTCCCTCTCCTGCCCTGCTTGCTCCACAGGCTGCCCCTAGGCCTGAGCCTCCCTCAGCAGGTGCCCCTTCTCAGGCATACAGACGTGGGAAATGCTCCAACAGAGAAGGTTCCATCAGCTCAGAACCTAGTGTTTTGGTTGTTAAAATGATCATTTGCCAAGCCTGCCCTAGCGCACCCACTCTGTCCCCCACGGAAGAGCAGCCTGCTATGGGGTGAGAGCTGAGGGCTGCTCCAGGGAGCAGCAGAGCAGGGTCAAGGTAGGAAGTGGAGGAAGGTTGGGCCCACGGTGTGACTTGCTGGCTGGGCTGGTGGCAGAAGTAAATGCATGCGCTGTAGAGACTCCCCAAGTGCCCCATTGCTGGCCAGGTCTCTAGTTCCTGCCCAGGGCTGTACTTAGGTGTCTCACACCTGAGACCTTTGCAGGTCCTGACTTCGCCACCCCCCTGGGCTTAGGTTTTGGCTTCTGTGGTCTGCGTACTAGTTCCTCTAATTCACCTTTTTCCAGAATCCAAAACTGCTTTTTCTGGAGGAGTGGGGATATCTAATTCATCCTCTGTTGGCTTCCTGGTTTTAGATCTTCCTTTACTTTGTTTGGGTTTCCAGGTGGCAGCTCAGAGGACGGATGCTCACTTGTCCAGTGTAATCAGAAGTTCGCTGACAGGTGCTCTAACGTGCACTCTCCTTTCATTCCTGGAAGAAACCCTTTGTGATCCTGCTTCTTTAAAAAACACTGTTCCAGGGGCTTCCCTGGTGGCGCAGTGGTTGAGAGTTTGCCTGCCGATGCAGGGGACGCGGGTTCGTGCCCCGGTCCGGGAGGATCCCACATGCCGTGGAACGGCTGGGCCCGTGAGCCATGGCTGCTGAGCCTGCGCGTCCGGAGCCTGTGCTTTGCAATGGTACAGCAAAAAAAAAAAAAAAAAAAAAAAAAACACTGTTCCACTTGGTAATATTTTACTCAAGACTTTTAAGAATCTATACTTATGTATGGGATTGTACTATAATTTTCCTTTTTCTTGTCTTTTTCTGACATTTTGTGTCAAAATTTTACTAGCCCCGTAAGAAGAGTTTTATATCTTGTTGATGTTTTTGAAAGTTTTCTCATCTCTGAACTGCACTGAAGCCTGGTGGAATGTGAGTTAGCAATTCACTCCATAGAATGGGACAGAGGAGAGGTGAGAACATGTGGAAAGCCGCGGTCACTATTTTAGAAGCCCTGCTTGCCAGAGAAGGCAGACAAAACTTCAGGATCTGACCTCTTACCACTGGCCTACGGTAAGAGACTGGGTGTTCAGTCATGTTCCTTAAAATCACCTTGGAGGTGGTGGTGATCCTGGGGAAAGCTCAAGAAATTAAGTTTGGCAACTTATACTTTCTGAAGCCCAATGAGGGACAGAGATAAAACCCTAATTATTCTCATTTCAGCCAGCTGCTGTCAGGGCCAGGGAACCCTGGGCTGACACCAGCAGAGAAAGGGCTGGAGGTTTATGACTAGAAATTGCAGGATGGAAGGAGGGGTCTGGGACAACCTGGGGTTCCTGCTGTTGTGGGTGATTGAGGCCTGGGTTGTTCTGGCCCGAAAGAAGGAGGCTCAGTGCTGTGAAAACCCATTCAGGGCCTTCCCTTCCCTGCTTCAGGTCCGTGGAGATGAGCAGACAGGACCCTCTCAGCCTCTTGGCTCTTGCAGCACAGAGCCTGCTGAGTGACAAAGACTCAGCCATACGCGCCCTGGAGGAGCTTCCTGTGAGACTCTTCCCAACACTATCCACTGCAGCCTTTGATGGGGGCCACACGAAGACCGTGACAGCAATGGTGCAGGCCTGGCCCTTCCCCTGCCTCCATCTGGGATCGCTAAGGGATCGGTCAGTAACTCAGGACCTGTTGGAAGCTGTCCTAGATGGGCTGGAACTGGGTCCTGCCAACATTGCTTGCCCCAGGTGACTGCACAGGTCGGGTGCTGGTAAGGGCACCATGAGTTGAGGAAGGGGGAGCTGGGTCCAGTGATGTGGGGTCCAAGGATGTGCCAGAATCTCCTGCTGGTGCAGCATCAGTCACTGGGAGTCCTTGAGGCCATCATTCAGAGTACCTGGTGTGTTTCAGAGCTGATCATGCTGTGAGGTGGTTGAGAGTGTGGTTAGGTTCCTGGGTGTCTAAGAGGTGGGGACTGAGCAGGATCTGAGGGTGGATGAGGATGGTGGACCCACTTAGAAGGCATGACTGACTGCTGGCTGGCATGGAGGCCCCTTCCCCTGCCGCTGCCCATACCAGCCCTGCTGTGCTGTCTTCAAAGTCACAGTCTCAGCTCTCTGCCTTGTTCCCCACAGGAGATCGAAGCTAAAGGTGCTGGATTTTACCCATGACTTTGAGCACTGCAACTGAGAGGAATGCTCTGAGACCTTGCCTGTGCCCTCTGTCATCACACAGATGCTGTAAGAGCCAGAGGTGGACCAGCTCACACCCAGCTCCAGAGAACAGCCTCCACGTGACCGAGACCCTGTGGAGATACACACAGACGTTTTTTTGTTTTTTTTTTTGCGGTACACGGGCCTCTCACTGCTGTGGCCTCTCCCGTTGCGGAGCACAGGCTCCGGACGCGCAGGCTCAGCGGTCATGGCTCACGGGCCCAGCCGCTCCGCGGCATGTGGTATCCTCCCAGACCGGGGCACGAACCCATGCCCCCTGCATCGGCAGGCGGACTCTCAACCAGTGCGCCACCAGGGAGGCCCCACACAGACTTTTTCTTAGGTTGCATGTTTGGTTTCTTCCATCTGTCTGGGTTCCCCTCGTACATACTGCAGAGAGTCAAGAAGAGCCATGGTTGTCTGCGCCTCTGCTGCCAGACACTTGTCATTAACCAGGTGCCATTCCGCAGCCTCGTGGAGATCCTGGGGATGCTGGAGCTAGAGGCCATCCAAGAGGTGAGGCTCCATCACAGGAGCAGGTTCTGCCTCCAGTCAGACCTAATCTGGTTTTTCACCCAGGTCGGGCAGATGAGCAACCTGGGCAACCTCATCGTGAGCCCCATCCCCTGGGAGTTCCCTGCTTATGGCTTCTCCCTGCTCAGCCCGCTGGGCCACCTCCAGAAGCTCCACCTCATCTTTGGTTGTCTCTCAGACTAGCTACAGAAGATGCCCAGGTGAGTGCATGGAGAGTCCCTCTGAAGGTACAAAGGTCCCGGTCCCTGGACACTTACTCCTCTGAGTGTTTCTGTCAGAGCAGAGGCAAGCCTGGACTTCCCCTTCCACAAGTTCCTGCAGAGGCACCGATGGACAGACTCCAAGGCTAGTGTCCTGGGCCAGCTAGTGGCTGTTGGCTGTTGTAGAAGAGAAAGATATATGTCTGAAATTGGCATCTCTCCACTCATTCATTTGTTCATTCATTCATTCAAGCACTTGGTCCATGACATACATAGACCTAAGAATGGATATAAAACCCTGAGAAGAATCCCACTACTGGGCATATACCCTGAGAAAACCATAATTCAAAAAGGGTCATGTACCACAGTGTTCATTGCAGCTCTATTTACAATAGCCAGGACATGGAACCAACCTAAGTGTCCATCGACAGATGAATGGATAAAGAAGATGTGGTGCATATATACAATGGAATATTACTCAGCCATAAAAAGACATGAAATTGAGTTATTTGTAGTGAGGTAGATGGACCTAGAGTCTGTCATAGAGTGAAGTAAGTCAGAAAGAGAAAAATAAACACCGTATGCTAACACATATATGGAATCTAAAAAAAAAAAATTGGTTCTGAAGAACCTAGGGACAGGACAGGAATATAAACTATGAACTTTCTCACCTTTTATATGTTAATATTAACATATATACATGTATATGTATATATATATATATGAACTTTAAGTAGAATTGAATTGTGACTCAAGACTTAATTCTTTAAGGCTTAAATCACCATTTTTGGGTCTAAAAATAAAGTTAAACTTTTGTTTTGACAAGTCAAAAACAAAAAACAAACCCTGAGAAGGGTCACACAGGTGCTCATGTTCCAGGAGCTTATAGGGGCTTTCACAGAGAAAATGTGAAATAAGGTGAATAAGGGTGTGAAGTTGTGTGGGTGGTATGTGAGGGAGATAGGTGCTCCCACGCCATCTAAGCCCAGCTGATTTGGTCAGTGATGCCTCAGTTATGTCTCACAGACCTTTCTGTGGCATTCCCTGGAACAGGGAGCTGTCCTGGGACCTGGTCTTTGAGTGAAAAGAAACACGGGGAACCACCTTCCCAAACCTTACACCCAGTAGAAACCTAGCCCTTACCATGGAAGGAGCCATTTCTGAATTTCATTAATTCCTACAACTCATGCAGCATGAGTGATGCTTGTGTTTACACAGTTTGTTAGGAAGCCTGAGGCTAAGACGTCAGTGTGCCTGACACCACGCTCTAAACATGGAAGAGGTCCTGATGGGAATGGTGAAATGATTGTCTCTGAGCTCTGTTCTTCACCAGTGCAGAAGACTTGCGCTCAACACTGGCATCTAGACTGAGGTAGGGGCAGTGCAGATTTCTCAGGCCAGATTTCTGGAGAGAGCTGGGGCTCATTCATGAAATCAACAGGCACTGGTCAAAAATCTATACTGTGCAAGTGTTCTAATGCTGGGGATAAAAAGACAACCTCTCCCAGCACTTGTCCCTCTGGTCTGTTTACCAAATTTCCCTTTCATTTACTTCACTGTCCGCACTTTGAACAACAAGCAATGGGGTGAGTTTCTTAAAATAGTTGTTTATAAAGTGGGATCATTGAAATGATAATCAAGGAATAGAGAAGTAAGGTGCTCCACACAGAGTTTTCATTCGCTTGTTTAACAAATAGTGATGTCCTGCTTGGTACAAAAACTGGTCTCACTGGGGCATACAAAGGTAAACATTCATGATGTCTGCTTTCAAAGAACTTAACTTTGAAAAAGGGATGGGGACCACGAAACAAGTTAACAAACCAATCAGAAAGCTGATTTCAAAGGACTCCATGAGAACAACAGAATACCAATATGATGGGAGTTACTGGAGTTGGAGGTGGGTGGCTGTGAGGTAATAGGAAATATATATAGTCATCCCTCAGTATCTGATGGGAACTGGTTCCAGGACCCCCCAGCTCAAATACCAAAATCCGTGGATGCTCAGGTCCTTTATGTAAAATGGCAGAGTATTTGCATATAACCTCTGCACATCCTCCTGTATACTTTAAATCATCTCTAGATGACTGATAATAATGTAAATGCCATGTAAATAGTTGTTATACTGTATTTAGGGAATAATGGCAAGAAAAGTCTGTACATGTTCAGTATAGAGGCAGCCATCCAATGGTTGCATTTGTTGGCAACAACGTAACATTTTCTTTGTTTCAACACTTACAGATTGCTTTCATTTAATGACCTGAAAGAGAAATACATGGATTAAAACACAGAATATTTAAAATACAAGAACATGTAGAAAATAAACAAGAAATGTAAATTCATTCTTTCTCTCACCCACGGTGTTAACACTCACCAAAACCCTGGTTCTTCTCTCTTGATGTCCTTCATACGATGATGATGATGGTACGACTACCTGATGACTATCGTATGATGATGACCCTCAGATGATGGTGATGATAATGACCCTCAGATGATGAGGAGGGAGGAGGAGGATGACAACGGTGATGATTGATATATGGTGCCTACAGTGCCCATGTGGTGAGGCAATGAAATGTGTGGCACTGTAGGTAAGCAGTGAGGATGTCTCACAGCTAACTTGGACCTTTTCACAGGACATCAGAGGATCATCTATGTCAGAAGAACCAGATTTCAACTGCAGACATTGATGCTCCGGTGGAGGTTCAATAATACTAATGTCAGGATCTGTGGAGTCTGAGGGCTGAGGATCTTCAAGCAAAGGTGGAGACTTCACAATTGCAGATGCTTTAGTTAGAAGCATTGTTATAGGAAGTTGTTTATTCTTTTTCTTTGCATCATCAAACAAATCTTGCAGTGGTTATAGGCATGTTGCTATCCCTTGAAAGACACGGAGACTTCATTCCATCGAAGGACACTGCTTGAGGATCATATTCACTTGTGCGCGTTGAAAAAACTGCAGCAAATTTTTCAAGTGTCCAAGGTGATGGCTCTGCCTCCTCTAATCTTCTGCATCATCATCATCTATGTGGGATTTTAGCAGATCTTCGCGTTCCTTGTTGGTAAGGGTTTCTCTGTGCTCTTCCACATGTTCCTCAACATTGTCCTTGGTCATGTCAGAGAAGCCTCCCCTACCAACTTCCCTTGCACCATTCAAGATATGCTTGACTTCTGTTTCAGTAATGGGGAATCCCCTGAGATGGTTGACTTACCTTTCTCCATCATGGATCGCAACATGCATTGGCTGTCTTGGCCTTCAAGACGTCTGCAGCCTCTGCAGTAAGCACAGTTGTGGAGCTCTTCCATAAATCCATGATGCTGCAGGACGTCCCTGGTGGTCCAGTGGGTAAGACTCTGCTCCCAATGCAGGGGGCCGGGGTACAATCCCTGGTCAGGGAACTAGATCCTGCATGCATGCTGCAACTAAGAAGCCCGCGTGCCACAAGGGAGATCCCATGTGCGGCAACTAAGACCCGGCGCAGCCTAAATAAATAAATACTAAAAAAAATCCATGGTGCTGCAGTCCGAGTTTGCGTCAAGGGCAGCACAAATCCTGCCAGACATGAGGTGGGTGTAAGTCACCTTAATGCGCTTGACGAGGCCTTGATCAAGTGGCTGCAGCAGTGACACAGTGTTACGAGTCGGGAATGTCACTTCTGCGTTCTCTTCGGTGAAGCAGAGAGATTAGGGATGACAAGGGGAGCATCGTCAATCACGAGGAGGACCTTGTAGGGCAGCCTCTTCTCTTCTAGGTATTTCTTCACTTCAGGAATGAAGCACTGGTGGAACCATTCCAAGAATAGGATGGCCGTCACCCAAGCCTTCTTGTGTTGCCAGAACACAGGCAGGCAATTTTTGTTTTTGTTCTTAAGGGCCTGGGGATTGTTTGCTCAGTAGATGAGGTCTGGCTTGATCATGTGACCTGCTGCCTTGCCACGCAGCACCAGAGTAAGGCAGTCTTTCCAGACTTTGAACCACAGGGCTGCTCGGCACTCTTATGGCTGTAGGTATGATTGGACATCTTCTTCCAGAACAAGCCCATTTCATCAAAATTGAAGACTTGCTCTGGAAGGTAACCTTTCTCTTCTACAAGTTTCTGGAGTTCTGGGAAGGATGAGGCCACCTCATGAGGCTGTAGCACTTTAGACAGCCAGCTAGCCAGCCAGCCCGCCCTTACTAGCTTCAGAATCCTTCCTCTCACTCTGCTCAGGCCCCTCACAGCAGCACTCAAGGAGGCTGAGTGCTTTTCCATGCATCGTTTTGCCATCAACAGGGACGTGCTTCTGTGACATGGCTTCTAGCTACACACTTAATGCTTTCTCAGTCCTTGCAAGCACTTTATCACAAACCAGTGAGACTGTTTTTGCTATTGTAGAGGCAGCACTAACACTTCCATGGATTTCAGCTTCCTTCTGCTTTACTGTGAGAACGCTCGGTTTGTTCTTTCTTCACAGCCCACTTTGACAAGTGCTTGACATGCCACTTTTCAAAAGATCTAAGATTTTCATTTTCTCTTTGAGACATGGCACTTTACTCTCCCCCTTAACCTTTTTTTTTTTTTTTTTTTTTTTTTTTTTTTGCGGTACGCGGGCCTCTCACTGCTGTGGCCTCTCCCGTTGCGGAGCACAGGCTCCGGACGCGCAGGCTCAGCGGCCATGGCTCACGGGCCCAGCCGCTCTGTGGCATGTGGGATCTTCCCGGACCAGGGCACGAACCCGTGTCCCCTGCATCGGCAGGCGGACTCTCAACCACTGCGCCACCAGGGAAGCCCTCCCCCCTTAACCTTTGAGGGATTGCTGTGGCCAGTTAATTGCTCTTTAGAAGGCTTTTTTTTTTTTTTCCACAGAAACAAAGGGTGCACACAGCACAAGTAGTGAACAAATCAGACAGTGAGGTGAACAGCTCTCAGAAAAGGAGAGACTGAGGATCTGTGAAACGGTGGGAGGCGACAGCAGGCTGTGCCTAACGTCTCTTCATTTGTGTGGATTCAGCATAGTGCTCAGTGCACAAATTCAAGTTTGTCTTTTTGGAACTTTCTGGAACTTTTTCCCCGAATATTTTCAATCCAAGGTTGATTGAATCCACAGATGCAGAACCCACAGATACGGAGGGCCAACTATATTGGTCTCTGCCCCCAGTTCCTGGCACAGAACTCCTAAAACCCTTGTAATTTCCTACATGGTAAGAACCCAACAAGCATCCTTTGTTCTAATGAGGTAGCTCTAGGTGACTCCTAGATGGAGGCTGATCACCAGAAAGTCCAAGCCGTGACTGGAAGCTTGGAATTTTCAGCCCCACCCGTCATCCTCCAGAGAGGGGAGAGGGGCTAGAAACAGAGTTAATAATTGATTATGCCAACATAAGGAAGCCTCCGTAATATCCCAATAGTAGAGGGTTCGGAGAGCTTCCAGGCAAACACATCCATATACTGGGTGGGTGAGGCACCCCAACTCCACGAGGACAGAAGATCTCACGCTCGGGACCCTTCCAGACCTCGCCCCGTGTATCTCTTCATCTGGCTGTTTTATCTGTGTTCTTTTATCATATCCTTCAGTGAACTGGTACAAGTAAGTGTTTCCCTGAGTTCTGTAAGCTGCTTTAGCAAATAAATTCTGAGGAGGGGGGTGTGGGAACCTCTGGTTTGTAGCCAAATGAGACAAGTTGTGGGTAACCTGGACACCCACTACTTGCTATTGGCATTTGAAGTAGCATGGGGGTAGTCTCTTGAGGGACCGAGCCCCAACCTGTGGGATCTGACACTCCCCACGTAGACAGTGTTAGAATTGAATTAACTTGAATGTCAGCCAGCTGGTGTCAGAAACTTGCTTCTCCATGTGGGGAAAAATCCCCACACATCTAGTGACCAGAAGTGTCAAAAGTGAAGTGTTTTGTGTGAGTAGTAAAGGAGACACAGGACAAAGACTGACAGTACTGTTTTCTTTCCTTTACAGTGGCTACTCTAGTCAAGGGGGAAAGGGGATGGTCAGGAAATCAAGGGTTCTCTGTGAACGTTACCAATGACTGACAGGTGAGTGTTGAGAAGCAGCCAGACATAAGGAGAGGCCTCCCAGGCAGAGAAATGAGACATACAGTGAGAAGGAGTGAGGGAGACGGAGGTGAAGGATGTGTCAAACCCTTTGGTGGTGAAAATGGAGAATCATTTTGCATGGAGTGGCCCTTTGCGTAGAGTTACCTGGGATAGAACAAAGGTGATTATGATGAAGGGCAAGGTAATTAAGTAGAATTGTTCTAATTACTTTTTTATGTTGTTGTTCTTGTTGTTTGACTTCGCCCTGTGGCTTGTGGGATCTTAGTTCCCTAACCAGGGATCAAACCCGTGCCCCCTGCAGTGGAAGCTCGGAGTCCTAACCACTGGACTGCCATGGAAGTTCTGCTAATTACCATTTAAAATCGAAGTATAGTTGATTTACAATGTTGTGTTAGTTTTGTTCTAATTATTTTTGCTTCATAATAAATTCTGATACCTAAATGCCTGTCTCTTTCCCACCCTGCCTCCTATCCTGCACTACTTCCCGAGAACTACCTTTGCTGTTCTGGACCCATTACACTCACTTCCATTATAACTAATAATCTGTAGATACTCTTGTGTTTTCTCTATCATCTGTAATAACAGCAGTTTTATTTACTCATTTCTAATCCTATGTCTCTTAATTTTCATTCCTTATCACCCAGGCTAGGATCTCTAGTACAGTGTTGACTAGAACAGTTAAGAATGGGTGTCCTTGTCTCGTTCCTGATCTTGTAAGATATGCCTCCAACATATGCCCATTTAGACTGATGCTTCTTAATTCAGGGTGATGTTTCAGTTTGTCCCACATCTACTGTTTTGTTTTGTTTTTTCCTAGATAGTCTCTAAATGTTTAGTAGAATTCCCCTATGAAACTATCAGGACTTAGTGCTTCCTGCAGGATAGCTCCTGATAACTTTCTCTATTCCTTCTATAGAAATTAGTCTAAGTGTACATGCCAATTTTCAACTGCACAGAGGGTCTGTACACCTAACCCCCACGTTGTTCAAGGGTTACCTGTATTAACCTACTGCTTTCTGGCCCAGTAAGTAGTCTGCATTTGCTGTCCTATTGGTATATAATTCAGGACTAAGGAGGTCAGTTTCTTACATCAGGAGCCCATGGGCGGCTTATGGCCATCATAGGTGGTCCAGAAACTCCAGGAGGCATGAGAGGAGGTTTCCAAAGCCTCTACAGTGAAGGAGTCTCTGAAAGCTCTAATAGGATTGCCTGTTGATTTCAATTTGGAGGGTTCTAGAGCCTTTTTTTGGAGGGGTCCCCATTCAGTGTAGGCTGACTGCAGGTAACAGCATCAGTCCCAAAAGGACTAAGAGATCTTGTATCTGTGTGAACATTGTGGATGCTAAGAAGGTCAACGGCTGTTTCTTGACATGTCAGGGCTGGAGCAGCCCTCAGTTTGCCAAATAATCTTCAGGATTTTAACTGAGGTGGTGCGGCTTTGCATTCTGTGTGGGACAGTGGCCCATCCTCCTCCTGTGAGCCCTTTTGTGTCATATCTCCTTAATGAGTGTGTCAAATGAATCTCCCTAGAGGAGGATATCATCAATATAGTGTCAGATCTGTGCTTCTGGGGAAAGTTCTGCCAGAACGTCCTGTAGCCAATGACCCAGAAGCCATGGCTCAGGATGCAGGCAAGTGTGGCTAGTTGTTGGCAGGGATGTGGAGAGAGAGGGTAGACTCATGGTCACTGGGCTTGGCTAGGCTGCATCTGCTCTAGAGTCTGAGCTGGAGGAGCTCACTCATGCTAGGGTGCAACCCCCAGGTCTCTGAGGATTGTCCCCACCCACACGGCGAGAGAGAAGCAAAGGAGGCCGAGCAGGCTGTGGGGCTGGGCTACCCAGGGCCTTTCTTCCCCTTCACTGACCCACGCAGGAGGGGCTGCTCCTATAAACTTGTACCCGCCCAACGCCTTCTCCAGCCCCTCCCTGAGCACTGCTTCAGGCCTGAGCTGAGGGCCTGTGGGGAGGGCTGTGTATGCCATTAATTATTTAAGAAAAATTTTAAGAGCACAAATAAATGACACCACTACCCAAGGAAATTCTGTGCTTCAGTGGATTTTCTTCCATTCATTTTCCTGAGCCCATTATGTACCACTGATTGTAAATTATTTCTCGAACATAAAAATAACATGGTCTCCTATAGGGCAAAGGAATGGGTGAAGACCAGAGGAGACCCTATCAACTCCAGTTAGCTAAGTGGGGGTGTGTGAAAACACCAGAAAAACCACCGTCAGTTACTCCCCATTCCAATAAATAGTTATCCAGGTCTGATGGTCACCTTTCGCTTCTCAGGAGAAGCAACATTATGGGGAGACTCTCAGATGTAACTACGCAGCTGTGTGGGTTGGGAGGTAGAAGGATAGGAAAGCAGCTTCCCCGAGATCAGCCTCCACATTCTCAACTCAGCACAAGCCAGGCTGAAGGCAACTGCCCTGTTCTGTACCCGAATACACCTGGTTCAGAGTGTGGCATAGTTTGTCTGAAGGCAATGAAACTCCAGCAGTTCCCTACCTCTTCTGTCCTCTAACGGGCAAGCTAGTGACAACGTTGAACTTTAACTGAGTCTGTGCTCCCAGAAAACAGCCATGGTTAGGAAATCCTTTTGTTTTCTGAAAACCTGTGTTCTAGGAAACAGCTTACCTCAAAGAATTACCCTTCTCCATATGACTATGATAAGACTCACTGTCCACTCTCTCATGACTCCCTTGTTTACCTGTTCTGAGGCCCTAATCCAATATGACTAGTGTCTTTATAAGAAGAGGAGATTAGGACACAGAGGAAACCCATGTGAGAACACAGTAAGAAGTTGGCCACCTAAAGCCAAAAGAGACGTCTCAGAAGTACCCAACGCTGATCTTAGACTTCTAGCCTCCAGAACCGTGAGAAAACAAATTTCTGTTTTTCGAGCCACCTAGTCTGTGGTATTTTGTATTATGTATGGCAGCCCTAGAAAGCTAATGCAAACGCCTTCCAAAAAATGAATGAATTAACTAGAGAATTTAAATTCATGCCAGGCAAGTCTTACTAAGTACAGCTTTCTGATTCTCCAATACTCACTTTAGCAAAGGTGTAAAATTCAAATGATCACATGCTTACAAAAATGTGAAAGATTAAAAGATGCAAAATACGAATAATCGTAATGACTAGGACTTACTGTGGTCTTACTGCACACCAGGCATTAAGGTAGAGCTCTCCGTGAAATTTTTGTTTACTCCTCCTAACAACTTCATGATCAACCTACTACTGCACCCATTTTATAAATGAGAGTAGGTAATTTAGTCAGATAACTTAGGGAGTGAGTTTTCAACCCAGGCCACCTGACTCCATGCAGAACCCCCACTCATAGCCACTGTGTTTCTTTGTCATTCTTGGGAAATCTCAGTTGTTTAGCTTGTGCTGCCAATACCTGAAGCAAGTCAAGGGAAAGTTTCCCTCACAAAGCAAGAACATATATCCCTTTCCCTCTTTCTCCAGTGCAGCATTAGGAATTAGGAATTTAAGTTCTCAAAACCACTGCTGAATGAGGCTGCATTGGCAGTAAACAACTTTAGGATGTGTTGTGGTCTGAACACGGGTTGGAAAAGAATTTCCAGACACAAGGCAAAATGTAAAGAAGATAGGATTTATTAGAGGTAAGGGTCACTGCCAGAACAGCAGGCCTACTTCCTAGTAGTCTGGGAGAGTCGAGCCTGAACATGTGCTATTGATCAGTTTTTATAGCCAGAAAACAAAGGAATGGTCCGAGGTGAAAATTTCGTTTACTGATTGGTTGAGGCACATATACCTTCCTTCTATAGGGTGGAAGTGGGACAGGGCAGATTCCTTTCCTTATTTGGGACAGGTCCTGTTGCCCAGGTAGGCGTCGCCCAGATGGGCTCAGGAATTTCATAACCGTCATGGTGGGGAGGGTAATTGATTAAGAGTCCAGTAGGGGGTGTAACACTGAAACTTTTTCAGGCAGGGTCATCCTTTGCCCTTGAAGCACCATTGCCCTTGGAGCACCACAGGATGGTCTTTTATCCAGGTGCCACCAGGCTCCTCCCTAGGGGAACTCCCTAAAGCTCAATCAACCACTTAAAGTAGAGCATGCATTCATGCCACATCTTGTGTGGAGCTAGGTGTCACTTTACCTGGTATCCTATGGAAAGCTGGCCTCTGTTACCATATGGGGTAGCTGTCATTTGCCAATTCCATATTGTCCATATCCTAAGGTTATTAATCTAACTCATACATTATCAATACATGATCAGGAAGGGTAATTTGAACTCTTTAACAGGACTTTACAGGGCCATACAAGATCTGGTCCTGCTTTCCTCTTTACTCCATTCCATTCCCTCAACAACATCTCAGTTCAAATGAGGCTAACTTCAGTTCCCCACACCTGCCCTGTGCCAGCTTGTAGCTGAGCCTTCTCACATTCTGTTCCACTTGCCTGGAATGTTCATTTTCTCTCACTTTCCTCCCATTGTCTCTTCTTCCGGGAATCCTTTCATGAACCTAAAGGCCCTAAATTATGGTGACAATCCACCTTTCAGTGTTCTTTTGCCCTTTTTAAGGCATTGTGAGTCACCTTATTTATACTTTCCTAAAATAGTTCTCAAAATGTTATGACTGTTTGTTTTGGCCTAGCTTGGGTGCTAAGAGTGTTCCATAGGCCAAGGACAAGATGAAGCAAAGTAGGAAGAGTTTTCATTAATTCACATAATGTTAAATGAGCATGTATAAATCCAGTACTTACTATGCACAAGGCTCAGTGCTATGTGATGTGTATATTTTCTCCCAGTAACTCTAAAACAAGTACAATTATTTTCCGCAATTTAGAGATTAAAAAGAGGAAGTTTAGAGAATATACGTAACTTAACAAAATCACACAGGAAACGAGACATAACCAGGATTTCAGCACAGATCTGTGTGACTTTATTTTTTTTTAATTTCTCTGTTTTATTTATTTATTTTTGGCTGCGCTGCGTTGCTGCTCGTGGGCTTTCTCTAGTTGCGGAGAGCGGCAGCTACTCTTCGTTGCGGTGCGCGGGCTTCTCATTGCAGTGACTTCTCTTGTTGTGGAGCACGGGCTCTAGGCGCACGGCTTCAGTAGTTGTGGCTTGTGGGCTCCAGAATGCAGGCTCAGTAGTTGTGACGCACAGGCTTAGTTGCTCCGCGGCATGTGGGATATCCCCAGACCAGGGCTCAAACCTGTGTCCCCTGCATTGACAGGTGCTATAACTCTCCTAAGCAGTGGGAAAACCTCATGGGGAAAGACTGAGGCCAAGGCCTGGCCCCAAAGACCCCTTTGAGCTTTTTTTTTTTTTTTTTTTTTGCAGTACGCGGGCCTCTCACCATTGTGGCCTCTCCCGTTGCGGAGCACAGGCTCTGGACGCGCAGGCTCAGTGGCCTCGGCTCACGGGCCCAGCCGCTCCGCGGCGTATGGGATCTTCCTGGACCGGGGCACAAACCCGTATCCCCTGCATCGGCAGGCGGACTCCCAACCTCTGCGCCACCAGGGAAGCCCCCTTTGAGCTTTTTAAAATCCTTTTCCTTGGGGCTTCCCTCGTGGCACAGTGGTTAAGAATCCACCTGCCAATGCAGGAGACACGGGTTTGACCCCTGGTCTGGGTAGAACCCACATGCCACGGAGCAACTAAGCCCGTGTGCCACAGCTACTGAGCCTGCGCTCTAGAGCCCAAGAGCCACAACTACTGAGCCCGCATGCCTAGAGTCCGTACTCCACAACAAGAGAAGCCACCGCAATGAGGAGCCCACGCACCGCAACGAGGAGTAGCCCTCCCTCGCTGCAACTAGAGAAAGCCCATGCGCAGCAACGAAGACCTAACACAGCCAAAAATAAATAAATTTTTTTTAAAAAAACACAAAAATCCTTTTCCTTTATCTTTAACCATGACTCCAGTTAGTAAAGGGCTTTATGCCAACTCTTTACCTCCAGTCTGAGGAGGAGAAAGAGGCTCATCTCACCGGCTGCACCCCCATTGTATCACTCCCTCATCCCCGGCCTTCTGGACTTTTGAGGACCAGCCCAGCCTTCCCTTTAGAGATCATTCAAGGAGATCCAGTGTTACCAAATCCAAGCTCAGTCTGCTTGCCGCATGACAGGCCAATAATTGGGAGATGAGGTGTGGAGGCAAGGAATAGTGACTTTATTCAGAAAGCCAGGCACCCGAGAAGATGGCAGGCTAGTGCCCTAGAGTACCATCTTATCAGGTTCTGGATGCCAGTTTCTTTTATAGAACAGAGAAGGGGAGGAGGTGAGGAAGTAAAGTAAAAAAGCCATAAATCTTGCTAAGTATCTGCTGGCTTGTCCAGCATCAGGGAGGGGATGTGTTCATTTCTTCTTTTCTACAGCCATTCACAGGTGGGCAGGGTCAGAATGTCTCCCTGTGAGTTGAACAAAGGCACTTCAGTTTAACATTCAGGCATAGGGGCAGGGTTCCCTGAGGCCAGCCACTATGTATGCTTACAGCTATAGACAGCATCCTTTTCGTGATTATAATAACAAAAGCAATGAAAAGCAAAGGTTAAAGTAAGAGAAACAGATCCAACATGGAGTCAGATTTTTGCTCTTCCCTTTTACACCAGTACAAGGCTCAGTACCTGTGAAATAGTGGCCTCCCCAGCCCAAACCTGAAGCGTGATAGGCCCTGCCCTCCTCCCTCCCTGGCGCCAGCCCACATGTGGTTAAGGCCACTCTGCCACTGCTCTCCACGTGTGGCCGTGCTTAGCCCACCAGACTGGCCCCGTTCCCACTGCCCACCCACTGCACAAGTGGGCAGGCGGGAGCTCCACTCTGGGGACACCAGCTCCTGGGCCACCTCATTAGTCACGAACTGACTGGTGAAGCCAGCAGCAGGCTGAGCCCACAGCACCCAGGCCTCAGACAGTGATCCCGGTAACGGGTGTGTCACCCACCTCCGTGTGGCCACCGGGTCTCCACAGCTTGTGCACCTCGCTCCACTGAGAGCTGCAGGACAACATTGCTGGAGTAGCCCAGTATTTGTTCAGCCCCAGCTGCTCGCTGGTGTCACACCTTTCGACTCAAGGTGTAATAGTGGCGAGGCAGGCGCAAGCTATAGCAGCCCTGCTCAGCCATTGGTTGGTGCCGCAGTGGGCCCCTCCCTTACCCCTGTATATAAAAGAAGCCTGACTTCAGACTGAGGTAAAATGGTTTTTCGAGACGCTAGTCTGCCATCTTCTCGGTCTGCTAGCTTTCCGATTAAAGTCGTTATTCCTTGATCCAACAACTCATCTCCAAATTTATTGGCCTGTCATGCAGTGAGCGGAAAGAGCTTGGGCTCAGTGACACCAGGGCCTTAAGAGCCTCAGCCTCATTCAATCACTAGGAACTAAGGAACAACACTCTGCCAGCAGCCCGTGGAGTGGGACCAGGGACAGACTTCCGGCTCGGCTGGATGTGCCCGGGGCCACAGCGTGCAACGGATGCCTGCCATTTTTGACTCCTCCTGCTGAGTCCCTGGAGGGCTCTCCTGTCACCTTCCATAGCCAGCTGTGGCTGGAAGTGGATCCAACTGGCCCCTAAGTGAGACTCTTCATGGGGGCTCCAAGAATCCCTTTGCCAATGTAATGTTCCTGGAGTCGTTTCAGGGTCTCATCCTTTTCTGGAATCTTAGGTCAGCTCAGACAGGTCACTCCAGCAGCGCTCCCTTCCCACATTCTCTGAGGAAACGGTTTCTCCCTTTGAATGGTTCTTTATACTCTTAGTGATAACCCGTTGCCTTCTTAAAACACTCCTGGGGGATTTCCCTGGTGGTGCAGTGGTTAGGGATCCACTTGCCAATGCAGGGGACACGGGTTCAAGCCCTGGTCCGGGAAGATCCCACATGCTGCGGAGCAACTAAGCCCATGTGCCACAACTACTGAGCCCGCGTGCCACAACTACTGAAGCCCACACACCTAGAGCCCGTGCTCTGCAACAAGATAAGCCACTGCAATGAGAAGCCCGCACACCGCAATGAAGAGTAGCCCCCGCTCGCCGCAACTAGAGAAAGCCTGCGTGCAGCAATGAAGACCCAATGCAGCCAAAAAAAAAAAAAACTTAAAAAAGCTTTAAAAAAAAAAACCCTGCGATTGTAATAGAGCGGGGCGGTGTGCAGCCCTTAGCACGAGGCGGTTGCTGGGCGCGTTCCCGACAACCCATTACCATTAACGCAGGATGGTTAGAGAAGCAGTTAGAGGTCCTGCTCAGCCATTGGTTGGCGCCGCAGTGGGCCCCTCCCCCAAGCGAGCAACTGTCAATGAGCAACTTTAGTTGGTCCCAGTCAGCCAAAGGCTGGTGGAGCGGTGGTTGTCAGGAGGAGAATGAGGTGAGAGGCGGATCCTAGCCTACTCCCCAGGCAGCTTGCCTGGCCTCAGGGTGAGCTGGGGGGCCCAGGGAACAGGCTGGAGGCTGTGTCCTGCAGGGCTCCAGAGCCCTTGCCCAGGCCGCCCACTGGCAGGACCCAGGCCCTGAGGTGGCAGTGAACCTCTCCCCCATCCCTGCCTCTGCGATCTAATGGCAGCGGCAGTCTGCGTGAGACTCAGTCTGTGGGACCTGGACCCTGCCATTCGGGTGACCTGAGGAGCCTGAGGGCCATTTGGGTCCAGGGCACCTGGCTCTGTCAGCTATGACAGCTGGGCAGGGTCTGGGGACCTGGCCCTGAGGGAGCCGCCAACTGAGATCTGCCTCTTCTTAGCCAGGACCTGGACCTCAGAGGGTGTAAGTTGTGCCTTGGGACCTTGCCCTTTCTTGTCAGAACAAAGAATAACACTTGTTTGGTGGAGATTTACAGGAACATTGTGACCTGACCATGACCTGACCTCAAGAACAAAGAATCTGACACCAAGAAGTTTGCAACAACTAACCACGCCCCTCCCTCACCTTTCCTATAAAAGGGCTTTGCTGAAAGCTTTCGGGGAGTTTGGGATTTTTTAAGGGATGAGCCACCCATCTCATTACATGTCCCTGCAATAAACATTTCTTTGTTCCAAACTCCAACGTTTTGGTATTGTTTGGCCTCACTGTGCATTGGGCCTGAATCCAGAGAAGTTAGTTGACCTGAAAGTCATCACTGAGTTAGAAAGGTAGGAGTTCTCATCCTGAGGGCCTTAATAATAATAAAAGTAGGCAAGACTTTGTCCTAAAACCCCCCATGAGGTAGGTTCTATTAATATACTCATTTTATGGTTGAAGAAACTGAAGCTTAGCTTAAGGGAAATGTCTGCTGTTACTCAGCTGCTTACTGTGGAAGAGCCAAAATTTCAGCACCAAACTGTTTTTTCCAAAACCTCATCCATTTAACCAGAATTGTACACAAAACATAAAACATCTGGGCTGATCTGCTTTACTTCTTTTTTTTTTTAATATGTATTTATTTATTTATTTTTGTTTTTGGCTGCATCCGGTCTTAGTTGCAGCACATGGGCTCATCGTTGCAGCACATGGGCTTCTCTAGTTGTGGCCCACGTGCTCAGTAGTTGTGGTGCGTGGTCTTAGTTGCCCCACAGCACGTGGGATCTTAGTTCCCCGACTAGGGATCGAACCCATGTCCCCTGCATTGGTGGATTCTTAACCACTGGACCACCAGGGAAGTCCCAATTAACCACAATTAACCAAGATTCATCTTTGTTGCCATTTCTAGTCTTTAAAACATATTTTTCTGTGTTTCCCTGGTGGCGCAGTGGTTGAGAGTCTGCCTGCCGATGCAGGGGACACAGGTTCGTGCCCCGGTCCGGGAAGATCCCACATACCGCGGAGCGGCTAGGCCCGTGAGCCATGGCCTCTGAGCCTGCGCGTCCGAAGCCTGTGCTCCACAACAGTGAGAGGCCCGCGTACCGCAAAAAAAAAAAAAAAAAAAGTATTTTCCCCGTGGTAATGAGCTTATGAGCTTTCTCCTTTGAGCCATTAATGTGGTAAATTATTTATAAATTTCTAATATTGAACTATTTTTGCATTTGCAGAATGAAATTCACTTGCTGGTGATGGGTTCTTCTTCTAATAGGCTAATAGGCTTCTGTTTGTTCTATGCTTATGATTGCTAATGAGAGGGCTTTTCCCTCTTCTCCTCTTTGTGTTAGAAAACAGTGAAGGCCGGTGAGCCCACTGCCTGACCTGAGAAAGGGAACACTGACAATAGTTCACATCTTCCTCTGTGCCCACCCCTGTTCCAGCCCCCTACCCAACCCACTAGCATGAACCACTCTTCCAAATGTTATGATAATCATACTCTATCACAAATACGTGTCTTAGTCCATTTGCGCTGGTATAACAAAATACCACACTGGGTAGCTTATAACAACAGAAATGTATTGCTCACAGTTCTCGAGGCCAGAAGTCCGAGATCCAGGCAACAGCATGGTGGAGTTTGGTGAGGGCCTTCTTCCAGGTTCATAGCTGGTGCCTTCTCTTTGCATCCCCACATGGTGGAAGGGACTGGGGAGCTCTCTGGAGCCTCTTTTATAAGGGCACTAGTCCCACCCATGAGGGCTCCACCTCATGACCCAAGAATCTCCCAAAGGCCCCACCACCTAATACTATCACCTCTGGGGGTTAGGATTGCAACACATGAACTTTGGGAGGACACTAACATTCAGATCATAGCAATGCATTTGCCTAAATGCCATAATTTATTGTTTAGTTCTAATTGTGTTTGAACTTTACAAAAAAAGGTATCAGGCTATATTTATGCTCTTGGAGTGTGTTACTAAGATTCACCTCTGTTCTTGCTTGTACGTCATTCATTTTCACTTCAGTGTAACATTCTATCATGGGAATTGTGCCATGGTACATTCATTCATTCCTGTCTATGTGCACTTGTGCTGTTTCCAGGTTTTGGCTGATACAAACTGCTTTTCTGAACATACTGGTACATGTCTCTTGGTATATGTACGAAGAGTTTGTCCTAGATTTATATGCAGAAGTAGAACTGGTCCCCTGGTGCTGTACTCGGGAGGGCAGCAAGATAGGGCATCCCCCCCTCTGGGTTCTGTGCAGGAGCACCCCTGGTGCCCTGAGGCCCCAGTCTCTGTAGCGGGGCGGGGGCGGGGGGTGGGGGGGCAGGGAGGCTCTGGAGGGGGAGGGGCAGGGGAAGGGGGTAAGTAGGAGGATTGGGCAAGTGACTCAGCATCTGGAGAGGACGGGTGGTTGCATTCCTGTACATGAGACCTGAGAAGGCTGTGGGTGTATCTTTTTTTTTTTTTTGGTTGCATTGAGTCGTCATTGCTTCGTGTGGGCTTTCTCTAGTTGCAGTGAGCAGGGGCTACTCTTGGTTGCAGTGCACAGGCTTCTCATGACAGTGGCTTCTCTTGTTGTGGAGCACAGGCTCTAGGCGCGCGGGCTTCAGTAGTTGTGGCACGTGGGCTCAGTAGTTGTGGGTCACAGGCTCTAGGGCGCAGGCTCAGTAGTTGTGGCACGCGGGCTTAGTTGCTCCGTGGCATGTGGGATCTTCCTGATAGGGACAGAGTAAAGCAACAAAGTAGGTGATTAAATCCCACTAGCGATTGTGAGTAGAAAAAATATGGAAGACCCCTGTAAGTTAATGATTACTCAAGAAAGCAGGTTTACTTAACGAAGGTTTACAAAGCAAAGCAGGCTTGCCTAGCAACAAAACCATGCAACAGAAGCACAAGACATGCCCCCAACAATAAAACAATGGTGGCATGACACCCACATCCTGCCTAGTGAGCTCAGTAAGTCAATGATCCATAGGCATGCTCTCTCCACACATAAAAAACAATTTATGGAAAGGTGCTCATTGTACAGAGATCTGAAATAAATTTTACAGTCCTGGCTTGACCATGTAGGGACAAAAAAACTCCCCTGCTGAACCTGGAGGAGTAGCTGATGATGGAAGCATGACGTCTTCTCAAGAATGAAGAAGAAAGTGGTCGTTCAGCTCCCACACTTTTCCTTTGATTATAAAACCATAACCCTCTAAGTTCTCGGGGTACGGCACCCTCTCACCCACCCACTTGTAAACCTCACAAGCGTCCTATTCTAGTAAACCACTTCTTATCTATCACTTTGCGTCTTGCTGAATTCTTTCTGCCCTGAGACATAAAGGACTGGCTCTTCAGAGCCCCCCGAAACCATACCTATCTGTTTCATTCCCGGACCAGGGATCAAACCCGTGTCCCCTGCACTGGCAGGCGGATTCTTAACCACTGCACCACCAGGGAAATCCTGTGGGTGTATTTTGTACAAATACAAAGACAGAAATATAAATCTTGAGCTGTGGAGGAAAGCCTGGGCTGGGTAAGTTTCTTGGAAATCCTCAGGTCATGGAAGGTCATGGAAACTGTTTCTGCCTTTCTGGGTGCTGAAACTGTGCTTTGATTTTTCCTTTGTTTCTTTTTTTTCTTTTTATCATTCACTTTTTAAAAAAATAGATCTTTATTAGAGTATAATTGCTTCACAATACCATGCTAGTTTCTGTTGCACAACAGAGCAAATCAGCCATATGCATACACATGTCCCCATATCGCCTCCCTCTTGAGCCTCCCTCCCATACTCCCTCTCCCACCCCTCTAGGTCATCACAGAGCACCGAGCTGATCTCCCTGTGCTATGCTGCTACTTCCCACCAGCCAACTGTTTTACATTCGGTAGTGTATATGTGTCGATGCTACTCTCACTTCGCCCCAACTTTGCCCTCCCACCCCATGTCATCAAGTCCATTCTTTATGTCTATCTCTTTATTCTTGCCCTGCAACGAGGTTCATCAGTAACTTTTTTTTTTTTAGATTCCATATATATGCATTAGCATACGGTATTTGTTTTTCTCTTTCTGACTTGCTTCACTCTATGGCAGACTCTATGTCCATCCACCTCACTACAAATAACTGAATTTTGTTTCTTTTTATGGCTGAGTAATATTCCACTGTATATATGCACCACATCTTCTTTATCCATTCATCTGTTGATGGACATTTAGGTTGGTTCCGTGTCCTGGCTATTGTAAATAGAGCTGCAGTGAACATTGTGGTGCATGTCTCTTTTTGAATTATGGTTTTCTCAGGCCCAGTAGTGGGATTGCTGGGTAATATGGTAGTCCTATTTTTAGTTTTTTAAAGAACCTCCATACTGTTTTCCGTAGTGGTTGTATCAATTTACATTCCCACCAACAGTGCAGGAGGGTTCCCTTTTCACCACACCCTTTCCAGCATTTATTGTTTCTAACTTTTTTGATAATGGCCATTCTGACCGGCGTGAGGTGATACATCATTGTAGTTTTGATTTGCATTTCTCTAATAATTAGTGATGTTGAGTATCATTTCATGTGCCTCTTGGCCATCTGTATGTCTTTCTTGGGAAAATGTCTAAGTCTTCTGCCCATTTTTTAACTGGATTGTTTGTTTGGTTTTTATTTATTTATTTATGCTTTAAACATCTTTATTGGAGTATAGTTGCTTTACAATGGTGTGCTAGTTTCTGCTTTATAACAAAGTGAATCAGTTATACATATACATATATCCCCATATCTCTTCCCTCTTGCATCTCCCTCCCTCCCACCCTCCCTATCCCACCCCTCTAGGTGGTCACAAAGCACCAAGCTGATCTCCCTGTGCTATGCGGCTGCTTCCCACTAGCTATCTATTTTACGTTTGGTAGTATATATATGTTCATGCCACTCTCACTTTGTCCCAGCTTACCCTCCCCCCTCCCCATATCCTCAAGTCCATTCTCTAGTAAGTCTGCATCTTTATTCCCATCTTGCCCCTAGGTTCTTCATGACCTTTTTTTTTTTTAGATTCCATATATATGTGTTAGCATATGGTATTTGTTTTTCTCTTTCTGCCTTACTTCACCCTGATGACAGTCTCTAGGTCCGTCCACCTCACTACAAATAACTCAGTTTCATTCCTTTTTATGGATGAGTAATATTCCATTGTATATATATGCCACATCTTCTTTATCCATTCATCTGTTGATGGACACTTTGGTTGCTTCCATGTCCAGGCTATTGTAAATAGAGCTTCAATGAACATTTTGGTACATGACTCATTTTGAATTATGGTTTTCTCAGGGTATATGCCCAGTAGGGGGATTGCTGGGTTGTATGGTAGTTCTATTTTTAGTGTTTTTGTTTTGTTTTGTTTTTTGCGGTACGTGGACCTCTCACTGTTGTGGCCTCTCTCGTTGCGGAGCACGGGCTCCGGACGTGCAGGCTCAGCGGCCATGGCTCACGGGCCTAGCCACTCCATGGCATGTGGGATCTTGCCGTACCAGGGCACGAACCCGTGTCCCCTGCATCGGCAGGCAGACTCTCAACCACTGTGCCACCAGGGAAGCCCCTATTTTTAGTTTTTTTTTTTTTTATTTTTTTTATTTTTAGTTTTTTAAGGAACGTCCATAGTGTTCTCCATAGTGGCTGTATCAGTTTACATTCCCACCAACAGTGCAAAAGGGTTCCCTTTTCTCCACACCCTCTCCAGCATTTATTGTTTGTAGATTTTTTGATGATGGCCATTCTGACTGGTGTGAGATGATATCTCATTGTAGTTTTGATTTGCATTTCTCTAATGATTAATGATGTTGAGCATTCTTTCATGTGTCTGTTGCCAATCTATATATCTTTGGAGAAATGTCTATTTAGGTCTTCTGCCCATTTTTGGATTGGGTTGTTTGTTTTTTTAATGTTGAGCTGCTTGTAAATTTTGGAGATTAATGCTTTGTCAGTTGCTTCATTTGCAAATATTTTCTCCCATTCTGAGGGTTGTCTTTTCGTCCTGTTTATGGTTTCCTTTGCTGTGCAAAAGCTTTTAATTTTCATTAGGTCCCATTTGTTTATTTTTGTTTTTATTTCCATTTCTCTAGGAGGTGGGTCAAAAAGGATCTTGGTGTGATTTATGTCATAGAGTGTTCTGCCTATGTTTTCCTCCAAGAGTTTGATGGTGTCTAGCCTTACATTTAGGTCTTTAATCCATTTTGAGTTTATTTTTGTGTGTGGTGTTAGGGAGTGTTCTAATTTCATTCTTTTACATGTAGCTGTCCAGTTTTCCCAGCACCACTTATTGAAGAGGCTGTCTTTTCTCCACTGTATATTCTTGCCTCCTTTATCAAAGATAAGGTGACCATATGTGTGTGGGTTTATCTCTGGGCTTTCTATCCTGTTCCATTGATCTATATTTCTGTTTCTGTGTCAGTACCATACTGCCTTGATTACTGTAGCTTTGAACTCAGGGAGCCTGATTTCTCCAGCTCCATTTTTCTTTCTCAAGATTGCTTTGGCTATTCGGGGTCTTTTGTGTTTTCATACAAATTGTGAAATTTTTTGTTCTAGTTCTGTGAAAAATGCCCGTGGTAGTTTGATAGGGATTGCGTTGAATCTGTAGATTGCTTTGGGTAGTAGAGTCATTTTCACAATGTTGATTCTTCCAATCCAAGAACATGGTATATCTCTCCATCTATTTATATCATCTTTAATTTCTTTCATCAGTGTCTTATAATTTTCTGCATACAGGTCTTTTGTCTCCTTAGGTAGGTTTATTCCTAGATATTTTATTCTTTTTGTTGCAGTGGTAAATGGGAGTGTTTTCTTAATTTCACTTTCAGATTTTTCATCATTAGTGTATAGGAATGCAAGAGATTTCTGTGCATTAATTTTGTATCCTGCTACTTTACCAAATTCATTGATTAGCTCTAGCAGTTTTCTGGTAGCATCTTTAGGATTCTCTATGTATAGTAGCATGTCATCTGCAAGCAGTGACAACTTTACTTCTTCTTTTCCAATTTGTATTCCTTTTATTTCTTTTTCTTCTCTGATTGCTGTGGCTAAAACTTCCAAAGCTATGTTGAATATTCGTGGTGAGAGTGGGCAACTTTGTCTTGTTCCTGATCTTAGTGGAAATGGTTTCAGTTTTTCACCATTGAGGACGACGTTGGCTGTGGGTTTGTCATATATGGCCTTTATTATGTTGAGGAAAGTTCCCTCTATGCCTACTTTCTGGAGGGTTTTTATTATAAATCGGTGTTGAATTTTGTTGAAAGCTTTCTCTGCATCTATTGAGATGATCATAATCATATGGTTTTTCTTCTTCAGTTTGTTAATATGGTGTATCACATTGATTGATTTGTGTATATTGAAGAATCCTTGCATTCCTGGGATAAGCCCCACTTGATCGTAGTGTATGATCCTTTTAATGTGCTGTTGGATTCTGTTTGCTAGTATTTTGTTGAGGATTTTTGCATCTATGTTCATCAGTGATATTGGCCTGTAGTTTTCTTTCTTTGTGACATCTTTGTCTGGTTTTGGTATCAGAGTGATGGTGACCTTGTAGAATGAGTTTGGGAGTGTTCCTCCCTCTGCTATATTTTGGAAGAGTTTGAAAAGGATAGGTGTTAGCTCTTCTCTAAATGTTTGATAGAATTCGCCTGTGAAGCCATCTGATCCTGGGCTTTTGTTTGTTGGAAGATTCTTAATCACAGTTTCAATTTCAGTGCTTATGATTGGTCTGTTCATAGTTCTATTTCTTCCTGGTTCAGTCTCAGAATGTTGTGCATTTCTAAGAATTTGTCCATTTCTTCCAAGTTGTCCATTTTATTGGCATACAGTTGCTTGTAGTAATCTCTCATGATCTTTTGTATTTCTGCAGTGTCAGTTGCTATTTCTCCTTTTTCATTTCTAATTCTATTGATTTGAGTATTCTCCCTTTTTTTCTTGATAAGTCTGGCTAATGGTTTATCAACTTTGTTTATCTTCTCAAAGAACCAACTTTTAGTTTTATTGATCTTTGCTATTGTTTCCTTCATTTCTTTTTCATTTATTTCTGATCTGATTTTTATGATTTCTTTCCTTCTGCTAACTTTGGGGGTTTTTTTGTTCTTCTTTCTCTAATTGATTTAAGTGTAAGGTTAGGTTGTTTATTTGAGATGTTTCTTGTTTCTTAAGGTAGGATTGTATTGCTATAAACTTCCGTCTTAGAACTGCTTTTGCTGCATCCCATAGGTTTTGAGTCATCGTGTTTTCATTGTCATTTGTTTCTAGGTATTTTTTAATTTCTTCTTTGATTTCTTCAGTGATCTCTTGGTTATTAAGTAGTGTGTTGTTTAGCCTCCATGTGTTTGTATTTCTTACAGATTTTTTCCTGTAATTGATATCCAGTCTCATAGCATTGTGGCCGGAAAAGATACTTGAAACGATTTCAATTTTTTAAAATTTACCAAGGCTTGATTTGTGACCCAAGATATGATCTATCATGGAGAATGTTCCATGAGCACTTGAGAAGAATGTGTATTCTGTTGTTTTTGGATGGAATGTCCTATAAATATCAATTAAGTCCATTTTGTTTAATGTATCATTTAAAGCTTGTGTTTCCTTATTTATTTTCATTTTGGATGATCTGTCCATTGGTGAAAGAGATGTTAAAGCCCCCTACTATGATTGTGTTACTGTCAATTTCCCCTTTTATGGCTGTTAGTATTTGCCTTATGTATTGAGGTGCTATGTTGGTTGCATAAATATTTACCATTGTTATATCTTCTTCTTGGATTGATCCCTTGATCATTATGTAGTGTCCTTCTTTGTCTCTTGTAATAGTCTTTGTTTTAAAGTCTACTTTGTCTGATATGAGAATTGCTACTCCAGCTTTCTTTTGATTTCCATTTGCATGGAATATCTTTTTCCATCCCCTCACTTTCAGTCTGTATGTGTCCCTAGGTCTGAAGTGGGTCTCGTAGACAGCATATGTATGGGTCTTGTTTTTGTATCCATTCAGCCAATCTATGTCTTTTGGTTCGAGCATTTAATCCATTTACATTTAAGGTAATTATTGATATGTATGTTCCTATTACCATTTTCTTAATTGTTTTGGGTTTATTATTGTAGGTCTTTTCCTTCTCTTGTGTTTCCTGCCTCGGGAAGTTCCTTTAGCATTTGTTGTAAAGCTGGTTTGGTGGTGCTGAATTCTCTTAGCTTTTGCTTGTCTGTAAAGGTTTTAATTTCTCCATCAAATCTGAGTGAGATCCTTGCTGTGTAGAGTAATCTTGGTTGTAGGTTTTTCTCCTTCATCACCTTAAATAAGTCCTGCCACTCCCTTCTGGCTTGCAGAGTTTCTGCTGAAAGATCAGCTGTTAACCTTATGGGGATTCCCTTATGTGTTATTTGTTGTTTTTCCCTTGCTGCTTTTTTTTTTTTTTTGCAGTATGCCGGCCTCTCACCGTTGTGGCCTCTCCCTTTGCGGAGCACAGGCTCCGGACACGCAGGCCCAGCGGCCATGGCTCACGGGCCAAGCCGCTCCGCAGCATGTGGGATCTTCCCGGACCGGGGCACGAACCCGTGTCCCCTGCATCGGCAGGCAGACTCTCAACCACTGCGCCACCAGGGAAGCCCTCCCTTGCTGCTTTTAATATTTGTTCTTTGTATGTAATTTTTATAGCTTGATTAATATGTGTCTTGGCGTGTTTCTCCTTGGATTTATCCTGTATGGGACTCTCTATGCTTCCTGGACTTAATTAACTGTTTCCTTTCGCATATTAGGGAAGTTTTCAACTATAATCTCTTCAAATATTTTCTCAGTCCCTTTCTTTTTCTCTTCTTCTTCTGGGACCCCTATAATTCAAATGTTGGTGCGTTTAATGTTGTCCCAGAGGTCTCTGAGACTGTCCTCAATTCTCTTCATTCCTTTTTCTTTATTCTGCTCTGCCGTAGTTATTTCCACTATTTTATCTTCCAGGTCACTTATCTGTTCTTCTGCCTCAGTTATTCTGCTATTGATCCCTTCTATAGAAATTTTAATTTCATTTATTGTGTTGTTCATCACTGTTTGTTTGCTCTTTAGTTCTTCTAGGTCCTTGTTAAACGTTTCTTGTATTTTCTCCATTCTATTTCCAAGATTTTGGATCATCTTTACTATCATCATTCTGAATTGTTTTTCAGGTAGACTGCCTATTTCCTCTTCATTTGTTAGGTCTGGTGGATTTTTGCCTTGCTCCTTCATCTGCTGTGTATTTCTCTGTCTTCTCATTTTGCTTTACTTACTGTGTTTGGGGTCTCCTTTTCACAGGCTGCAGGTTCATAGTTCCCGTTGTTTTTGGTGTTTGTCCCCAGTGGCTAAGGTTGGTTCAGTGGGTTCTGTAGGCCTCCTGGTGGAGGGGACTAGTGCCTGTGTTCTGGTGGATGAGGCTGGATCTTGTCTTTCTGGTGGGCAGGTCCACGTCTGGTGGTGCGTTTTGGGGTGTCTGTGGCCTTACTATGGTTTTAGGCGGCCTCTGTGCTTATGGGTGGGGTTGTGTTCCTGTACTGCTAGTTGTTTGGCATAGGATGTCCAGCACGGTAGCTTGCTGGTCGTTGAGTAGAGCTGGGTCTTGGCGTTGAGAAGGAGATCTCTGGGAGATTTTCGCCGTTTGATATTACATGGAGCTGGGAGGTCTCTTGTGGACCAGTGTCCAGAACTTGGCTTTCCTACCTCAGTGGCACAGCCCTGACTCCTGGCTGGAGCAACAAGAGCCTGTCCTCCACACGGCTCAGAATAAAAGGGAGGAAAAAAAGAAAGAAAGAAAGAAGAAGATAAAATAAAATAAAATAAAATAAAGTAAAATAAAATTATTAAAATAAAAAATAATTATTAAGAAAAAAAATTTTAAGTTTAAAAAAAAAATAGGACAGACAGAACCCTAGGACAAATGGTAAAAGCACAGACAAAATCACATACAGAAGCATACACATACGCACTCACAAAAAGAGAAAAAGGGAAAAAAAAAAAAAATATATATATATATATATATATATATATATATATATATATCGTTGCTCCCAAAGTCCACCTCCTCAATTTGGGATGATTCATTGTCTATTCAGGTATTCCACAGATGCAGGGTACATCAAGTTGATTGTGGAGATTTAATCCGCTGCTCCTGAGGCTGCTGGGAGAGATTTCCCTTTCTCTTTTTTGTTCGCACAGCTCCCTGGGTTCAGCTTTGGATTTGGACCTGCCTCTGCATGTACATCGCCTGAGGGCGTCTGTTCTTCGCTCAGACAGGACGGAGTTAAAGGAGCAGCTGATTCGGGGGCTCTGGCTCGCTCAGGCCGTGGGGGAGGGAGGGGTCGGGATGCAGGCGAGCCTGCGGCGGCAGAGGCCCGCGTGGTGTTGCACCAGGCTGAGGCGCGCCGTGCGTTCTCATGAGGAAGTTGTCCCTGGATCACGGGCCTCTGGCAGTGGCAGGCTGCACAGGCTCCTGGGAGGGGAGGTGTGGATCGTGACCTGTGCTTGCACACAGGCTTCTTGGTGGCTGCAGTAGCAGCAGCCTTAGCGTCTCATGCCTGTCTCTGGGGTCCGCGCTGATAGCCGCGGCTCGCTCCCGTCTCTGGAGCTCCTTTAAGCAGCGCTCTGAATCCCCTGTCCTCGCGCACCGGGAAACAAAGAGGCAAGAAAAAGTCTCTTGCCTCTTCGGCAGCTCCAGACTTTTTCCCGGACTCCCTCCAGGCTAGCTGTGGCGCAGTAGCCCCCTTCAGGCTGTGTTCACACAGCCAACCCCAGTCCTCTCCCTGCGATCCAACTGAAGCTGGAGCCTCAGCTCCCAGCCCCCGCCCGCCCCGGCAGGTGAGCAGACAAGCTTCTCGGGCTGGTGAGTGCTGGTAGGCACCGATCCTCTGTGCCGGAATCTCTCCGCTTTGCCCTACGCACCGCTGTGGCTGTGCTCTCCTCCGTGGCTCCGAAGCTTCCCCCCTTCACCACCCGCAGTCTCCGCCCGAGAAGGGGTTTCCTAGTGTGTGGAAAACTTTCCTCCTTCACAGCTGCCTCCCACTGGTGCAGGTCCCGTCCCTATTCTTTTGTCTCTGTTTTTTCTTTTTTCTTTTGCCCTACCCAAGTACGTGGGGAGTTTCTTGCCTTTTGGGAGGTCTGAGGTCTTCTGCCAGCGTTCAGTAGGTGTTCTGTAGGAGTTGTTCCACATGTAGATGTATTTCTGATGTATTTGTGGGGGGGGAGGGTGATCTCCGCGTCTTACTCTTCTGCCATCTTGAAGCTCTCTGTTTTTTTTTTTGATATTGAGCTCCATGAGCTGTTTATATATTTTGGAGATTAATCCTTTGTCTATTGTTTCACTTGCAAATATTTGCTCCCATTCTGAAGGCTGTCTTTTTGTCTTGTTTATGGTTTCCTTTGCAAAAGCTTTTAAGTTTAATTAAGTCCCATTTGTTCATTTTTGCTTTTATTTCTCTTACTCTAGGAGGTGGGTCAAAAAGATCTTGCTGCAGTTTATGTCAAAGAGTGTTTTTCCTATGTTTTCCTCTAAAAGTTTTATAGTGTCTGATCTTACATTTAAGTCTTTAATCCATTTGGAGTTTATTTTTGTGTTTGGTGTTATGTAGTGTTCTAATTTCATTCTTTACATGTAGCTTTTTGTTTTCCCAGCACCACTTATTGAAGAGGCTGTCTTTTCTCCATTGTATGTTCCTGCCTCCTTTGTCATAAATTAGGTGCCCATATGTGAGTGGGTTTCTCTCTGGGCATTCTATCCTGTACCATTGATCTATGTTTCTGTTTTTGTGCCAGTACCATACTGCCTTGATTGCTGTAGCTTTGTGGTATACTTTGAAGTTGGGGAGCCTGATTCCTCCGACTCCATTTTTGTTTCTCAAGATTGCTTTGGCTATTCGGGGTCTTTTGTGTTTCCTTACAAATTGTAAGATTTTTTGTTCTAATTCTATGAAGAATGCCATTGGTAGTTTGATAGGGATTGCATTGAATCTGTAGATTGCTTTGGGTAGTATAGTCATTTCACAATATTGATTCTTCCAATCCAAGAACATGGTATATTTCTCCATCTGTTTATGTCATCTTTGATTTCTTTCATCAGTGTTTTATAATTTTATGAGTACAAGTCTTTCGCCTCCTTAAGCAGGTTTGTTCCTGGGTATTTTATTCTTTTTGTTGTAATGGTAAATGGGAGTGTTTCCTTAATTTCTCTTTCTGATTTTTTGTTGTTGTTGTATAGGAATGCCAGAGATTTCTGTGCATTAATTTTGTATCCTGCAACCTTACCAAATTCATTGACTAGTTCTAGTAGTTTTCTGGTGGCATCTTTAGGATTTTCTATGTATAGTATCATGTCATCCGTAAACAGTGACAGTTTTACTTCTTCTTTTCCAATTTGTATTCCTTTTATTTCTTGTTCTTCTCTGATTGCTGTGGCTAGGACTTCCAAAACTATGTTGAATAATAGTGGTGAGAGTGGACATCCTTGTCTTGTTCCTGATCTTAGTGGAAATGCTTTCAGTTTTTCACCATTGAGTATGATGCTTGCTGTGGGTTTGTCATATACGGCCTTTATTATGTTGAGGTAGGTTCCTTCCATGCCCATTTTCTGGAGAGTTTTTATCATAAGTGGGTATTGAATTTTGTCAAAAGCTTTTTCTGCATCTATTGAGATGATCATATGGTTTTTATTCCTTAATTGTTAATGTGGTGTATCACATTGATTTGCATATGTTGAAGAATCCTTGCATCCCTGGGATAAATCCAGTTGATCATGGTGTATGATCCTTTTAATGTGCTTTTGGATTCTGTTTGCTAGTATTTTGTTCAGGATTTTTGCATCTATGTTCATCAGTGATATTGGTCTATAATTTTCTTTTTTTGTGGTATCTTTTTCTGGTTTTGGTATCAGGGTGATGGTAGCTTCATAGCATGAATTTGGGAGTGTTTCTCTCTCTGCAATTTTTTGGAAGAATTTGAGAAGGATCAGTGTTAGCTATTCTCTAAATGTTTGGTATAATTCGCCTGTGATGCCATCCGGTCCTGGACTTTTGTTCATTGGAAGATTTTTAATTACAGTTTCAATTTCATTACTTGTGATAGGTCTGTTTATATTTTTTAATTCTTCCTGGTTCAGTCTTGGAAAATTGTACCTTTCCAAGAATTCATCCCTTTCTTCGTGGTTGTCCATTTTATTGGCACACAGTTGTTTGTAGCAGTCTCTTATAATCCTTTGTATTTCTGCAGTGTCAGTTGTGATTTCTCCTTTTTCATTTCTAATTGTATTGATTTGCATCCTGTCCCTTTTTTTCTTGATGAGTCTGGCTAAGTGTTTATCAATTTTGTTTATCTTCTCAAAGAACCAGCTTTTAGTTTTATTGATCTTTGCTATTGTTTTCTTCGTTTCTATTTCATTTACTTCTGCTCTGATCTTTATGATTTCTTTCCTTCTACTGACTTTGGGTTTTCTTTGTTCTTCTTTCTCTAGTTGTTTTAAGTGTAGGGTTAGATTGTTTATTTGAGATTTTTCTTGTTTCTTGAGGTGAGATTGAATTGCTATAAACTTCCCTATTAGAAATGCTTTTGCTGCATCCCATAGTTTATGGGTCATCATGTTTTCATTGTCATTTTTTTCTATGTATTTTTTAAGTTCTTCTTTGATTTCTTCAGTGATCTCTTGGTTATTTAGTAGCACACTGTTTAGCCTTCGTTTATTTGTGTTCTTTAGTTTTTTTTCCCGTAATTGATTTCCAGTCTCATAGCATTGTGTTCTTTACAGTTTTTTTCCCTGTAATTGATTTCCAGTCTCATAGCATTGTGGTCAGAAAAGAAGCTTGATACGATTTCAATTTTCTTAAGTTTTCCAAGGCTTGATTTGTGACCCAAGATGTGATCTATCCTGGAGAATGTTCCGTGAGCACTTGAAGAAAGTGTATTCTGCCATTTTGGGGTGGAATGTTCTACAAATATCCATTAGATCTATCTGGCCTCTTGTGTCATTTAAAGCTTGTGTTTCCTTATTTATTTTCTGTTTGGATGATCTGTTCATTGGTGTAAGTGGGGTGTTAAAGTCCCCTACTATTATTGTGTTACTGTCGATTTCTCCTTTCATGGTTGTTAGCATTTGCCTTATGTATTGAGGTGTTCCTATGTTGCGTGCATAAACATTTATAATTGTTATATCTTCTTGGATTGATCCTTTGATCATTATGTAGTGTCCCTCATCTCTCTTAACAGTCTTTATTTTAAAGTCTATTTTATCTGATATGAGCATTGCTACTCCAGCTTTCTTTTGGTTTCCATTTGCATGTAATATCTTTTTTCATCCCTTCACTTTCAGTCTGTATGTGTCCCTAGGTCTGAAGTGGGTCTCTTGTAGACAGCATATATATGGGTCTTGTTTTTGTATCCATTCAGCCAGTCTGTGTCTTTTGGCTGGGGCATTTAATCCATTTACATTCAAGGTTATTATCAATATGTATGTTCCTATTACCATTTTTTTATTGTTTTGGGTTTGTTTTTGTGGGTCTTCTTCTTCTCTTGTGTTTCCTGCTTAGAGAAGTTCCTTTAGCATTTGTTGTAAAGCTGGTTTGGTGGTGCTGAACTCTCTTAGCTTTTGTTTGTCTGAAAAGCTTTTGATTTCTCCATCGAATGTGAATGGGATCCTTGCTGGGTAGAGTAATCTTGGTTATAGATTTTTTTCTTTCATCACTTTAAGTATATCCTGCCACTCCCTTCTGGCCTGCAGAGTTTCCACTGAAAAATCAGCTGATAACCTTATGGGGATTCCTTTGTATGTTAATTTTTGTTTTTCCCTTGCTGCTTTTAATATTTTTTCTTTGAATTTAATTTTTGTTAATTTGATTAATATGTGTCTTGGTGTGTTTTTCCTAGGGTTCATCCTGTATGGGACTCTCTGTGCTTCCTATACTTGGGTGACTATTTCCTTTCCCATGTTTGGGAAGTTTTCAACTATAATCTCTTCAAATATTTTTTCAGACCCTTTCTTTTTCTCTTCTTCTGGGACCCCTATAATTCGAATGTTGGTGCGTTTAGTGTTATCCCAGAGGTCTCTGAGATTGTCTTCAATTCTTTTCATTCTCTTTTCTTTATTCTGCTCCTCGGCAGTCATTTCCACCATTTTGTTTTCCAGCTCACTTATTTGTTCTTCTGCCTCAGTTATTCTGTTATTGATTCCTTCTAGTGTATTTTTCAGTTCAGTTATTGTGTTGTTCATCTCTGTTTGTTTGTTCTTTAGTTCTTCTAGATCTTTGTTATTTCTTGTATTTTCTCAATCTGTGCTTCCATTCTATTTCCGAGATTCTGGATCATCTTTACTATCATTACTCTGAATTCTTTTTCAGGTAGATTGCCTATTTCCTTTTCATTTATTTGGTCTTGTAGGTTTTTACCTTGCTCCTTCATCTGTGACATATTTTTTTGCCATATCTTTTTTTTTTTTTTTTATGAGTGATATTGTGTTCCTGCTTTACTGGTTGTTTGGCCTGATGCTTCCAACACTGGAGTTTGTAGGCTATTGGGTAGAGCTGGGTCTTGGTGCTGAGAGGAGGACCTCCATGAGACCTAACTCCAATTAATAGTCCCTGGGGTCCGAGGTTCTGTTAGTCCAGTGGTTTGGACTTGGGGCTCCCACCACAGGAGCTTTGGCATGACCCCAGGCTCGGGAACCAAGATCCCGAAAGCCGCGTGGGGTGGCAACAAAACAAAGTAAAAAATAAAATAAGACTGGGAAACTAACAGATATGTTAAAAAGAACGTAAAAATAAAAATAGAAGTGAATCAACAACTGGAAGATACATCAGTACCACAATAGTAAAAAAGAGGAGGAGGGAAAAGGAAAAAAAAAAAAGAAAGGGGGGGAAAGGCCTTGGCTGTGGAGGGCGGGGCCTAAGCAAGGACGAGGTTTGGGCGGTTGGCAGAGCCAATACTCAGGACCCACAGGGCTGGAAAAGGCCCTGGGAGCTGTGGGGGGTGGGGCTTAGGCTCAAGGAACAGAAGGCGCCCAGGCGTGCCCCCCAACCCTGGTCTCAGAGGGCAGAGGACCTCACCTGGGAGCCCAGCAGGCTTCCTGGACTCCAGTGGGAGGGACAAACGCCCTCCTCTACTTTCCTGCTCCTCTGGTCTGGGGTCTGGGAGGGCCCCTCCTGCCTGCCTCTCCTGATCTCCCTGGCCTCAGGGGTGCTGATCCTGCCTGGCCTTCACTTCTCCTCACCCCTCAGCCCCCCTACGTCCTACTGGTTCACTCTGGGGTTCTTCCCGTCTCCTTGGGCGTCAGAGTCCCCCACCAGCAGCCGGCAGGTGCCCTAGTTGTGGGGAGACACTAACTCCGCATCTTCCCACACTGCCATCTTGACTCTGCCTTCCCTTTATTTCTGATAAAATAATTTGTCTCTGTTCTTTTGGGTGTGGAATCCGTGTCCTCCCCTCCCCCACCCCCTGCATCACCAGGGAGCCTGAGATATTGGCAGACAGGAAACCTGGGGGCTGGTTGATCAGGCCCCAGGGACAGCCCCACCAGGCCCCTGCTGCTCCAGGGCATGGGCCTGGATTCTGCCACTGCTCTGCCCCAGGCCCATGCCACCCCATAGAATAACACCCACTGACATCCTCAGAAGGAAATGGGCAGTTGGGTTGGAAATGGGAAACGATAGAGAACAACCCAGTCCAGGGGAGGGTGAGACTTAAAGGAATAACATTTAAAAATTTACGCCCATAAAATTGACCACAGGGGCTTCCCTGGTGGCGCAGTGGTTGAGAGTCCGCCTGCCGATGCAGGGGACACGGGTTCGTGCCCCGGTCCGGGAAGATCCCACATGCCGCAGAGTGGCTGGGCCTGTGAGCCGTGGCCGCTGAGCCTGCGTGTCCGGAGCCTGTGCTCCGGAATGGGAGAGGCCACAACAGTGAGAGGCCCGCATACCGCAAAAAAAAAAAAAAAAAAATTGACCACAAAGATGAAATAGACAAATTCCTTGGAAATCAGTTTCCCAGAAGAAACAGAAGAATACATAGTAAATCTAAAATGTCCTATATCTGCTAAAGAAACAATGTCCGGGACTTTCCTTGTGGCACAGTGGTTAAGAATTTGCCTGCCAATACAGGGGACATGGGTTCCAGCCCTGGTCTGGGAAGATCCCATATGCTGAGGCACAACTAAGCTCATGGGCCACAACTACTGAGCCTGGGCTCTAGAGCCTGCTAGCCACAACTACTGAGCCCGTGTGCCACAACTACTGAAGCCTGAGCACCTAGAGCCTGTGCTCCACAACAAGAGAAGTCACCACAATGAGAAGCCCATGCATCACAACAAAGATTAGCCCCCGCCGGCCGCAACTAGGGAAAGCACGCGTGCAGCAACAAAGACTCAATGCAGCCAAAAATAAGTAAGTAAATAAATAAACGAAAAATATTTTTTAAAAAAAGAAATAGAATCTCTAAATTTTTCAGTTTTCCCCCCAAGAAAGCCCCATGTCTAGATGGCTTCCCTATGAATTTCCCTAAGCATTTAAAGCCCTAGCACTAGCCCTACTGAGGCCCCACTGCTAGAGGTGAGCAGCCCGGCTCACCTGCCCCCCCCGCCCCCCCCCCCCCCCCCCCCCCCCCCCCCCCCGCCAGTGAAGAGGGGAGGTCCTCTCTGTGCAGATCAGCTGCCCTCCTTAGCGCCGGGCCCACCCTCCCTGCGTTCTGTCAAGATGGCCCCGCGAAGGGTGGCCTGGGCAGGCACTGGAAGGCAGCGCTGGGCCCCTGGGGCACTGAGCACCGGGAGGCAGGAGTTGGTGCCCCTGTGCAACGGCCTCCGCATCTCTCAGGGACGTGCCCACAGCGCCCCCTTATGCTTACGAAAAGGTATTACAGGCACTGCCTGCTGACTCCAGCCTTCCCTGACCCTGAATACACACACACACACACACACACACACACACACACACAGCAAATTCAACCCTTAACAGGAGCGTTTAGGAGAGAGTACCTATTAGAAATGTTCCTTGTCGGAGGGATAAACTAGGAGTTTGGGATTAACATATATACACTACTATATATAAAATAGATAAATGACAAGGACCTACTGCATAGCACAGGGACCTTATATTCAGTATCTTGTAATAACCTAAAATGGAAAAGAATCTGAAAACGAATATATATAGGTCCAGCCAAACTGACTTCCAAGTATAAAAGTCACAGTGGTTTATGGTATATCAATATGCCATAGTTAGCCACGAAGGCAGACATGCACGTGGAGCTGACATAAGTAAGATCTGAGCACAAGAAACAGGAAAATGCCTTCTGGGATTCAGCTGCCTAGTTTTGAAACTTGGCTCTGTCATTTACACCTGTGTGACCTGTTTCCTCATAAAATCAAGATAATAACAATATCTAGTCCCTAATGTTGCAACGAGAATCAAATGCGTTAAAAATAGAGATGTGCCTGGAATAGAGTAAGCATGGGGTGGTGTTGACTTTTTTTTTTTTTTTAGACCGCGCTGTGATCCTAGTTCCCCCACCAGGGATCAAACCTGCGCTGCCCACGTTGGAAGCACAGAGTCTTAACTACTGGACTGCCAGGGAAGTCCTGGTGTAGACTATTAACAGAACTATGAAAATCATGGTCCAGCCTGTGCCCAATCAGAGAGAAGAGAGACCCAGGAGCTCTCAGCCATATAATCCACCAAACCCAGCACCCATGCATAAGTAAGGAGGGTCTAAGGGTCCCTCTGACTCTGAGTTATTTGTCCACGTAAAGGTCACCAGGACAGCCTGACGGCAGCTCCCTGGGAGGTCTGTGGGGAAGACTCAGCTGCAGGGCTGCCCAGGCACAGAGCACAGGCCAGCTGCAGTTTCTCAGCGCTGATGGAGACCCTCAGGCTTCCAGAGCCGACCACTCAGCCGACCACTCGGCCCTAGCACGCGGGGGCCACACAGCCCCCTCTGGGTCCAGGCCTCAAGTCCTTCCCCCTGCTCTGCAGAATGAACCCCTGCGCTGGGTTAAATGATGGAGCTCTGGTTTTGCCTCTCTGCCAGCTGGTGGCACCCGGGATCCAACATTAGCCCTGGACTTCTTAAGTGGGGGCTGTGTGGAGACAGACTGTAAGGTGGCAGGGTGGGGGCCAGGAGAGAGATGGATCAGGATGGTGGCAGCCAAGGCAGGGATGATTGATAGGATCTCAAATATATTTTGAACATAGTAATAGATAACGGGTGAGAAAAAGAGAGGAATCCAGGATGCCTGCAGGCACTGGGCTTGAGCAACCAGGACGATGGAGTTGCCATTTTGGAGATGGAGAACCTGCCAAGGAATGGGTTTGCACCAGGAGTTCTTTTTTGAAAGTGAAATCTCACTGTGACTCAATTTTTTGGCATTTCTCAATCTTAACTTGACTGTAGAATTTTCCTTTTTCCAGACTATAAGGGCTAGTCTTCCAATAAAGGCAAGTTGGGGGAAATGTCTAAGGTAGCAAAGGAATTGTGTGCATGGTATTATTTTAAAAATATTAAAATAAAGCCACGAAAATTATTTTAAACCTTCCATAAACCTATTGCTATAACACAAAAAATTACTTTTATTTTCCAATTCATCTTCCAGATATGTTTTACATAGTTCATTCACTCATTCCACAAATGTTTATAGCATTGAAAGAAGCCTGCTATACACGCATCTGTAGTTTTTAGTTTTTAGTTTAATTATTAGCAGTATATATGTTTTCATGCTCAACATCCAGTTTTCATCTTTGTAGGTAATTATTATTGCCTCCCTGCGGCGAGGAAGAACGGGGTGGAGGGCTTGGCGACCCCGGCCAGGGTAGGGTTTGGGGACCTCTGCGGACCCAGGCGGGGAGGGCTCGGGTGGGGTTTGGGGACCCGTGTGGACCCCGCGTGCTAGGGCCGACTGGAGGACATGCCCCGGAACGCGCGAGCCTCGGAACCTGTGGACGCGGGCGTGCGGCGCCGGAGGGCAGAGGGGGACCCAGTCCGCAGACGGACCCGGAAGCAGGTCGCCTCCGGCCGCCGGGAGCAGGAGGCGGAGCGGAACGGAACCCGGGACGCGGGTGAGCGACGAACGGCGAGCAGCGGGTGGAGGGCGGCTCGGGGTGTGGGCCGAGCCCTGCCGCTGGGAGCCGGTCCCGGCCGGGCTCTGCATTCTCGGCGCCTCCTACCGGGCCACTGGGTTCGGGGAGTGACCGGAGGGAGCCGGCGCTGCGGCTGGAGCCTCTCCGCGCCGAGTCCCCCGCGGCCCCCCAAGGCGGGGTCCGCGTCGCAGGCGGGGACAGAGGCCGCGTCGGGCAGGGTTGGGGTCCAGGCGTCGCCCGCCGCCCCCCGCCCGGTCCGGTCTGGAGGGCGCCGGGGTGTGTTTCTCTGAGCAGTTGGTGTAGACGCGGGGGGTGGGGTGCGGAGGGCACTTTTGTGGACAAATTAGCTGGAAAACTGGGAAGTATTTTCTCACAGTGGCCTCGTCTTCCTTCTTTGTCGCTCAGCCTGTGAGAACAGGACGTGAGAAAGTCACCCCAACGTGGGCTGAGTGGCCAGCGAGCCATAGAGTCCCTAGAGACTTGCCAAAGATCACTGACACTAGTCTGTATTGTTCTGATCCTCAGTCTACTCATAGTTTAAAAAGTTACAGCATAGGCTTCGTAGGGTTGCTAGAAAGATTAAACAAAGTAGCGTTTGCAGCTGTAGCGTGCCTGCAAGGGAGGAGCTTAAGAAAGGGTTCTTTCCCTGACTCCATAGGTGTTTGCTAAAGTCACTAAGGTGGGAAATCCTAGGCCTGTAAATGCCGTGCGGACCACTGCTAGGCCTCCACTCCCAAGCTGAATCCACCTGTGCATAAGACACTGACATGGAAGGACTTTATCCACTGTGTCTCCCAAGGACACATACCATTGTGGTATTGCTGGTGAGTTGACAGGCTAACCTCTACTCTCCTTGACTTTCAGCCCTCTTAATTACAGCCCTAATTTGGGGTGTTTGCTGTCAACATCCTCTTAGCACTTGCTAATCTCCCTTTTTGAAATAAGGGGACAAACTTCAGGCTCCGAGCTTTGGCAGGCAACGATCAAACTTGACAGACCATGTAGGTTACTGGAAAGAATCTAGTTCTGGTTATTGATTATAGGCTTTCAGCTCCTAAGAGGCTATGAAATTTCCCTTTTTTATATATTTAAGCTTTTTCTTCAAGGCAGAAACTTAAGTGAATAATAATGTTGGTAAGGCAGAGATATTAAGATGATGTATAAATGAAGTTTGCAAGCCACTGCTCTCAGCTTCTGTTCTCATTGGCTTCCATTTTGAAATTGGAGATGTGCCTTAATGGAAAAATAGGGAGGCCCCAAGATTATCACAGGCAGTTAATCAGTTAAAACTGCCAAAATCTTTTAAAAGGTGGAACCTGGTGCAGTTTAAAAAGAAAAAAAAAAAAGTACCTGGCTGGAAGTAAGGAAGCATGAGTTTCAGCCCCAACTTGGTAAATTTCCCAGCTTACCTTTGGCAAATCGCTTTCTCTGGGTCTTAGTTTGTTCTCTCTTGTGATGGTTGTACTGGATCATCACCAAGACTTCTTCCCCCAGGATTCCATGATTCCATATCCTTAAAGAAAGTGATTTTTTCCCCCTAATAAAGCAGTGGTACTCAGGAGGTTACAAAGTACTCATGCAGTGGTGGAGTATAAACTGTTAAACCAGAAGCCCTGTTTCTTTAGAGCCAGAGCTGCTGGAGACAGGCCACATATCAACTGTGGAATAGCAACTACACAGTGACAGGTGGACAGGTGCTCTGAAATTGGGACTGATGCTGATGTGACTTTTGTGACTGTCCAATTGTATCCCTTGTCCTGGATAAATGAGGTAATCCCTTTGAAGATGCTAGGGCAAAATGTTTGTCTCTAAAGGGGTCTTTACAGAAGAATATGTTAATTATTTACTGGAAGAGTATTTAGGATCCTTAGGTATGAAGGGGAGTAGTGAAGATGTAAAACTTCCAGAAACACCATGGAAAGAAGAACATGGGCTTCCCTGGTGGCGCAGTGGTTAGGAATCCACCTGCCAATGCAGGGGATACCGGTTCGAGCCCTGGTCCGGGAAGTTCCCACATGCCGCGGAGCAACTAAGCCCAAGCGCCGCAACTACTGAGCCTGCGCTCTAGAGCCCGCGAGCCACAACTACTGAAGCCCGCGTACCTAGAGTCCATGCTCCATGACAGAAGCCACCGCAGTGAGAAGCCCACGCACCGCAACAGAGTAGCCCCCGCTCACTGCAACTAGAGAAAGCCTGCACGCAGCAACGAAGACCCAACGCAGCCAAAAATAAAATTTTTTTTAAAAAGAAAAAAGAACATTGAGTAGATAAATGTTTGCAATACTCTTACAGATTTAAAGTCAGTTTTTCAATTTTAGACATCAAAGAAAGTATTTTTATTATTCACTTTGCAGTTAAAATTGCTCTTTATTCAGTCAGTATTTGCTCATCGTCTGTTACTTGTCATTAGAGTAACAGCTCTGTCCTCTTGGAGTTTACGTACGTTCTAGGAACTGTGAGACAAAAAAATAAATACGTAGCTGGAGAGGCTCTCGGGTATAGTGGTTGGTGCTGTAGGGAAGCAAAGCAGGGCTGCCGCTCCGCCCAGGATGCTCACAGAGGCTGGACAGGATGAGGGCTGTGCATGTGTGTTTAAGTCCTGCCGCTTGATCTCTGGTCTTCCCGACCCTACAATTCCTGCCGTGGGGCAGCACAGCACCTCCACCGAGGGCACTGGCAGGACAATTACACGATAATTGCTGGCTGCTCTTGTGACGCAGAAGTGAGAAAACCTAAGGGAATGTTTTAGGATAAGTCCTTCCTACTTTGGAAGGGATGAGAAACTCCCTTTGCTGCCAGTTTCCCCTTCTGGCCTCTGGCTTCTGTGGGTGAGGGAAGGGGAGTCTCTGGGCCGCCTTGAAACTCTGCCCCCGGACACTGCACAGCTCATGCCTGCCCTGTGCCACTCCTGCTCTGCTCTGCCCCTCATGGCACAGGGCAACACACTGAGCGTGCAGTGGGTGCTCTGTAAATCATGTGGGATCCCTGAGCTTGTCCCTGGATGTGGGGGTGCTATGGCCACACGCTCGTAGTTTTGAGAGATGTCATCAAGTCGCTCCGGTCAAATTCCACCAGCCACGTCCGGGTCTGCCTGCCCCCCAGCCCCATCACCTGCGACCCTTGCTGGTGACATAAGTACAGGCCTGTTCTAGCTGTACTTTGCTTGGGGGAATGTTTTGGACATCAGGTCATACCGTAAAGGGCTAATTTCCTCATTATCTAAACGACTCCTTTAGGAGTCTTTTTATTTTATTTTATTTTATTTATTTATTTATTTATTTTAATAAGACAGCAACCCTCTTGAAAAAAATGGGTACAACTATGAATAAACAGCTGACAGAAAAGGATCCATCCTGTCTTTCCCTAAAAGAGGGAGAATCCTTTAAAGAAGAGTTAGTGCCTGAGCCGGGCCTTTGACAGTAGAGCTGCCTTCCCCAGGATCCGTGGAACATTCCAGGCAAACAGATGTATTTTTTTCTTTAGACGACAATGTCCAATTTAACCGGCCAGACCCTGGCCTGCAAAGTGAGAGGTGGGGCAGGGCAAGTGCGGAGGCAGGGCAAGTGGGGAGGTAGGTCAGGGCCTTTTGCGAAGGGTCTCTCGAGCTCTGCTGGGGGCTGGATCTCCTGGCCAGTGGGTCTCAGCCCAGTCGGGAATCAGGAGGACATGGGTGCCCAGCCTGGGCATCTGCATTGGGTAAAGTGCCCAGGGCACCCTCATGCTCAGCCAAGGTGAGGATACTGTCTCAGCCCTGGGGGTAAACGACGGCTCCACGGGAGGGGGGCCAGGCCCAAAGGCCCCCAGGGCTTCCTAGCGTGGATTTGGGGACAAAATTAGCCTGGGGTCATGGGGCCACCTCATCTTTTCAAGCAAAGCCGTGGTCCTGATCCAGTTCAGTTGCCCTAGGCAGTTGTCAGGTGCCTTCAGGTTTCCCTGAGTTTCTTTTTCTTGCCTTGGGTTTGTTTTGTTCTTTAAAGTGAGAGGTTCCACTGGAAGCATCATTGTTTTCTGCATGTCTTTTCTCTTAGGAGTTGGCATGGCAGCAGCGTGACGCTGCCCTAGGTCAGTGTGTGAGCTGTTTCACTGCCATTTCCCTGAGAGCAGAGTGAGGCAGGGTGCTGGCAGCCTGAGACAAGATGAAGACGGTGCTCATGGTGGCTGAGAAGCCGTCCTTGGCCCAGTCCATCGCCAGAATCCTCTCTCGAGGTAGGAGGGCAGCCCCGGCGCTCTCAACGGCTTTGATCTGTGAGCGTGGACGTTCCTGCTCTGCAGGTCAATCCTTTCTTCTTCCTAAGCAACCCCAGCCCCCTGGAGTCAAGTCTGTTCAGGACAGCAGGTGTGGATGAAGCCCTCGGTCACTTAGTCACTTGGTCCCTGTGGGGTGCGATTACTGCCACGCTGAGCGTGAGCCGGGGCTCCCACAAGGTGCAGGCGCAGCTGGCAGCACATGGTAGGCAGGCCACTGGACGAGTGCTGTGCCAGACAGGGTGGTCGGTCACGAGCAGCAGAAACAAGCCCTGCTAACTTGAGCAGAAAGAGTCCACTGGAAGGACCCCACCCGGCCTAGTCTGCTGAGGCCATGCCGTGGGCATCAGCACCACCGCCCTGTGGACGCCCCGCTGCAGCTGCACCCACGCTCCTCACGCCACTTGATGGTGCCATGAGGCTGAGCCGTGCCCCTGAGACCGCAGGGCACTGGGAAAGAGAACACCTGCCCTTGCCTCACCCTAGCCCCTGGGTGGTTGGTGGGTGCTGGGGACCCAGAGATGGCAGGCGTCCACCTTGACCTCCCCTCAGTCCAGCGGCTGAAGGAAGAGGAGACCCCAGGGCAGCAGGCTGAGAAGTCATCTGAAGGGGAGGGGAGACCCCAGAAGTGCCCGGTCCCCAGAGGCCGAGAAAGTTCAGGGAAAGGGCCATTGTTTGGGAGTGGAGAGGTCACCCTGGAGTTCGATAGTTAGGGGGTCTTTGGGGAACCTCTGAGTAGGGTTTAAAAGGGGCAGAAATCAGATTCAGGAGTGAATACAGAAATGCAGAGAACGACCCAAGAGTGTCTGCTCTTGAGCGTCCAGAGGGGGCGCTCTCGGCCCCCACACACACGCAACTCTGCGTGTTTCCCCTGAGAGCCGCTAGATCTCTCAGCACCCGGTGACTGCTGCTGCCTGAGGAATGTTGTCACTGACCACTGTGGGGAGGGGACCCCGGCCCTCCAAGAGGCAGTGTCAGGGCCCCGGGTCCCCGCATGGCTGTGCTTCTCCTGCAGGGAGCATGTCCTCACGCAAAGGGCTGAACGGGACATGCTCAGTGCACGAGTACACCGGGACCTTCACTGGCCAGCTGGTCCGCTTCAAGATGACGTCCGTCTGTGGTCATGTGATGACCCTGGACTTCCTGGGTGAGCCCCTGCCCCCCTGCCCACCTTCCATTGCACTGAGGAGCCCTGCCTGGTGCTGCCCAGGGTCCAGTTGGAGCCCAGGGCAGGCTCCGGGCAGAGAGGTTTGTCCAGAACCCATGAGTCCTGAGACCAGCAGACTGTGGAGAGCTGACCTGGGGTCCCTGTCCCAGTGGTGCCCCTTGGTCACTGTGTGCCCTGCACCTTCCTGTGCAGAGTGGAGGCAGTGGTCCCCACCTGAGCAGGGGCCTGGCCCGTGTAGGCATTCCACAGAGGGCTGCTGCCCCTCCGAGTATGACCTTTGTCCCACAGTCAGTCAGTGGTGATTGGAAGGTCAGCATCAGTGACCCAGTGGGGCTGGGTGCAGGGTCGCAGTTGATGTGGGTCCGACCTAGGCTCTGACCCTCGCTGCACCGGAGCTGGGCCTCCATGCGCTTCTGCTTCTTGTGTGTGAAGGGTCTGAGATCATTGCCATCACCTCCCAGGACTGTTTGAGGCCCCAGTGGGGCGGGAGGTGCAGCACTGAGCGCGGGCCGCTCACAGCAGAGCCTCGGCAGTTCTTGCTCCCCTTGCAGCAGGGCATTCGGACCCTGAAGTCAGGGAGCTGGGGCTTGAACTTGGCTGTGTCTGACCAGCAAGGCCTAGAAGGAAGCCTACAGGCTGGGCGTGTGAGGCCGAACGCCAAGTAGAGAAGTGTGGGGGATGTGCTGGATGGGGGGCCTGAGGACACTGAGGCCCCCCGGGATCTGCTGAGCACCTATCGGGGGCCGGCCAAGTGCTGGGCGGGGAGAGGGTACAGAAACCTGCTGGAGGAGGAGACAGGGCATGAGTGGCAGTGAGACCACCAGGAGCGGTGCCCCCAGCCACAGAGAACATCCGGGAGCAGCTCCCACGTGCGGCTCAAGTGTGTTGTCGGCTCACAGCTCAGGCGAGGGGAGGCCCTGCTCTGGGCAAAGGGTTCTCCAAGCCTCCCCCTCCCCACCCTCCTCCTGGGGTCCAAGTCCCAGGAAGTGTGAAGTGTGATTCGGACGTCCAATGTCTGTGTTTGTAGGAAAGTACAACAAGTGGGACAAGGTGGACCCCGCCGAGCTGTTCAGCCAGGCCCCAACGGAGAAGAAGGAGGCCAACCCCAAGCTGAACATGGTGAAGTTCCTGCAGGTGCGTCCTGAGCGTGAGGGAGCACCCCCAGCCCGCCCCCCACCACGTGCCCTTAGGCCCACTCCTCCCCCACAGTCAGCCTGGGCTCCCCGGCACCCGGGGCAACATCCTGCTTTTAAAGTAGTTTGGTGGTGGTGATTTCCTAATTTTAAAACAAATGCATACATGTGATGAAAATTTAAAAATACAAGTAAGTAAAAAAAAAAATTAATTATAATCTCACTATCCAAGACAACTACTGTTAATAGTTATTTCATTTTAGCTTTTTTTTAAATGCAGTTTTGGAGGTTAAGATCACGTGGCATTTATAACTTTTTTGTCCAAAAAACAGCAGTTCTGAACTAAATTCTTTGCTGAGAGGCTAAGCCAGCCTGACTGCAGCCAGCTCCTTGGCTCAACCTGGGCCCTGCCCTGGGCTCCAGGGCTCAGGGTGATCGGGGGCACCATTGGCAGGCACTGGGGGCCGAGGCAGGTGTGATTCCCCATGTGCTGTGCTCAGGTGGAGGGCAAAGGCTGTGACTACATCGTACTGTGGCTGGACTGCGACAAGGAGGGAGAGAACATCTGCTTCGAGGTGAGGGGGCTGGGGGTCCATACATCGGCCTTCCCGCCGCTGTCATGCCACTCCTGGCTGGCACTGATGCTACCAGGGGAACCATGGCACTGGCTTAAATTCTGGTGATTCTGTAGATATTTTAAGATGCATGGGCTCTGCCCAGGGGAGGGAGTGTCCCTTTGCCTGAAGGGCACATTGTGAGGAAGCCGCAGGCAGGATTTCCTAGATGGAGGACCGCCTGGAGGAGAGGGTGGGTTCTGAGCATCGCACCCTCCTAGCGCCATGCAGGGACCTTCAGCCAGTGCTGCTTGACACCTTTTCACATACCTCCTTCTCCCCCCCGCCCCCCAAGCTGTGCCCTCCCGCCTCCCATCTCCGCCAGCCCCCAGGCGCCCCCCCTCAGACTGGAAGCAGGTGGCAGCTCCCAGGCCTGCCTCCCGGAGGAGCCCCTCAGGCTGGAACACCCCAGCTCTCACCTGGGGCCTGGCACCTCAGGAAAGTGTTCCCAGACACCCCTCTCCCGACGCCTCCCCTGCAGGGCTGCTTCTCCCCAGGGACCTTTGCGTCTGGGGTGGAGAATGTTGGCAGCTCACAGGCTTTCTCCCCTCAGAAACGGAGCCACTCCCTCCCCATAAGGAAGCTGCATGGCCAGGCTCCAGCGGCGACTCCCCTCCCGCTGCACGGCCTTCACTAACTCTTAGTGAGTCTGGGCTCCAGGCCCCCCAGGTCCCCCACCCTGCTCTAGTCCTGAGATGCACCGGCGCCCACTCCTATCCACTGCGTTTTCTTCTTCTTTTCCCTTCTCTGTCTTTCCTCCAGTCTCTGGAAAGTCTCCCAAATCCCCTCAGCCCTCCCAGCACTCCCTCCTCTAGAAGGTGGGAAAGTGGGTGGATCGGGGTGGACTTGGAGGCTGGGGTCCCTTGTGTCCCCTGCAGTAGTGCCTCCTAGTTTGGGTGTGGAAACCACTGTAGGAAGAGAGGGGGCGGCAGTAGGAAGGGGGTTTGAACACAGCAGTGGACAGAAGGAAAGGAAGCGCATGGCAGGAGGCCTGTGGAGACTGAGGCTCCAGGAGGAGGGGGCAGTGGAGGGGGCCTGGCACCCAGGTGAGGTGAGGTGTGGGCGTTACAGCCGGCCGCCTCCCCAGGTCCTGGATGCGGTGCTGCCTGTCATGAATCAGGCCCACAGTGGCGAGAAGACAGTGTTCCGGGCCCGGTTCAGCTCCATCACAGACACAGACATCTGCACTGCCATGGTCCGCCTGGGTGAGCCCGACCACAACGAGGCACTCTCAGTGGATGCGCGGCAGGAGCTGGACCTGCGCATCGGCTGCGCCTTCACCAGGTGCTGCCCGCCCCCTGGCCAGGCCACTGCCTCGCCTGGCTCCTGGCCTCCCCACAGGCCTGGTCGGCGACAGGAGATTATCAGCATTTTTAAATCCCCAAGAAAACTGTCTCTTTAGCTGACGCAGACGACAGAGGTCCCCTCTTGACAAGCAGGGTGGGCAGGTCTTGAGGGGGTGGAGGGGCACGGAATAAAATAGGGCTTCCGGCCAGGGTGAACAGAGCCTTTGCTCTTTCCTTTCCATCTTTTGAGCAGGGAGCAGTTGCCTTGGTCTCCTCCCATACCCACCAGCCAGCCTCCTGCCCGACTCCCACAGGCAGCTAACGATGGTATTTGAGTGAATGTGTGACCAAAATGTCCTCCTCTCCCCCCAACCCCCTTTATAGGTTTCAGACTAAATACTTCCAGGGGAAATACGGCAACCTAGACAGCTCGCTCATCTCCTTCGGGCCATGCCAGACCCCCACGCTGGGCTTCTGCGTGGAGAGACATGATAAAATCCAGTCCTTCAAACCGGAGACCTACTGGGTGCTGCAGGCCAAGGTTCACTTCCTTTTCCTGTTCATGCTGGGTCTTTCCGGGTTTGGGTATGGATTCTTAGAGTCTCCATCATCATTGTCATAGTCCCCAGGCCAAGGGCACAGCTGTGGGTGGCTGTCCCACCAGGAAGTGGTTGCGGGTGCCCAGGGAAGGGCCCCCAGCCTTCGTGGAGGCCGCAGGACAAGGCCAGGCCTGGACGCTCTGGCAGCTCAGGGTGAGGTCACCCGCCAGGCCCACAGTTGGGGTGGTCAGGTCCAAGGACTGGACTGAGGGCCACGAGCTGCTGACTTTTGAGCTTCTAAGAAGTCTTGGAACCCCTGCTCCAAGTAAAAAGGAAGGTTTTTTGTAAGATTTAGAGCATAATACAGAGTTGCTTCAGTCAACACAGGGCTGGGGTCTCCTAGGTGGGGCCACATCTAGTGCCAGCGGGGCTTAAGGGATGAGAGGTGGGGGCCCCGGCGCTCCCTAAGGACACCTCAGCCTCGGCTTGGGGCTCCCCTCGTGAGGCCATCTGGCTGATCTCAGCAAGGAGGCCTTGTGTCAGAGCAGCCTCCACTTGGGGAGGGGCTGGGCCTCAACCTGCACACCTGTGGCTGTGCACCTGAACAGGTACAGCCGAGAGACTTCAGAGGCAGGGCCCAGGCGAGGACCAGCTCTGTCTGCCCCGATTCTCCCTGCTGGCACTGGCTCACCTGGATGCTTTCTCTCCCGGGCTCTCCTGTTCCCCTCCTGCAGGTGGATGCCGATAAGGACCGATCCCTCCTTTTGGACTGGGACCGAGTGCGTGTGTTCGACCGGGAGATCGCACAGATGTTCCTGAACATGACCAAGCTGGAGAAGGAGGCCCAGGTGGGCTGCTCCACCCACATCAGTCCCATCTGCCTTGGGGGGGCCTCAGAAGACTCTGCTGACCTAGGCTTATATCTTTCTCTGCCTTTCTGGAACACAGACACTTTTTAGACAGAAGAATGGTTACTCATGACACGCTCCCACTAAGAAACTCCTTCCCAGGCCGTAGCTGCCGTGCACCACGTGCCTGCTCTGAGCCCTCCATGTGCCCTGTGGGCATTACCTCCTTTGGGAGGATTCCACCCATATGTCCCTTTTCTGTGACACCTCAGGCTAACAACTAGAGGCCCCTACGCACATCAAGAACCCGCCCAGGTCCCACAGCCAGCACGGGCGTCTCTGGGTCATCAGCTTTCGTGGCCTTTATGTGCTACATTTCTTACTCAGGTTTTCACGAATTGGAAAGCATGGGCTGCGTGGCTGTTAGGAAGAGGTTGATGCCACCTGGCAACTGGCTGGCCGCATGGGTGGGGGCATGTCTGCAGCTGTGGCAGCTTATGCCTTGCAGTCACGACAGCCCCCGTGGTCACTGAGGCTCGCCTGGCCTCCTTCAGCCGCCTTCTCTCGTCCTTCCTGAACCTTCCTGGGCATCCCCTTGCTGAGGGCAGTTGACTCAGGCCCCAGAGCTTCACCTAAATCTGCCCCGTGCTTCTGCCCGCAGTGGCCACCCTGTCTGAGTGCCCCCTCCCCCTGCCCGTGATCCAAGCTGCCCCTGCTGCACAGACACCACTTGGCCTCATTGTTAGCCCCACACCTGTCTGGAATTCAGGGGACACGGCCCTGGCCAGGTCCACGTGAGGTTGGCAGGGGCGAGGGGTGGCGGTTGAGAGGTTTGGATTGTTTTTGCCACAGACAAAGTGGTCACTCTTCTGACAGCTGCTCAGCCCAGAGGCTGATGGTGGTTACTCACCACCATTTTCCTTAAAGTGCATGGTATTCACCAAGTTCCAAAGTGGTTACCTACTTTTAGAAGTTAGGAGATTTCACATTAAAAAATCCCAGTTTCCAGCTTCTCCTGTCAAATTGGCAGGTGTAGCAACACTAGTGGGTGCGGTGAGGGGTCAGCAGCTGCCCCTGCGACAAGCCCTCACCCCATGGCCCCCTGGACCCCCCGCCAGCCCCGCAGCCTGGCAGACGCTGGCTCCTGTTGGGTTTCAAATATGCAGCCCTTTCTCCTGACTCTTCCCCTTTTCTCCAGGTTTTCTGTTTCCCTGGAAAAGAATTTTCTTTCATTTTTCCTTCCTGGGCCTGAACAAATGTTCATTCAAGTCCTGAGTCCGCTGTGAAGAGAACTGGAGAAGCTGGGAGGGTAAAAGAGTCTAGACCCTTGGCCACATGTCCTCAGTCTGTCATGGCGTCTCCCTGCACCCACGCGTGAATCTATTCTGTCCCCCAGGTGGAGGCCACAAGCAGGAAGGAGAAGGCCAAGCAGAGGCCACTGGCCCTGAACACCGTGGAGATGCTGCGTGTGGCCAGCTCTTCCCTGGGTGAGTGTGGATGTTGCCTCAAAGCCCCCAGGAGACTTCTTGAGGCAGGCACATGGCGTCCTGACGGTAGCGATTGTGATGATGGCTGCTACCTGAGGGGGACAGCTGCAGTGGCGTCCCTGGTGCAGGGAGAGGCCAGGTGTGGGCGGGGCACTCGACAGGTGTGACAGCTGTGACATGGCCCTGAGCCTCGTTTCTACCATAGCGAGAAGGTTGTGCTAGAAGGTTGGTCTGGAGCTGGCAGCCTCCAGGCATTGGTGGCCCCTCTGCAGCCTCAGGAAACCGTGGGCACCATCCTCTCAGGGCAGCACCTCCAGGGATGCTCTAGGGGCAGCAATGACATGGAGTGACCGCTCGCTGAGGCCAGCTTCTGCAGGTTGGGGAGGAGCAGGAGCATGAACCCCATCAGTGCCCTGCAGCGCTGTGAGCGTGGATGCGCCTGAGGGCTCAGGACGGAGGGCGCATGTGGACCATAGGGCGTGGGTGTGACCCCAGGCCAAGTAGGACACAGGCGCTCTGAAGGCCATGTTCAGCAGTATGGCTGCCAGCGTCTCGAGGATGACCCCTGGTGTCCCTGCCCTGGTGGGGGAGCTTGGCCTTGGATCGGGCTGTGTGGCCCCCACCTCCCAGGAGCCTGGGCACCTGGCACAGGGGTGCCTGCTCTCCTGGCGTCCGGGCTGCTGATCCTGCATGTCCGGCAGGGATGGGCCCACAGCACACCATGCAGACCGCAGAGCGGCTCTACACGCAGGGCTACATCAGCTACCCGCGCACCGAGACCACCCACTACCCCGAGAGCTTCGACCTGAAGGGGCCTCTGCGGCAACAGGCCAACCACCCCTACTGGGCTGACACGGTGAGGCCAGGACCCCACGGGCCAGGCCAGGATGGGCAGCCACTCCTCCCATGTGGGTTGACAGCCTTACTCAGCTCATGCCTTGCTCCGGGCTTTCCTCTCAGGTGAAGCGGCTGTTAGCGGAAGGTATCAACCGCCCACGGAAAGGCCACGACGCTGGCGACCATCCCCCCATTACCCCCATGAAGTCTGCCACGGAGGCTGAATTAGGTATGGGGGCTCCCCTCAGAAGTTTGCGCATGCGCGAACACACGCATGCACGTGCGTGCGTTTCAAGCTTCCCAGGAGGGCCGGGTGAGGAGCTTTGGCTACATGGCACCTTTGGACGGGGTCAGGCCCCATCAGCAGTGTGGGCCCCCACTGACCCCGGCTGCAGTGAAGGGGCCACCTGAAGGTTGTGCTCTGTCGCCATGGACGGGACAGGAGTGAAGTGGTGACGGCAGGTGTGTGATGTGCGGGCAGGCGCTGGAGCAGGCCAGGCAGGAGACCACAGATGGAGTGGGATGAGACCGGGGCAGGGTGACAGGCTCAACCATGGGGTGTCCTTACTTCCCACCCTCGAGGCCCTGCTGGTGGCCTGCATGCTGGGAGAAGGCAGGAGAGGGAGACAGGAGCCCCTGTGTGCAGCCCCAGTCTGAAGCAATGGTGGCAGGTCACTTATGGGGTAGGTTGGGCCCTGAAGCACAGTCCCACCCAGAAGCAGAGCCTGAAAGAGCCACCGAGGCCTGGAGATGCTTGCAATCCTTCTTGTGTGTCCCCTCCCCCTTCGAGGGCTTAGAGCAGGCCAGCCCTGGCGCCCACACCCTGCTGCTGGAGCACGAGTGCTGGGGCTGCTTGGAGCCAGAGCCCGGCACTGAGCAGCCGCGCCTTTTGCAGGCGGCGAGGCCTGGCGGCTGTACGAGTACATCACCAGGCACTTCATCGCCACAGTCAGCCATGACTGCAAGTACCTGCAGAGCACCATCTCCTTCCGGATCGGGCCTGAGCACTTCACCTGCACAGGCAAGACCGTCATCTCCCCAGGTAGGTGGAGCCAGGCGGGCGCCTCTCCCACCTCCGCGGACATGGCCACCGGCCCTGAGTGTCGACGCCCGGTCTCCACAGGTTTCACGGAGATCATGCCTTGGCAGAGTGTGCCCCTGGAGGAGAGCCTGCCCACCTGCCAGAGGGGCGACACCTTCGCCGTGGCTGAGGTCAAGATGCTGGAGAAGCAGACGAGCCCCCCTGACTACCTGACGGAGGCTGAGCTCATCACGCTCATGGAGAAGCACGGCATCGGTGGGTCCGGGCCCAGGGCTCCCATCCCAGGGCTGGGGCCCAGTGTGGCCAGCTGAGCCTGCAGGGTGGCCACGGGCAGGCCCTCGCCAGGGCCTCCACCTCAGGACCTGGCCTTGCCTATAAAGGCCAACACGCACCCTTACAGGCACTAACTACCACCGCCAGAGCTGAGTGTTGGCCCAGGTTGCCAGTGACTCACCCACAGGGAGGACACAAAACTCAGAACAAATTCACAAGGCGACAGGAAAGCCAAGTTCCCACGGCACTGCTTCCCTGCGAGGGGAGTGGACATGCCCCACCTGGGGAGCTTTGAGCTCAAAAGTGGGGTCGCTGATGCACATGTCTCACGGGCGAGGGTCTCTCCCAGTCCCCAGGCCCAGGGCTGTGACCTGAGGCCTCACACCCCGGGGGATGGCCTTGTGCCAGTGCCACCTCCCTAGGTGGTGCTTGCTCCGAGAGGCTCTGCCTGTTCCCTGATGGGCTGCCCAGCTCACCGGGCCCCTCACAGTTGACAGGCTCTGGAGGGCTGTAGGACAACCAGGCCACGGTATCTGGACTCTGTTCCATGACTAACAGTCCCGCGGGTGCCTTGCCAGGGAGCCTCTTACATGTGCCCGGGGTCCTGGTGACAGTGGTGGCCTTACCAGGAGAGCTGGCTGCTGCTTCCAGGGGCCTGAGTGCCTGCAGTGGGTCCTGGTGGTCCTCAGCCTGCTGTGGGTGTGGGTGCCGCTCCCCCAGCACCCTCTGCCCCTTCTCGTTGATGGGACGTCCGTGGCTTCTCGTGGCCACACACTAGACAGTGTCACCTACCTCCCGACAGCGGTTAAGAGCGGTCCTGTTGACCACGGGCCTTGGGGCTGTGGCCCGAGTGCAGGAGGTGCCGTGGGAGTGTACGGTGCAGCACTGCAGAGCCACATGGGGCTCAGAGCCTGGCCCACCTCATCCCGCCAGCCATGGACCTCGGGGAGCAGTAAAGGCAGCACCTGGCAGTGCCAGACAACCTAGATGTCTTTGGGGCAGGTGCACCTTGCAGCTGGGAGCCTGCCCTGGGGGCTGATCACGAGGGACCGGGAGCCAGCAAGTGGGCAAACCTGGGCAGGTTTTGGAGGGACAGTTTGTCAGGGAGGCTTCTCTGCATTTGGGGGGCTGGGGCCTTGGTTCTGGAAAGGTGTGGGTGCCACAGGGTCAAGACAGGGAGAGGCCAAGGAGGGGACGTTTCTAGATGTGAGGGGCAGACCGAGCTCTGTGACTTTGGCGGAGTTCCTTAGTCTCTCTGAGCTGGGAACATCACGCTGGGTTCACAGGACAGCCCAGAAAAGGCCTGTGGTGTGGTGCCCAGGGGCAGGGCTGAGAACCGGGGGCCACAGGCAGGCGGGGGTGAAGGGGGAGCCAAGTCTGAAAGGGCCCTGCTGTGTCTCAGGGACGGATGCCAGCATCCCCGTACACATCAACAACATCTGCCAGCGTAACTATGTGGTCGTGGAGAGTGGGCGCCGACTCAAGCCCACCAACCTTGGTATTGTACTGGTGCACGGCTATTACAAGATTGGTGAGTCCAGCTGCCAGGCGCCTCCCCTCACAGACCCGGCCCTGCAGTGAGCCCGCTACTCCCACCACAAGGAGGCCGCTCCGGCCACTCCTAGGACCTGCCGTAGCAGGGCTGATGGACACGTGGGTGTGTGTCAGGGTCCAAAAGGGGGGACGTGGGCTCTTCCCTGCAGACTGGGCCCTGGGGTCCTTGCTGCAGTGCCGTCTTTCTGTCCTGAGGAGTCCTGAGGGGCCCGTGGGAGATGGAGTACAGACCCCACCCAAGCAGCTTCATCCTGTCACGCTGTCCTGGAGACGGGGTGTCCTGGCCACTCCACATGGGATGCTGGGGGAGATCACAGGTGGGGGCAGCCCTGGCCCCGTGGCATGAGGGCTCACAGTGCGTCCCCTACTCCGCAGATGTGGAGCTAGTGCTCCCCACCATTCGCAGTGCAGTAGAGAAGCAGCTGAACCTGATCGCCCAGGGTAAAGCCGACTACCGCCAGGTCCTGGGCCACACCCTGGACGTCTTCAAGAGGAAGTTCCACTACTTCGTGGACTCCATTGCGGGTGAGGCCCGCCTCTTCCCTGCTCGTCGGCCAGAGGACCCTGGTCAGGGCTGCCGCCTCCAGCAGCGATACCAGCTCCCAGATCCAGGCTCTGGGCTCCAAGCCATTGTCGGGGTTACAGAGCGAGTGCAGTGACAGCACGTGCAGCACACTTGGCTCGTGTGACGAACAGGGCTGCCGCTCGCCGCTCAGTTACCCTCGGGTGGCCGTATTTACCCTCAGACTCTTGGCCCCGTTTGGTAGCTCCCTCAAGCCTGCCCGGTATACCGGCTGTCGTGGAGGTGGGCACCCCGGGGTCGGGGTGTGAGTCCCGCCCTGCTCACTTTCAGGCATGGATGAGCTGATGGAGGTGTCCTTCTCGCCCCTGGCGGCCACCGGCAAGCCCCTTTCCCGCTGTGGGAAGTGCCACCGGTTCATGAAGTACATCCAGGTAGGGGGGGAGGGGCCGGGACACACGGGGCAGGTGTGCACAGATGGGCGGTCTTGCCACCCCGCGGGCCTTTCTCCAGCTGCTTTCACACGGAGTGACGTGGGGGGCCTGGGCAGCTTTGCCAACAAACCCCCACCGCTGCCCCCAGCAGCACGTAAGCCATTAGGCCACTGAAACACGCACTGTCCATGTTCTCTTGACAACATGTTCCTTGCTGTCACAGATACTAATGTACGTGCAGGGATTTTAGCACCTTTGTGTACGTGTGGAGCAAGTGTTCTGAGATTCAGTGACCAGGGATCCTTGCCTGAGAGGTCCTGGTGATACTCCATACTATGTGCTACCTACACGTTATGCTTTAGCATCACGCACTGTGTGTTACGTTCTAGGTGTTACACGTTATGTTTTACATGTTACGTATCCTATGTCTCGGGGAGAATGAGGGTGGGCAGGAGAGTCAGCAGCCCCAGCAAACCTGTGACCACCCCCCCGACTTTGCCACAGGCCAAGCCAAGCCGCCTGCACTGCTCCCACTGCGATGAGACCTACACCCTCCCCCAGAATGGCACCATCAAGCTCTACAAGGAGCTCCGGTGCCCGCTGGACGACTTCGAGCTGGTTCTGTGGTCATCAGGCTCGCGGGGCAAGAGCTACCCGCTGTGCCCATATTGCTCCAACCACCCACCCTTCCGAGACATGAAGAAAGGTGAGCTGTTCCCTCCCTAGCCAGCTCGCCTGTCCCCCGGGCACCTGTGGTCCCTCCTTAGCACTGGCCCTGCTCATGCCACGCTGGACTCTGAGGGGACCCCGCGCCTACCATTCCTGAGCTCCCTGCACAGGGCCCCAAGGACCCAGGTGTGCTCGGGCACTGCTCAGGGCCCAGCCGGCCAGTCTGCCGCTTTCTGCTTATTCGCGATTGGATGGTTGACCGTAGTCAGATCACTTGTGATCTGGGCAGTGGGCATGCTCCTGGGCTGGGGGGAGTGAGAGGATGCAGTGGGAGGGGGCCGCCCCTGGCAAGGGGTGAGCCCTCAGTCACCACCTTTCTCAGGGAGACCCATCCCTGCCCTCCAGCAGCTTACAGGACAGCAGATGGCCCCACCTGGGCCACGGGGAGCAAAGTAAAGCGGGGGTGGACTTGGCTGGAGGCCGTCCGGAAGCTGTCTGGAAACCTCAGAGTAGGGGGACGTCAAAGGTCAAGGAGGTCTCAGAGAAGTAGAGCCCAGGGCCGGCATGCGCAGGGCGAGATGAGCGCAATCTGCTGGGATGAGGGTTGGGGTGGAGGTCCCGAGGGTGGGTGGGCGGGCAGGTGTGTTTGCATAATGGTACCCCCCCCGCACCCCCCCCCCAGGCACAGGCTGCAACGAGTGCACACACCCCACCTGCCAGCACTCGCTGAGCATGCTGGGCATTGGCCAGTGCGTGGAGTGCGAGAGTGGTGTGCTGGTGCTCGACCCCACCTCAGGCCCCAAGTGGCGGGTGGCCTGCAACAGGTGCAATGTGGTGGCACACTGCTTCGAGAATGCCCACCGCGTGCGTGTGTCTGCCGACACCTGTGGTACCTGCGAGGCCGCCCTGCTGGACGTCGACTTCAACAAGGCCAGGTCCCCACTGCTGGGTGACGGCACGCAGCACACGGGCTGCGTCTTCTGCGACCCGGTCTTCCAGGAACTGGTGGAGCTGAAGCACGCAGCCTCCTGCCACCCCATGCACCGCGGGCCTGGGAGGAGGCAGGGCCGGGGCCGGGGCCGGGGCCGGAGGCCAGCGGGGAAGCCAGGCACCAGGAGACCCAAGGACAAAATGTCGGCCCTGGCCGCCTACTTCGTGTGATGGCCCTGCCCAGGCTCTGCGAGGCGTCGTCTGGGTTACAGAAATCATTAAACACATTGTCTTCTCCAGAACGAGCAGCTCGCTGGACCTTGCCTGCTGTCAGAGGGTTGTGCCCATCCCCCATTGGCCCTCCGGCCCCGTCCGCTCGCCTCTCCCTCGTCCTGCACACGCCCCCTTAGTGTCCGCTCTGCCCGCGTCCTGCAGGGAGACCACCACACACGTAATGGAGAGCAGACCCAGTCCAAGGCTCCTGTCACGTTGAAGTGCATGTGAGACACGGCACAGTAACTGTGTGCATGCCTTGGGGGTAGCCCAGGCGCCTGGAAGGCAGGAAGCCACCAGCTGCCCACCACCAGCTGTCCTAGGTGGGAGGAGGCGGCTGGGAGAAGCCTCCCTGGATGTTGGCCCTCACTCCCACCCACTGCCCCGGACCAGACCCCCGCTCCCCACTTGGCGTCTGGGAGCGGGTCTGAGCGTGGGGCCTGCACCCTTAGGGCCCATTCCCATTTCAGTTCTCAAACTCCCGTCCTTTCAGACAGAGGCAGGCAGCAGTTTACATGAGGGAATCGCCCACGTGCCAGGTGGAGAAAGTACCCCACAAGCCACACCGCCCTGCGCCCCCTTCCCAAGCCTGTTCTACCAGAGGGGTGCTTACGTCAGACCTCCACACTTTGGGATTTCACCCCCTGCCCAGGCTCCACCGCAAGAAGAGGCTCCATGAAACACCTCTCGGAGCCTCTGCAAGGGACAGTCAGAACCATGCTGCCCACACACGGACCAGTACCTCAGTTGTAGATTCACCCTAGAGGCTGGAATTCAGGGGCCGGGTGGGCTGGGTGTTGTGGGCAGGCTCCTTTCCCAAGGGCAGGAGCGGAGCTGGGAGCTGAGGCGGAATGGAATGTAGCGGGGAGGGATTGACGGAAGCCACAGGGCATGTCCTTGGCCCAGCACCCACCAATAGGAGGCAAGCTCCTGGCCAAGCAGCAGTGTCTCGCTTCCCCGTCATCTCCCAGCACCAGCCTTGAATGGAATCAGTGCTCCGAGGAGTCTAGTGTGGGCCCTGCTGAGGAAGCCCATGGGTATGTCAGCGTTCATGGGCTGTGCAATGTGGAGTCCTGTCCCAGGACTGCCTCACCCACACTGTGGTTCTCAGACTTCACCCTTTACTCATTCTGATGCAAGTGGTCCTGGGCACACTGAGAAACACTGAGGCGGGGTCGCACAACAGCACTAGGAGATAGGTTGGTTGCTATTGTCCCCATTTTTCTGGTAAAGAAATGGCACAGGGCAGCTAAGGAACATATTCAAGGTCACAGGTCCTAAGAAGTAGCCGCGGGCCTTGCTGGGGTCACCATGGTGATGGACAGGTTATAGGATCTAGGAAGGCGTGAGGAGGAGAATGGGATGAGCAGCACCCGCTCCACCCTGCTTCCTCTGCCCAGGCACCCCCTACCTTCCACACCCACCCCCTCCCCAGACTGTGTCCTTTCATATCTGCCAACTGCTTGTTCTCCAGACCCTCCTGTTAGTGAACCTTAGTTCCTGGGATGGACAAAAGCCACGTGTGGGACTGGAGGTCAGGTGGGCAGGGCCCCAGTGGGGCTTCTGAGAGCTCTTCCTCCATAAAAAGTTTAAATTATGCTTTACAATTGCATTGATATAAAGATGAACATATTAATATTATATACTAAGACATTTTCTTCGACCTAAAAGTTCATTTATCTTTTCTGGCGTTAAAACATTTTCTGGGAATTCCCTAGCGGTCCAGTGGTTAGGACTCTGTGCCTCCACTGCAGGGGGCATGGGTTTGATCCCTGATTGGGGAACTAAGATCTCACAAGCCGCGTGGTGCAGCCAAAAAATATATTTTTTTTTCCTGGGCTTCTAAGGTGGCAGAAAAATGACCCCCAAAGATGTCCAGGTCCTTGTCCCTAGAACTGTGCTGTTAGATGACGTGGTGGAGGGGAGGCAGGGCTGCAGGTGGGATTAAGGTTGCTCATCTGACTTTAAAACAGATTATCCTGGGTCATCTGGGTGGCCCAAGGTCATCACAAGGGTCTTTTCGGTCCTGGCTTTGAAGGTGGGAGGGGCCATGAGCCAAGGGGCGGGGCAGTTAGAAGCTGAAAAAGGAGGGAGAACCTTCTCCCCTAGAGCTCCCAGAAAGGAAGGCACCCTGATGACCCTTGAACTAGCCCATTGAGACCTTACCAGCTTCTGATCTTCAGACCTGTAGATATTAAATGTGTGTGTTTGTGGCCATTGGAAGCTAACCGTCCCTAAAAGTGTCGTGGGCCCTGGGCAGTGTGGGCTCGCATCCCTGTTCTGCTGCTAACCGTCTGTTGACTGCACAAGTTGCCTAATTTCTGGGCACCGCCCCATCTACACAGCCACCACAGGTAGAGACCTGATGCAATGGCCAGGATGCAGGCCGCAGGTACGCTTGCCCTGCGGGTGGGGCCGCCGGCGCGCGCAGCGGGCCGCCAGGGGGCAGCAGAGGCCGGCCCCTCCCGCCTGGGCCCGACTGCGCCTGCGCGGCGTCCGCGGTGGCCGGACGGGAAGTGGGCGGGGTCGGCTGGGAGCGGCTAGAGGGCGCCGGGCGGCCGAGTGGCAGGTGAGGACCGTGGGGACCCGGGGTGCAGCGGGGTGCGGGCGGGGTGCTGACGCGCCCGGGGAGGGTCCGGCGGCGGCGCCAGGGGTGCAGGGGCGGGTTGGGGAGATGGGGAGGCCGAGATGGGGAGCCGCGAGGGGCTGGGAGCCGAGTGGGGGCTGAAGAGCGGGGGCGGCAGCCGGGACCCGGGGAGCCCGGGGCGGGCCTGGGGGCTGCGCGCCCAGGGTGCAGCGGTGGGGGTTGGGCCCGCGGGGGTGTGGCCGAGCCGGGGGGCCGAGGGCCGTGAAGTAGGATGGGGTGCTGAGGGTTGACGTGCCCCCAATGCTTGGGGTTCCTCCTTCCCCTCCGCCCGCATGGGAGCATCTGGCCGGGCCCGTGCCCAGACCCCTACCCCAGAAGCCCCCGCACCTTTGCCGGACTGCAGCTCTGCCCCAACGCCTCCACCCCTGGCCTGCCCCCACCCGACCCTCCCCCAAGCGTTTTTAAGGTGTTTTAGTTAAAGCCAGTGCTTGGGCTACAGCAGCTTTAGCGAGACGCGTATGAGATTGAACCTCCGGTAGGGAGGCCATGGCTCTAGCAGTGCAGCTGTGTGACTTCAGGCAAGCCCCTTAGCCTCTCTGTGCAACAGAGAGATATGGCAGCTGATTGTAGGGATTTTAGTGCAGGGCTTAACATAGTGGGGCCTAGTCAATGGTGATGGACGCCTCCCCGCAGCCTTCCACTCAGCTGGACACGTGTCTTGAGTGACACGTCCTGAGTGACACATCCTAATGACATTCCCTGGCGCTAGTGAGCTGTGCTCCCACCATGGGAGATAGAACATGAAGCTCACTGCTGGCTTTTGTGCCATATCTGGCCTATTGTCACAGTTCACTCTTCCTCCTGCAACTGAGCTGGAAATGACAAAGGCGTGGGAAGACCCCACCTGATTCCGGCTTTGCCATTTCCTGCCTGTGTGGCCTCAGGTTGCTGACCTTGCCTGAGTCTGTTTCTTCATTGCAACCTGGCTGAGTCCAACAGCGTGTACTCAGCATAGTTGTGAGAGGTAAACAGGACGCAGGCCACTCTGCAAACCTCCACACGTTCATTCCTAGAATTCCTTTGTGATATGGCCTGAAGCCAGCCCTGTCCTTAGGACCTGTTCGCTGCCCACCACCTTTAGTAGAGTGTCTTAACTTCCTCTTTCAAGGGGCCAGGCCTCAGGCTGCACCTCCCAGCCCACACCATCCGCTGCGGGGTGTTGGGAGGAGGCCGACACCTTCCCTCTGCCCACACGTGCCAGCAGCCGTGCACAAAGGGGCCTTGCACGGAGGGCCGTGGTACAGCCGAGAGACCGGGTGTGGGAGTACAGTTTCTAATCTTGTGAGAAGTCAAGCCTGTAAAAAGTGGCATTTGCACGACAACGTGAACGTGCTTAATGCAGCAGAAGTGTGCGCTGAAAAGGGTAGAATGATAAATTGCATGCTATGCATGGTTTACCGCAAGTGTTTCAAAAAGAAAAATATACATACGTGGGAAAACGTCTGGAAGGGTTTCTGCCATACTCTTCCCAGTGTTTGTTTATGAACGAAGGAGTAAGGCTCTCTACTTGCAGAAAAATGTTCAACTGTGAATACTTTTGTAACAGTGATGCAGTTTCCCTTCCTAAAGACTGCTGTTTTCTCTCTTCACTCCTGTTCTGAAATCAAACAGGACTTGACAAGTATCTTGTCCATACTGCCGAGAAAAACACAGTTGTACAAACACACATTGGTTGAGCTTCGAAGTCAAAACGGTTAAACTGGAGGATAATAAATATTTTAAATGGAAAAAAAAGAAAAATGGGCTTTTACAAGTCAGATGCGAGCAGAAGTGCTATAGAGCCGTGAAGACGGCTGTGCCCCAGCCATGGGGATTTCAGCAGAGGCAGGGCCGGAGCTCTCAGGGCTGCACCTGGGCGATGGGTGCGGAAATGAAAGAGGGGCCTGGGAGCGGCCAGCCCCAGGGTCGGCGGCCCATGAGGGGTGGGCGGGGTTCTGTCCAGTTAGCAGCCGGGCTCCGCGGTCCCACCTTGGCCTGACTGGGACCCTGGCTGGGTAACTTGGCCCTTTCGCTGATGCCTCGCCTGAAAGGTGAGGGTAATAACACGGGGTATTGGGGGGGGGGGTGCAAGAAGAGGCGGCAGCGGAAGTGCGCTCAGAGGGTGGCGGCCCTGCAGTCCCCTGGCGGGTATTAGCTGCAGCACCATTATTCCTGCTGATGAGCAGTGCAGAGGGGCTTCATTCCAGGAGCTGGAGGACCTGGCCTCAGGCCACATTTGGCCAGACCGGTGGAGCAGGTGGCAGTGGGGGCTGGCGGCCCAGTGTCCCTCCCACGCCCCCCCTCCAGGTCCTCATTCAGGAGTCTCCCCCCCACCCCCGCCCCAGCCTCTCACCAGCTCCCTGGTCAGGACCCCCACACCAGGCCCAGCCCTGCCGCATCCCCCCATCTCACTGCCTGCCTGCTGGCCTCCATCCTTCTTGACCGGCTCCTCAGTTGGTCCTGGGAGAGCTCAGGGCTATGGTCCTACCCTTGCCCCTCCTGACCCTCCCAGGGCTGCCTCTGGGCCCCTTTGGGCAGGAATTTCTCCCTCCCGCTGTCATCTCGGGCCCCGGGCTCGTATCAGCTGGGGTATGTCACAGATCCAGGAGCTGGTTGAGAAGAAGATAGCAAGGAAGGAAGTTACTCTTGTCCCTTACCCCAGCTGGCCCCAGAGAAGGAAAGACATGTCCCGGCTCATTTCCTGGCCCTTTGTTCTGCCAGGCTATGCGAAAACAAGCCTGGTAGGTCCTGGTGATGCCCACCTGTCTAGCAAAGGCGGGGCTGGGCCAGGCCATGAGAGTAGCAGCCCTCATCCCTCAGGTACACAGTCATGCCTGGGCGTGGGGCGGTGGGCACAGGGGCACAGCGGAGACCAGGCCTTGGTGCTGCAGAGGGGAGGGGCTCCCAACCCCCAGAGAAACAGACTCAGGGGACTGGGGTCCAGGCCCAAGGAACAGCATCCCAAGGCTGGGAGGCAAGAAGGAGGCCCCTGCATCCCCAAAAACCCCCACCACCATCAGCGAGGTCGAAGGTGAAGGGCCTGAATTCGGTGCTTTGCTTTCGGCTGTGGGCCCTCCCATGCGCCCTGGGAGGTCAGTGAGCACCATTTGACCCTAATCACGTATCTAATGAGCGTGCTTTGGGCCACCAGCAATTTCAGGGCCTCGTATTTGTTTGGACTCAGAATTGCAGGGGAGCTGGGGCGCCTGGGGCAGCTCTGCGTCACTCACATTTCTCTCCTCTATGCAACAGGCCAGAGCATTTCACAGGCAGAAGAGGCAGCTTGGCCTCTTTCCCTGCCCAACGGTGTCTGAGCTTCCTGGGAAGTTCACGCCACCTTCCTGTTGTTTATCGTTGGCTCAGGCCCGCCTGGCTGCCTCCTCCCTGCCCTTACCACCCCCACGGTGCCTGGTCCGGCCCCCCATCTCACAGTCTCGGACCCTTGTGTTTATAACGCAGTGTCTAGCTTGCTCTCACCTGATTGTTCTTTATCTTACGTCCTTCATTTGTTTCCCTGTTTGTTTTTTTTGCGGCCTGGAGCTGTGTTGTGTCACTCACTTGCGAGCAGACAGGAGGGATGGCCATGAGTGGGAGCCTGTCCCCAGAACCTTCCATCACAAGCGCCCCAGTTTCTGTGTTATTCATGTGTGTCTACTTCAAGAAATTAACTTCCAATTCTCCTCGCTGACAGATGAGAGAGGTTTTGTGTTTCTTTCTTTCTTTGGCCGTGCCACGTGGCTTGTGGGATCTTAGTTCCCCGACCAGGGGTCGAACCCAGGCCCCAGCAGTGAAAGCGCTGACTCCTAACCACTGGACCTCCAGGGAATTCCCTGTTTCTTAATTCTTCACCCTTTGCCCTCCAGACCCTCCACTGATGACACATCTTGCTTCCCCTTCCCCCTCACCCCCATGCCTGCTTGTCTGCTGTGTCCTGTCTCTGTTCTTCCAGGAGACTTGTGCTGAGTTAGGAGCTCTGATCCTCAGTGGGCAGTGAGCCCCCTGTATCCCCCATCCTCCAACCCATTTGAAGCCCAGGACGGTTGGGGTGTTTGTGGACATGGACAAACCTTTTAAGCCTCAGGAGGCCTGGGACTCCTCCTGAGAGGACTTATAAGGCTTGACCATGTCCCAAAGGCCCTGACTCTCCTGGGTTAACCCTCTGCTTCCCTCCTGCCCACACGCCCTCTGTACGATGGCCCTGCCACCGTGCCGTCAGGTAGCCCTGCCCCCCTCTGGGCATGACTTCCAGGCTCCCAGGCCCAGTGGCATCACCTCCTCACCTTCCTGCTGCCCAGGTCCGGGGTCAGGTGGAACCCCTGCTCTGGCCGTGTCCACCTGCCTCCATGGCCTGGCCCTGGGTCCCTCTCCTGCCTGCCTCTGGCCACACCGGCCGTCCTCTGCCAGGAACATGCCTTCCTCCTCCTTCAGGACATCCCTCTGCCCCGGGCTCTGTCTCCTGAAGCAACTTCTCTGGGCTCCCCCAGGTCCCCTCTCAGGGTTGTCCCTCCCACGTGGGCCCCGGAACTGTGTGTGAGGCCCGGGGGGCCCCGCCTTTCTGCCTGGAGCCCCGGACTTGGTGCAGCGCCTGCCCCTCAATGCTTCAAGGGGAAGCAAAGAAAGTGAGGCACTCAGCACTGTAGGGTGCCAATCGACTGTATTCTTGCCAACCCTCACGTCTCTCCCCAGAATGAAGACCAGTGACCCAGCAGCAGCCCCCCAGGATGCTCTGGGCATGGCCTCGGGAACCCCACAGCAGAACAGCCGGAAGGCAGAGGAGAACTCCAGCTTCCTGGACGACCTCCTCCGCGACTTCCCAGCCCCGCTGGGCCCAGAGAGCCCTTTGCCATGGAAGGTCCCAGGGACGATGCTGAGCCAGGAGGAGGTGGAAGGCGAGCTGACTGAGCTGGCCATGGGCTTCCTGAGCAGCAGGTGAGCGGTGTGGGTGCCGGGACAGGGGCCCAGGATGGAAGGGGGAGGGGAGCACAGGGCACGACCCTGACCCTGGCTGCCTTCACCCCCTGCCGTCCGCTCCTGCTGACTACGTTCTGCGCAGAACTCCCCTGCCAGCCCCGTGGGCTTCCCAGGGCTGCCACCGCCAAGTGCCACAGACCACGCAGCTTAGAGCAACAGAAGTGCCCTGTCTCATTGTCCTGGGGGCCGGAAGTCAGGGCCGCTCCAGGCCTTCCTCTTAGCTTCTGGTGTCATCTGGTCCTGAATGTGCCCTGACCTGTAGACACATCACCCCAGACTGGCTGTTGTTGTCACCAGGCGTCACCCTTGTCTGTCTGTGTCTCTCGTCTTCTTGTAAGGACACCAGTCCTGTTGGATTAGGGGCCCTGCTCCTGTGTGACCTCATCTTATACCTGCCAAGACCCTAATCCCAAACAAGGTCACGTCCTGAGCCACTGGATTAGGACTTCAGCGGACCTTTCCGGGGGACACAGTTCAACCCCTGATGGATGCTAGCAGTAGGTCCCATTTCTATCCTGTCTTGCAGTCAGGGAGGCAGAGGCTAAGAGACTGGCCTGAGGCCTGGCAGTCCACCGGCCACCAAGACCTGAGAGGTGGTGGCACTGTCCCCGTTTCACAGGCCGTGAAGACAAGGTTCAGAGAGGGACACGACCAGCTTGGCAGGTGTCGGGGGAGACGTGCGCCACCGGCAGCCACAAGGGAGGCTCATGGGTGAGGGCTGGTGGGTCACTCGTCCCCTGTGAACCTCATCCCTCCCCAGGGGCTGCACCCACCAGCCCTAGTCACTGGGTTACCCCTTGTGCTGGGACACGCCCCGGCCTCTGCAGTGGCGTTCCGTGTCCCCAAGTGCTCTTTCTTTGTGGCAGGTCAGCCCCACCCTCTCGCAACCCCGGGACACCTGCTTGGTGGGACCCGAGGCCCCATAACAGTCAGAGATAGGAAAATAAAGGCTACGGGCCCACTCCAGGGCCGCGTCCATGGAGCTCGGGGGAAATGGCCGGTGACCTGTCCCTCGGTGTGGTGTGTGCAGAGGGCAGTGCGGGCTGCTTTGTTTTGCTTTGGGAAAATATTTCAGAGGCAGGTGCCGTAAAGCAGATCAGTGGAGCCAAGCGGGCCTGGGGCCTGACAAGGCCACATTGGCGGTCTGGGTGCTGGATGTGGGAGAGACGAGGGGCTGGGAGTGCAGAGGAGGGAGGGCCTGGCACCCACCAGGCACCACAGTGGCACTTGGGGGACAGAAGGAACATTGAGGGGCCCTGAATCCCCAGCAGCCACTGGGCAGGGCTGGTGCCCCTGCCAGGCATGAGGAGGGCGAGAGGACCTTCTTGCGGGCAGGGCCTTGGGGGGTGAGTTTAGTTATGGGGGAGGGCGGGTCCCTCAAGTTTCCTCCTCAAGTAGGGGGGAACTCTCAAGGTGGAGCGGGGCCCCTCAAGGCCGAGCAGCGGGCGAGGCTGGGGGAGTGGGGAGAGCACCAGGCCCTGAGCACAGGGGGTGAATGAGCTCCCGTTAATTAGCAGATGACATAGCAGGCCTGAGACCATCGGTGATCGGCGAGAGGCCAGGGTTCACAGCCCCAGAGCCTGAGGCTGGCAGGGGTGGTGCAGGTGGGCTCCCATGGCCCCTATAGGCCCCCCATGAATCCACCTTGAAGGATTTTTTTTTTCTTTTGGTTCTGCCGCACGGCTTGCGGGATCTTAGCTCCCTGACCAGGAATCGAACCTGGGCCCTTGGCAGTGCAAGCACAGTCTTAACTAGCCAGGGAATTCCCAACCTTGAAGGAATTTTAAAGTCTCATATTTTCCAGCCATTTTAATGGATTTATTTTTGTCCTTCCCTAGTATTTCTTTACTGTGTAGACACAGATGTCACATGTGTCACACGTCTACACACGTCTGGCAGTCGGGGCCCCTACCCACATGTCCCAGCAGCTCATGTGTAGGCTCTTGGCTATCCAGTCCCGAGTGTGTTGGTCCGCGGGGTTTTTCAGGTTGTAAATAGAATCCTTCCTGCGTGAGACTGTCCAGGAGTCAGATCACGAGGTCGGGACTGCGGTGATTTACCTCCAGTCCTCCCCTTGTGGTCAGCGGTCACCTCTCAGGTCCCTAAGTGGTGCGTCCCTGACATTGTGGCCACTGATGTGCGTTTTCATTTCTGCTTCTAGACTGGTGGCTCCTTGGAAACCCCGAGGTGGCCAGATAAGAGCGGTTCTTTTTTCTTGGGTACCTGGTCCTGGTCTCCGAGGCATCACTGTCATCTTTAGGGGCCTCGGGGCACCAGGCAGGACCCCTGGATGAGACGGGAGGTCGGCCAGGAAGCCAGGCTGGGGCCCACATCCAGGCATTGTCCTCTCCCCATGGCCGGAAGCTGCCTCACTGCCCCCAGCGCCGGGAGCAGAGGTGTACTTCTCCCCGCCCTGAAAAAGGAAAGCCCAGAGGCTGGCAGGAAATCCCCACACGGCAGAGGAACACACTTCTCATGCCTTGGCTGGTTGTTTTTCTTTTTTTTTTTTTAATTAATTAATTTATTTTTATTTTTGACTATTTTGGGTCTTTGTTGCTGCTCGCGGGCTTTCTCTAGTTCCGGCAAGCAGGGGCTACTCTTTGTTGTGGTGCTGGGGCTTCTCATTGTGGTTGCTTCTCTTGTTGCGGAGCATGGGCTCTAGGCACGTGGGCTTCAGTAGTTGTGGCACGTGGGCTCAGTAGTTGTGGCTCGCAGGCTCTAGAGCGCAGGCTCAGTAGTTGTGGCGCACGGGCTTAGTTGCTCTGCGGCATGTGGGATCTTCCGGGCCAGGGCTCAAACCCGTGTCCCCTGCATTGGCAGGTGGATTCTTAACCACTGTGCCACCAGGGAAGTCCATGGCTGGTTGTTTTTTAAAGGCAGGTCCAGAGGCTGCTCCCCTGAGTCACTATCTCATTTTAAAAAATGACTAATTCATCCCAGTAGATCCCTAAGGCCATCTGTAGACACACACTGGGACGCCCAGAGGGATGTGCCCACCCACCTGGCCCAGACTTCGGGGACAGGTCAGGATGCAGGATGAGTTCTAGAGGCTGCAGGGATAGCTGGGGGATGGAGCCACCCCTTATACTCGGGGAGCCAGGGGGCTTTGTGGCTGGAGCGGGCCCCCGAGGCTGGGGGCTAGGCGGGCAGGCCCTGGAGCCTGTGGAAAGAATTTCCTATAGTGCTTCCCACTGGCCTCGGTCTCTCCACCCCCCGACCTCCCGGAGCTGCCTAGTGTCCCTCTTGTCCCGTACTGGAGGCTTCCCATCCCCCGTGTTTGCTTTCCCGCTCCTGCCTGCACTGACCCTCAGCTCTGCTTTGTGCAGCCTGTCTGACATTGGTAGCAGCCAGCGAGGTCTTGCTTCCCAGACTCAGCCCCAGGTGGCACCGTTGGGGTCACCCCACTTCTCCAGCTGCTCCGGCTGCTCTCTGCCCCACCTCTTTCATCCACCCAGACCACTTGCCCACTGGCCACAGGCCTCTTGACCTCAGTGGAACCTGAGACTCACTGTGGACCCACTGGTCCCCTGCCCAATGCCTGCTCTGTCCCCTCCCATCCACTGCCAGGCCCACCCTCCAAGATGAGGCCAGGAAGTCTAAAAAAGCCCAATTGCAAGACGGGAATAAAGACGCAGACCTACTAGAGAACGGACTTGAGGACACGGGGAGAGGGAAGGGTAAGCTGGGACAAAGTGAGAGACTGGCATGGACATATATACACTACCAAATGTAAAATAGATAGCTAGTGGGAAGCAGCCGCATAGCACAGGGAGATCAGCTCGGTGCTTTGTGACCACCTAGAGGGGTGGGATAGGGAGGGTAGGAGGGAGGGAGACGCAAGAGGGAAGAGATGGGGATATATGTACATGTATAGCTGATTCACTTTGTTATACAGCAGAAGCTGACACACCGTTGCAAAGCAATTAGACTCCAATAAAGATGTAAAAAAATTGCAGTGTATGCAAAGCACAATAATCAAAGTGCAAAAAAAATTATATAAAATTAAAAAATAAAAATTAAAAAGCCCAATGGGATTATATCATGTCTCTCGTCAAGCCACACCAAGGTCATGCTGCCTCCCCAGGTTCCCCTTCACCAGCTGTCCCAACAGCCTGCCTTGCCCAGGGACACCCTGGGCTGCACACAGCCTGATCTTCCAGACGCTGCCCATGGGTCCCACGCTCCCTGGATTCCTTTCCTGGGGCGTACGTGACAAAGCACCATGGGCTGGGCAGCTTAAACAACCGTATTGTCTCAGGATTCTGGAGGCTGGAGGTCCCAGGGCGGGACGTTGGCTGGGCTGGTCCCTCTGGCAGTTGCTGGCGGTCCTCGGCTATAGGCTCAGCTCACCAGTCTTCACCTTTACAGAGCATCTCCCTGTGGGTCTCTGTCTGAATTTCCCCTTTCGATAAGGACACCAGCATTACTGCATTAGGGGCCCAGCCTACTCCAGTGGGACCTCATTTTAACTCATTGTATCTGCAGCGACCCCATTTCCAAGTAAGGTCACATTCTGAAGCACTGGGGGTTAGAACTGTAACATACACATTTTGGGAGACACAGTTCAACTTATAGGACTCCCCAACCCCCAAGGGTCCCCAGCTGGTATTGGGGACCAGGAGCTGGTATAAGGCTGGACGTCGGGCAGTTTGGCCTGGCCACTGTGACCAGCAGAGAGGCAGCTCGCATGTCTGTGACTCCCCCTCCCCACCAGCCCCAGTGAGGGCCCCATAAATGGTACTGCGTGGATGGCCGTCCAGCTGCACGAGGACCAGAGGCCGACCTGCCTGTCGTGGGTGCATGTGGAGTGTAAGCGGTCACCGCTACCTCTGGAAGGGCCTCCGGGAGCAGAAAGGGGCTGGGGATCTCTGCCTGGAGTGTGGGGCAGGCTCTGGGGTGCTGGCTCCTGCTGAGGAGCCAGCCCCTCACTCTGGGTTTGTGCCCCCAGGAGCGCTCCGCCACCACTTGCTGCCTGCCTGGCCCACGAGGCAGTTTCCCAGCTGCTGCAGACGGACCTTTCTGAGTTCAGGAAGTTGCCGGAGCAGGAGGAAGAGGAGGCCCCTGCGACCCGTGAGTCTCCCTCTTGGGGCCCTGGGCTTATTAGGCAACACTCTCCAGCCAGATGGGGGCCAGGCTGCAGGGGAGTGTCAGGGCTCACCTGGCCCCCCTTTCCTTTCCCGTTTTTCTGGTGGACAGGGAGGTTGTGGGCAGCGCTGGGCTCGTGTGCTTACGACAGGGTGCCAGAGACCAGTCGCAGGGAGAGACCTCCCCAGCGTGGAGCCAGCGGGGTGAGCGCCGCAGCCCGAGAGACAAACAGCCCTGTCCCGGGTCACACAGGAGGACCCCGAGGTGCCAATGGGCCTCACCCACACGCTCTTCCACTTCAGCGGGTGACAAGTGGGTGTTGATGCGAGAGCTGGTCCCGGGGTCCAGTGATAGAAAACCCAGAGCTCGGGCCGTGTCTCAGCTGATCCAGGTTGGGACCCTTGTCAGGTGGAGACTCGAGGGTCCCTGAGAGCCTGGGGAGGCGCCACAGAGGCCTGTGTCCTGTTCCTGGGACAGCAGTCAGTGGCCAAAGGAGCCCAGGATGGGAATGAGCCTCGGATCAGGCAGGGCCCTTGTTTTGCAGGCCTTTCTGTCCCTTTCTTAGTAGTTCCTTCCAACTGTATTCCACCCAAAAGTCGGTTCACGTTGGACCAGAACTGCAGAGAGCGAGAGCCTGTGGACCACCCCGCTGTTGGGTGAGCCCCGTCTGAGCAGGGTCTCAGTTCCTCCACACCTGCTGGAGAAGGTGCGGGGCTGTGGGCCAGTCGGGGTGCAGAGAAGCAGGGTGGGTCCTGGGGTCCAGCCCTGGGGTGGGCAGGGGGGTGGGGGGCAGTTGGAGCCTCAGCAGATTTCCCCTCCTTTGCCATTTCCTATTGGACAGTGTTGCTTTATTATTGTTTGTTTTTTAATTGAGACATAATTGACTTGTAACTGTAACTTAAGTGCACAATGTGTCGATTCGGTCCTTTTATGCATTGCAGTTGGTTACCTGACACCTCCACCACTCACTATCCAGCTATGTCCCTTTAAACTCGGTATTAATGCCACATGGAGGGCAGAGCCAGGAGGGGGGGGACACACGTGGCCTTGCCCTCCACCCTGTTCTCTGGCTCCCCGCCCGGCTGCGTTCCAGCCCAGCCCAGCCCAGCTCCGAATTCCTGCCCTGAGGGCTGTGCGGGTGACAGACCGCCTTTGTCCTGTGCAGAGCCTGCTGCCCGCGGCCCACAAAGGGGCGCCCCGCCAGCTCCGCCCACGTCCAGCGGGAAGTCAGCGCCACCTGCTGGCGGGAAGGAACTGCGCAGCTGACACCCTAGAGCCAGGCCTGGGGGCCCTGCGGGCTGGGGAAGGGGAAGGACATCTCGGCCGGCCCTGCCCTCCAAGCAGGCCAGGGCCCGCCGCCCTTAACAGCTCACCCCTGTCATGGGAGTAGAACACAGTCAAATCAGTCTATCGAAGCCATTCTTGCAAAACTGGCATCCCTCGAGTGTTATAATAATCACTGCCCTGGGACTTCCCTGGTGGTCCAGTGGTAAAGAATCTGCCTTCCAATGTAGGGGACGCAGGTTCGATCCCTGGTCGGGGAACTAAGATCCCACATGCCGCGGGGCAACTAAGCCCGTGCGCCACAACTACTGAGCCCATGCGCCTCAGTGAGAGAGCCCGCGTGCCACAAACTACAGAACCCACACACCCTGGAGCCCATGCACCACAACTAGAGAGAAAACCTACACGCCACAACTAGAGAGGAGCCTGCGCACCGCAACAGAAGATCCTGCATGCCGCAACTAAGACCCAACATAGATAAAAATTAATTAATTTTTTTAAAAAAAGAATCAACTCCTGAGGGCAGAGGTATGACTGAGATCTCTGTGTGGCCGGGCAGGTGGAGCCTCCAGCCGCCCCGCCCTGCCCCAGCAAGCAGTTCCCTAGAGCAGCCTCGGCCTCTCTGTGGGCCGAGGTCCTCCTTCCTGCCCTCAAGGGGAGGGGATTAGGCCCCATTCTCGAAGGGAGAAATAGCAAAGCATTTATGGACGAATTTTAAAAACCAGCTCCTGGTTGTAGTGGAATACGGGAAAAGCACAAAAAAGTGTCTTTAAGGAAAAGCCTCAGCCGCGGACCCAGCCCTGCGGATGCCCACTGCTGACCTTATGGGGTTTATGCCTTTCTCGCCTCTTATCTTCTGGGCCCAAGCGGGTCGAAGGCTTTTCACGTTCTCATGATCAAACCATATGTGTAATTTCCTCTTTTTTTTTCACATTTTTTCTTAATATCAATTTTTTTTAATGTCGTGACATGAACATCTCTTATGCTTGCAAAATCTATTTCTGTTTCACCCTTTAACTTTTTAAAATTAAACTCAGGTAACCATAGCCTCGCGTGCGGTTGTGAGAAATAACAGTGAGGGACCCCCTGCATCTTTATCCTGTTTCCCTCAATGGTAACATCTCGAAAACTAGTGAAATATCACGACTAGGATCATGACGTAATCTCATCCCACAAGGATGTCCTGTTACCTTTATGGCTACCGTAATACCCCCTCCCCACCCTAACCCCTGACAGCCACCCATCTCTATAATCTTGTCATTTCAAGTATACGTATAAATGGAATCACATGGGATTGGCTTTTTTCACTGAGTGTGGTTCCCTGAGATTTGCCCAGGTCTCTGTGTGTCAGTAGCTCTTTCCTTCCTTCCTGTGAGCACTGTTCGGGGTGCGATGTTTGGGAGTTTATCGTTCACCTGTTAAAGGATGTCTGGGCTGATTCCAGCTTTTAGCTGTTGCAGATAACACTTCTGGGACCACCGGGCGCATGTCTCATGGTCTCATGTGAACTAGGCTCCATTTCTCTGGGATTTGAGCCCCAGGGTGCAATTGCTGGGCCGAATGGCAGTTACGTGTTTAGTTGTGAAAAATAGCAGCTTAATTCGTCGCCGGGAGAACAGACCATAATTTACTCTGTTGTTGGATGCATATTATTTCTAATTAATGCACGATTATAAATGATTCTGTACTTGTTCTTAAATCATCTTTGCACATCCAGCTCTTTCCTTGGGGTGGGCTCCCGTGAGGGGCGTGGCCTCGCCATGTTGAGGTGGGGAGGTGCTCCTTGTGTGTGTTGCCAAACCAGACACTTCTCATGCTGATGACACAGGCTGTTTGCGCAGTTTCTTAGGCTGCTGTGCTCAGGAGGCCCTGGGCGGCGACGGGCTACAGGGGCCACGGAAAGGGGGTGGAGAGTGGGGAGCCCCCAAGGGCCTGCAGTGGCGCTTCCCTAACAGCCCCCTTTCCTACACCTCAGTGCTGGATGCTGTGGGCCTGGCGCGGAGCCTCTTTGACCGGCTCTGGGAAGTGTGCAGTCAGTGGCAGAAGCAGGTGCCTGTGGCTGCCCGGATCCCGCAGCGGCAGTGGCTGGTCTCCGTGCACGCCATCCGCAACGCCCGCCGCAGGATGGAGGACCGGCACGTGTGCCTCCCTGCCTTCAACCTGCTCTTTGGCCTATCGGTGAGTGCTCTGCCTGGGCGGGGAGGGCCGGGCGGCAAGTGGGAGGTTGCAAGGGCGGGGGAGGACCCTGGGTACCGAGCAGGGCTGCCGGCTGGAGCCGAGACAGGAGGGGTGGCCATGGCTTCCGTCAGGGGGCCAGGTCCCAGCGCTCCTGGGCCTGGGCAGCCCGCAGCCCCTGGCTTTCCCGGCTGAGGGGCTAAGGAACGGGAGGCCCCAGCACCACATGCACCTGGACCCCTGCTTGCTGAGCCTGCTCTCCCCACCCACTGGGAGCCACCTGGCGCCTCTCCCCTCATCCCATGCTCCCCCCAGCTGGGCCCAGAGCAGAAGTTGAGGTTCCCGAGGGTCATCCTCTCCCAGACCCCCCAACGTAGCCTGTCTAGTGGTGGAAACCATGCTGTCCTGCCACACCCTGTCCCAGAAGTGCCCATGTCCACCCCCAGACCAGAGTCTCTGGCTAGGTTGCGGCCTCAGTCAGGCCCAGGGCTGGCAGGATTGTGACCCCCACCACGCTCCCCACCAGGACTCTGTGGACCGTGCCTACTTTGCCGTGTTCGATGGTCACGGAGGGGTGGATGCCGCGAGGTACGCATCTGTGCACGTGCATGCTGTCGCTGCCCACCGACCAGAGCTGCCCACTGACCCCGCGGGGGCCCTGCGAGCAGCCTTCCGCTGCACCGATGAGATGTTCCTTTGGAAAGCCAGGCGAGAGGTGAGAACCATGGTGGGGCCAGAGGGGCCAGGCCTCACAGAGGGAAGGAAGCCGAAGTGGCTGGTGCTGGCAGAAGGCCCTTGCTCAACCCTGCTGGCAGTCGTGTCCTTTCACTTGTGCCTGGAAGGGGGCTTGAATAGAAGCAGTGTGAGTCTGCCCCCACTCCAGCAGAGGGTGTGAGGGCCTCACGGGGAAGGGCAGCTTGTCTTAAAATGCACCCAGGATTTCCTCCTAATCAGGTACAGTGGGATGACAGATGCAGAGGCATCTGCCTTGTGGTTCCCAAGAGGACGCCACCCCACGCAGGGCCACATGGGGAGCACCAGGGTCAGCCAGGAGGCCAAGAGAGAGGAAAGCGTGGCCCCAAGGCTTCAAGGTGACCTCCGTAGGCAGGCACGTCACAAGCTGAGGACCAGATAGTTTGAATAAGCCTGACAGGCTCTGGGCTACGGGCTGGTCCCCAGCCATCCAGGCCAGGGAGATGTTGGCCTGGCAAGGGACCCTGGCTGAGGACATGGGTTCAGACCACCTGGCTTGTGCAGAAAAGGCACAGTCCCTGGGGAGACATTTGCTTTCTTTAGGAATTAGCCCTGGGAGGGGTACTTTCTTCAGGATTCAGAAGGCCCTTGATTTGTCTAAACATCGTCAAGTACAGAAAACAAAACACAGCACTGATACAGGCAGACCTCAGATCTTGCGGGTTTGGTTCCAGACCACCTCTGTAACATGCATATTGGGATAAAACGAGTCACATGAATGTTTTGGTTTCCCAGTGCAGATAAAAGCTGTGTTTACACTGTACCTTCATCTATAAGCGCCAGCAGAATTACGTCTAAAGCAACACAGGTACCATAAAAAAACACCTTATTGCTAAAAATGTTAGCCATCATCTGAGCCTTCGAGTTGTGATCTTTTTGCAGTAGGAACATCAAAGATGACTGATCACAGATCACCATGACAGAATAATAATAATGAAAAAGTTTGAAATATCGCAGGAGTTGCCAAAATGTGGCACAGAGACAGGAAGTGAGCAAATGCTGTTGGAAAAATGGTGACAATAAACTTGCTCGAGGCAGGGTTACCACAAACCTTCAATTTGTGAAAAACGCACCATCGGCGAAGGGCAATAACGGGAAGAAGCAACACGTGGTCCACCTGAGGCTCCCCACCCTCCAAACACCTCCCCCCGGGCAGGTCTCCCTAGGCTGCTGGTGTCGGCAGTTACCGCTATGAGGCGTTTGTTTCTGAAAGAAGAAAGGACGCATCCGGTCCCTCTGTGACCTTACTGCCCACTGAACCTCACCTTGGAACCTCGGGGGTCCTCCTAGCAGGGTGGATACTAAGATCGTGTCCCTTTCTGAGATGGAGAAACAGGCCCAAAGAGCTCAGGCCTGGCCCCGTCGACAAGGCTGAGGAGGAGACGTGGTGGGGGCAGGAGGCAGTGTCATCAGATGCTCTGAGCACAGACCTCACCAGAATCAACAAGGCTGGATTTGAATCTAAACAGAAAACCTTCCAGGTCTAAGACTGTGAGGTGGGAGCCCCACCAGCCGGGAGCTCAGGGCTGCTGCTCTAGTCAAGAAAGGAGTCTCTTAAGCAGAGCTGTTTAGTTTAGGCTCTATTATTAAAAACACCTTTGCCGATACGTAATTAACATGTAAGAGACTCCACTTGTCCAAAGAGTACCATCTGGTAGGTTTTGGCATGTCTATGCCCGTGTGCCCCTCACCATGGTAACAGAGGTATTCATCACCCCCAAAGTTTCTTCTGTCTTTGGTCATCCCCGCCCCTGCCCCCCAGCTCCCCAGACACCCACCTGTCTGCTTTCTGACACTGTGAAATGGCAGAGTCTGCTCTGCTGACTTGATGTAAATGCCCCTTTCCTGCTGCCTGGTCCCTGCGTGCATCGGTCTGTTCCTGTTTCCCACTGAGCACTGTTCCGGGGTTGGTGTCTGGCCAGCGTGGGGCGTGTGCCTGTGGCGGCCTCGCTATCCTCACCCAGGTGCGCCCTCTCCCTGCAGCGGCTGCAAAGCGGCACTACAGGGGTGTGCGCGCTCATCGCCGGGAACACCCTGCACGTGGCCTGGCTCGGGGACTCCCAGGTGGTCCTGGTGCAGCAGGGGCAGGTGGTGAAGCTGATGGAGCCACACAGACCTGAGCGGCAGGTAAGGGGTCCCCGGGCAGGCAGGTGGTCAGGGGGACTAGGACGTAAAGGGGCCCTGGACCATCTTCCCAGGAAACTCCTGGTGCTCCTCCAGGGGAGGGCTCCCTGCCTGACTCAAGTGACTGGGGGTCCCGGGACGTGAAGCTTGGGGCTTTAGCTGCCAGGAATCCCGCGCGAGCCCTTCCTGTCACAGCAACATGGAGCCCAGAGCTGCGGGGGAGAGCTGGTCCCTCTGCCCAGCAGGCGGCGCAGTAAGTGGAGTTAATGGGCAGAGTCCTCTCCTGCACACAGGTGGGGAGTGGTCAGCCACCTGGGCTGTGGGGGAGGAGGGCTTCAGGGAGGAGGTGACGCTGAGTCGGAGCTGGAAGGGACCAGACTTGGGGCTGAGAGCTGCAGGGCATGGACAAACTGTTGGGAGATGCGGAAATGAGAGGGAAGGAGGCAGAGCCGGATCCCAAGGCGGGTGTGGGCCCGGCAGGCCAGGCCTGGGGTCCAGGAGAGAGCAAGTTAAGCCAGGACCGGCCGCTGAGGCACTCAACGGCTGCTGCTCCTGGGGCAGGAGGCACTTTGGAAGGAATCTGGTGGCTTCTGGAATGATCGGACCAGCGGAGGGCAAGCTGAGGCCTGGGTCACAAAGATGCCACTGTAGTCGCCAGCCAGCTGTGGGGAGGACCTGCCTGTCAAGTCAGGAGGGACGGAGAAGAGGGAGGCCAGGCTTTGGGATGGGGAGCCAGAGAGGCCTCGGGCCTCTGAGAGGGTGGTGATGCCTTTGGTCTGAGGGCCGGGGAACTCGGGGTGGGATGTTCCCTGGGAGTGCGAGGGCTGTTGGGACACCCCGTGAAGACTGGAGGGGCTGGGGATATGGGCCCGGGGGCCACGCGTGGAGCTGCAGGGTCTGCAGTGGGGAGGGTGTGGCAGGAGATTGAGCGAGTCCCATCAGAGGTAGGGGGGAAGCAGGAGAGCGCAGCCCTGTGGCAGCGAGCATAGGAGGAACGGCCACCTGCCTGGGCGCACACAGGTGAGCCACTCAGCCCCTCAGCCCTGGGCGAGTGGGCAGGAGGTGGCGCCGGTGAGAGGAAGCAGTGGGCAGGGAGCCTTGGAGAGCCAAGCTGCTGGGAACCCACCCACCGGCCACCAGCTCTGGGCTTGCCCTTGCGGAAGCTGTTTCGGGCAGGTGGGAAGGATGAGGTGAGAGGACAGCCGAGGCAGTGGGTGTCCCAGGAGACAAGAGGTGAAGATAGGGGTGCCCCGAGCCCCAGGATGCCCCAGCCTTGTACCAGATGAGGTAACAGAGGTGGGAACCACAGGGGAGGGCACGGGGCAATGGGGTTTTGCTCCAGCACAGACGCTGTGTTACCGCCCTTCAGGCAGCAGGCTCACATCTGGGAAACCTCTCCTTCAGGGGAGTTGATAGGACCGAAACGGTTTTTAGGACTCATGGCTAGACCAGGCCTCTGTGCTGTCCTCTTAACGCCTGGAGCACCGTCGTCCTTTGTGGAGCTGGACAGCGCCTGGATGGGGGTAGGGGTGGGGTGAGAAGGACAAGAATGCAGGGGCACAGGGCTCGTCCAGGGCCTGGCTCAGGTTTCATCTAGCTCTGCAGAGTGGCCGCAGGTACACATGCTTGGTCCATTGAGGGAGGCACAGCATCCCCACCTGGACCCCGGGGCTCTGGCTCTTTCTGCTGCCGTGAGCATTTCCTGGACCCCAAAAGGCTGCTCGGGGACTGGCCGTCTGTCCTCATTGGCACCATCACCTGCTTAGCCATTCCTGCATCTTTGGGATGATTTAGGTTGTTCATCATTTCTCACTGCCTCACTAAGGCTTCCCTTGGGCGTTGATCAGAGCCGTGGCTCCCAGTGCTGCCTTGGAACCAGCTGGTCTCCCCTTGGGCAGCGCGGGCACGCCATCGGCACACGCGGCCCACCCGGCCCACCCTGGCTGTCTCCGCAGGACGAGAAGGACCGCATCGAGGCACTGGGTGGCTTCGTGTCCCACATGGACTGCTGGAGGGTCAACGGGACCCTGGCCGTCTCCAGAGCCATTGGTAAGGAGGTGAGGGGTGTGGGAGGGGGCCCCAGGGCCTGGGAATGTGCTCACCGGGTGGTCTGGGAATGCAGCCTCACCTGCTCATCAGTCAGATTGCAGAAGGGCTCTGGTGAATCCAGAGCACAGGTTGTAGCCACCTTGGAAATTTGCATCCTGCACAGATAATTGCAGCTTGTTATGTTCATTAAAACAGTTTCTCAGAAAGATCTAGGAGGAAACCCTTGGCAGTTACTGTATGTGCTAAAGGTAATTTTTAATAGACTATAAATGAGGCTCACCCTCCCCTACCCACCTTTCACGCTGATGATTCTTTTTTCTACCTTAAAAAAAAAGTGAGAAAAACGGCACCCCTCCCCCACCCTATCTTCTCCTGTGGCTGCCAGGCCTTGGTCTGGGGCTCAGACCTCCCTCCAGGGCTGAGAAATCGCTCCCTTCCTGCTCCCCCACCACACCCTGAGATGTGGCCCTGGCCCCTCCAAGCCTCCTGAAATGTTCTGTGCTTCTTGACACACATGGTGCCTTCCTTACAGCTGGACCCCAGGAGGTGGCCCACATGGAGGCCAGGAGGGGTCAGGCTCCTTCCAAGGGGACCGGGACTGGAGAGGGGACCACTGGGCAGCTCCGTGTGAGGGAGCAACATGTCTGGCTCGTGCCCTGGGGAGAAGTGAATGTCAGGGCCACAGCGGGGGGGGGGAGGACCAGCGGGAAGCCCTCAGGGGAGGCCTGAGCAGGAGAGGAGCCCAGGGCAGGATCCTGCGGAGGCTGTGCCCTGTTCTCTCCTGCGATAGGGGGATGGGAGAGGGTGCATGGGAGGCAGAGCCAGCATCCCGACTCGGCCTAGGTGCCTGTTGGGTGCGCAGGGAGCCACAGGGGCTGGAGAGGGCCAGGGCCACACCCGGACAGCATCCTCAGCCTGTGTGCCCTGTGAAGTGAGACAGCTTTGTAGGCAGCCGCCCTTGGCCCCGCTGGGTTCTGACTCTGCCCGCAGGGACACAGGGCAAGTCTGTCGCATCGCCCTGCTCTGTTCCTTTGGAGCACTTGGCACCCTGCGAAGCTACCTTTTCACCCTGTGTTGGAGGCGGGGTGGCTACAGGCAGGCCGGGGCCTGGGGAGGGGACAGCTGCAGGGGCATGGCCCTCACGATTCTCTCCCGCGCCCAGGGGACGTCTTCCAGAAGCCCTACGTGTCTGGGGAGGCGGACACGGCCTCGCGGGCGCTGACGGGCTCCGAGGACTACCTGCTGCTGGCCTGCGATGGCTTCTTCGACGTGGTCCCCCACCAGGAGGTGGCCGGCCTCGTGCAGAGCCACCTGGTTGGGCAGCAGGGCAGTGGGCTGCGCGTGGCTGAGGAGCTGGTGGCTGCCGCCCGGGAGCGGGGCTCCCACGACAACATCACGGTCATGGTGGTCTTCCTCCGGGAACCCCGAGACCTGCTGGAGTCAGAGACCGATGCTGTGCCAAGAAGCTAGGAGGTCCGGGCCCCCTGTCCCCGTGATCCTCCCCTGCGGATGCCTTAGGACACGGCAGGAGGTGGGCAGGTGACGCCACTCACGGCCTCTGGCCCTGCTTGCGTCACCCCATCCTGGTGGCTGCCAGGGGCATTGCCTGCTCACAGCAGACGGGGTGACAGTGGGATGGCAGGATGTCCAAAGGAAGTCCAGGAAGGAGACCTCACGGAGGAGAAGGGGCCCAGGAAGTGGACAGGCTCTGGGCCCCATCGGGCAGGGGTGGGACCAGAGGCTAAGGCGGCGGCCACAGCCAAACCAAAGACATTGGGCATGCTTGCAGGGTAGCAGGACTCTGTGTGTGGGACCTTCGGGCAGAACCAGGAGCCGCAGACATTTTCCAGTGCCTGGGTGTCCAGCAAAGTTTTCCCATCCACCCCTCACTGCCCGTCACTGGGAGGACTTGTATGGACCAATGTTCCTGTCTGGTCCTGGTGCCCAGCAGGTCCTGGCCAAGCCAAGTGGCTTCCCAAGTGGGGAGGGTGGCCTCATGGGGAAGTGGGGGGCGCCAGGGGTCTGATCTGCGGTGCCCACTAGTGACCTCCCTGGTTCCCGCTCACCCCTCGTGCACCAGGGAGGGAACACTCAGACAAAGACACGTGTGTCTTGTTTGTGGGTTTTTTTTTTTTCCAGGGAAAAGTCTAATTCAGAAGCAGTATTTCAGGTTTTGTACTTGTTCTGTCAGTGCCAATAGGACCCGTTGTGTCATATAACTTAAGCAGAGTTCAGCACTTATTTTATTCCTTAGAAAACTTAAGAATTGCTTTTTTTTTTTTTGAGAAACTTCTTTTGCAGTATTACTGGATTTTTCCCCCTAGATCAGGATTGAAACACACTTTTCCAGGTGGTGTAAATAAGCCATTCAAGTGCCTTAAACAGCTCTAGGCAAGGCTGGAACTGCCGGGCCTGTGACGGGTTCTGATAGCACGTTTCAGTTTTTTCAAAAGCAGGATTTGTTTTGTCAGAATGGTATAATTTTGGCCAGAATTCTTCCCGGAAGAGTTCTTTCTGCCTTTGTGATGCGCCGATGAGAACGTGGGCTGGGCCTTGGGGCTCCAGAGTCGGGGTGACTGTGGCCCTGCCTCTCACATCTCTGACTTGGACCCCAGGCTGAGGGACTGAGCTCCGCCAGTGGGCAGGTCCTTGCTGCTGTTTGGAATGTTCCAGAGGTCTTGTGTGTTGGTAGTTGAATTGGTTTCAACAGGAAACACACCGAAGGGGCTCTGCAAGGCCGAGGCAGCCTGAGGGTCTCCGGCTGTGTTTGGAGGCAGGGGTATGCCACTGGGAGTCTGTCCTGCTCTGCCTGTGGGTGGCAGCCTCTGCTGCCTTGCTTTGGCCGCAGCCCACCTGCCTGCTGGCTCCCATTGAGTGGGTGTAGGGTTGGAAGTGCAGGGCCGGGCAGGGGCTCCAGGCAGAGGTCAGGGTCCAGGGAAAGGGGTACTTGGTGGGAGGGCCTGGGCTCCCTGTGGTGAGCAGGCTGCCATAGGCAGAGGCTGGCAGGTCTGGGAAGGGCAGTGGGTGGCTTAGCTGAAGCTTTAGAGGATGTCATTGAGGGGGCTTGGTGCCAGGTCCCTGAGGCTGCAGGGTCCCATGGAGGCGGTCAGAGTCCACCTGCAGTAGGAGGGCCCAGGAAAGGCTATGCAGGGCACACCGTGATCCCGGCTGCACTGAGGGAGCCTCTGCCCGCCTCACCCAGGGAAGGGAGGGCGGTGAGAGCCCCTCCTAAGGCCAGTCCCCAGGAAGCAGCGGACGCCACCTGCAGGCTCAGCTTCCCCCCCACTTCCCAGCAGGGATGAAGCGGCTGAGACCACGTGCTCAGGGGCTCCTGGTAGAAAGCGACTTCAGCATGGTCACAATTCAGAGGCCCAGTGAGCAGGTGTTGCTCTGTCTAACCTGAATGCCCCGCCTTCTGGGAGCCAGAGGCCCCCCCGTTGGCCCCTCCCAGGACAGGGATCAGCCAGCCCTCAGGTTGGGGTGGGGGCCCGAGGGAGCCCTGCCTCGTGCAACACCTGGGCACTGAGCCATCCTCCCCTCTGGACTGGGCACCTTCAGCCTCTGAGAGTCCTGGTCCACTTCCTCTTCAGGTCACAGTCCCAAGAGGGCCACTAGCCAGGGACACTGATCTGGAAACCTCCGTTGCCTCCTCAAGCCCCAGCTTTGTCACTCGGTCATTATCTTTGTGCGTCCCTGGGCCTCAGTGTCCCCTCTGTACTGAGTCTGTGCAGCCGCCACTGGAATTCTGGAGGTGCTGGGCAAACTGGGGCGTCTTGGGGCGATGCTGCCAGGGCTAAGGGCCCCTCCCCCTGCCAGCAGGGAGGGGTGATTAAGTATTATTAGTATCTATTCTTAACAGTAAGTGGGCTGGGGAAGAATCAAGCTACTGATGCCACCGCCTTCCTTATATGGAAAACAAAAGCCAGAGCTATTGAGCCCTGCTTTCACAGGTGGGGCGGCTCCCAGGCAACAGGGGTGGGGGAGGCCCAGGAGAGGGGCCAGCGCCAGTGCCGAAATCCCAGGGGGAAACACTGCCTCCCTGACCCAGCCCACCCTCAGCATCCAGGACTAGGAACTGGTGTGTTTCAAGGGGGAAGAGCAACGGGTGGCAGGCCTCACAGGAGAAGCACAGGCTGTCTGTCTGGGGTCCTGGGTGACCTTCTAGTGACCCCTGTCCTCCTTGGGCCATCATGCGGCCCCCCCATTGCCCCTTCCCCTGCAGCTAGAGTTCCACCGTGGACTCAGGTGTCCTGGCCACGTCTGCAGTATTCAGAGGGTGGGGGTATAGCTGCACTGCTCCTGGGCCTGGCCCCGACCCGAGCCAAATGGAGACCAAGTGGGCCTTTGCAGAATGAGCTCTTGGGTTTGATTCTGGCAGCAGCCCCAAGCGGGCAGCCCCGGAGGCCTGTGCTCTTCCCCAAGGCTCCACAGCTTTGCCAAATGCACCTGCAGCCTTGCCGAGGGTTTATCCATGCACATCTTGGTGCGCTTCCTGGAAGTGGTGTTCTGTGCAAGGAGGTCTTGTTCCCAGACAGGGTGGCTGTTTCCCCATCCAAGGGACAAGTCCCAGGGGCCTCTGTGCTCGTGTCAATAAACCACAAGCTCTGAACCCCACCCCCGAGTCCCGAGTCTTGCCTTCTTCTCTGACCTCCTCGCTCCTGGTCCCTGGCGACCAGGGTGTGTTTGGAAGCTGCTGGGGGATCATCTACCAATCTTGCAAAGTAAGCAGGTGATTCGGGAGAGTGCTGCCGGCCTGCAGCCCCTGTAGCCCACCAGCCAGCCTGGTTCCCGTCCCTGGGAGCCCGCCAGCACTAGCAGCAGGAAAGCTGTTCACTGCGAGCCTCTTCCAGGGGTGACAAGAGGGGGGTCAGGGGACTTCCCTGGTGGTCCAGTGGTTAAGAATCCGCCTTCCAACGCAGGGGACGTGGGTTCAATCCCTGGTTGGGAAAATAAGACCCCACGTGCCGTGGGGCAACTAAGCCTACGCACTGTAGAGCCCGCGTACCACAACTAGAGAGAAGCCCACGTGCTGCAACTAAGACCTGATGCAGCCAAAAATAAATACTTTTTAGAAAAGTGGCGGGTGGGGAGGTCTGGTCCCTGGGGAGCCTGCAGGAGTCCTCAGTGGCCCAGGGACTCTGAGGATGGAGACCCTCCCCCATCACACTCAGACAGGAGGTCCCATGTGCTCTGGCCGAGCTCACATCTCAAGGGAACGGGGGAAACATCAAAAATGCACGCGGGGACTGCTGAGCCACGGCGCCGAAATGCTGCCTGAACTCCCCAAGACAGGGGCAGGAGGTGGTGCTGGTGCTTTCAGGGGAGTTGGGCCAGCCAGCCAGGATGGCTTTGACACTGCCACCTCCAACCCTGCCCCCGTGCTGAGCCTTTGTCCCCTGCTCGCTCGCCTGCGCCTGCGTGCCCCCTCTCGCCTACCGTGGGCCTTGCGTGTTGCTCCCAAATCACCCCTGAGGGCTTTCAGTGCCCCTCTGGCTCCAGGTGGCTTGGAGCAGTGGTCTCCCACCCTCCGGCCACGCAGCAAGGGAGGCAGCTTTATCTAGCTCCAGCCTGCCACCACGGGAGGCTGGGGCTCCCAACCAGGCCCTGGGCCCCCCCAGCCCCACCTACTCACCCGTCGCTCTCTCCCTGCCTGCCCCCTCTGCCTCCTCCAAAGCTCCCAGCAGAATCTGCCCGGCAGAACCTCGTTCTTAAGTGTATGCTGTCTTGATTGTTCCCTAATGAGCTGCCCACGTGCTGCAGGCAGATAGTGGCACCCCCCACACTCACAGTCACACAGCTTGGAGCCTGCGGGTGGGGCTGAGTGGCCCCTGGGGCAGCTGGGCCTTATTCACCTGCTGGACCTGGACCAGGACCAGGCCAGCGTGATGGCAGCTGGGAGTGGGGGCTGCAGCAGGGGACGGACCTGCACCCAGAGGCCAAGTCCGGCACAGACAGCCGAGGGCACAGGGTATGCCTTGGTGGGGCTGGGGGTGGGAGGGGACTGGCTCTTGTGCCCACCAGGTGGGCGTTCTAGCCTGGGGGAGCCACCGACAGCAGAGCCGGGGAGACAGGCAGGAAGCCAGCTGGGAGGGCTGATGACTAGCCGGCCCCCCAGTTCCCTTCAGAGTGTCCCGGGGCTCCTAGCTGCCCGCCCTGGTTCTGGACCAGTCAAGGACAGACCCTCCACCGGCCCCACCCAGGAAGCTGCACTTCATCCTGGGTCTGCTTCTGGGGACTTGAGCCTGGACATCTGGGCGCCCAAGGCCAAGGGGTGTGTGCAGCCTCCTCAGAGCAGCCTGGGGACCACTCCAGCCCCGGCAGTGGGTACCCCCAGGTGGTCTGAGACCACCTCCTCAGACCACTGTCTCTACCACTCCTTATGGCTGTGGCTGGGGAGACCTCCTCCTCCTCCCTTTTCTCCCCCTCCCCTCCCCCTCCTTTCTTAAATTATAAAAGTAATATGACTACGGACAAAACTTAGAAAAGAGAGAAGAGGAAAAACAAGATTTGATTTTGGGTGTGGAACAAAATAGCCAAGTTAAGTGTTTAGAAACAAAACAAAAAAAAAGCCTCTAGAAGTGAAAAACACCTTTTTTCCTAGAAAGAAACAATATAAAGTTGCTGAAGATGAAAAAGATTAAATATAAGAGCCATAGGGACTTCCCTGGTGGCGAAGTGGTTAAGAATCCGCCTGCCAATGCAGGGGACACGGGTTTGAGCCCTGGTCTGGGAAGATTCCACATGTCACGGAGCAACTAAGCCCATGCGCCACAGCTACTGAGCCTGCACTCTCAAGCCTGCAAGCCACAATAGTGAGCCCAAGCGCCGCAGCTACTGAAGCCCATGCGCCTAGAGCCCATGCTCTGCAACAAGAGAAACCACTGCAATGAGAAGCCCATGCACTGCAACAAAGAGTAGCCCAGCTTGCCACAACTAGAGAAAGCCCGCGCACAGCAACGTAGATCCAACGTAGCCAAAAATAAATACATAAAAATGAAAGAACCATGAATTTGAGCCTGAACTGCATGTACATATTTCATTGGCAAAAACGGGCAGCAACTTGGTCCATTTAAGGCCTGTTGGTGTCGTCACGTTCTGCGTGAATTCAGGCCTCACAGATGAAGCTGGTTCTCAGCAACTGCCTTTCCCGTCCAGCCTGGGTGGCCTCGCCGAGAGCCGTCCCTTGTCACGACTGCCTCTCCCAGCTTGGGCAGTTCTTCCATCAAGTGTTTGACATAAACACCAAGAAGCGATGTCATAGATTGGATGTAACTGATGATAATCAGTTACATCGTGCATCTCCCGACACATTAGTTCGTCTTGCTTGTCTTTTCTGAAAATGGGACTGTGCTGGCTGCATTCTTCTCCATGCCTTGTCACTGAGCGTCCTGTTTCTCAGATTCATCCATGTGGTGTGAGTTTCTGGCTTTTTGCAGAAACGGAGCTGCTGTGCACATTCTCAACGAGTGTCCTAGTGCCCATATACCAGGAGTGTCATGTGGACACTTCTGACCCAACATTTCCAAAACCCACTGCCCTTCCCCCCAGCTCCACCTCGGTTCAGGGATTGTGTCACCATCCTCCACACTGGTCCCCAGAACCTGAGAGTGGCCTCTGCCCACCCTCATCTCCAGATGCCTCCTAGCCCCCTGAAGGAGGTCCATTAGACCTATTGTCCACATGGGGACACTGCTGAGAGCAAACGAGTGACTATTAATGACAGTTGGGACAACAGCAAACACCAGAATGTCTGATCACTGTGCATGGGAGGCGTGGACAGTGACTAGTGGGTGACCAGGGTCCTCACTGCCACTGTAGCCAGATATGGAACACAGCCTAGAGCTCCACCAGTTGTAGTCATTCACAGAGTGGATTCTTAGTGTTTGAAAATGCTGTTCCCAAATAATTTTAGTAAGATGAAATAGGGGGGCAAAAAGGAAATCTAAATAATTAGAAAAATGTAAAGATTAGGGCAAAAACTTAGGTGATGTTAAATGGCAAAAGCAAAATACAAAGTGTATTGAAAGCATGTATCTGATCACCTACGTAAATGGACAAATGTACAAGGAGACATATCCAGTCTCCACACAGAGGAAAGGCTGAAAGGAATCACACTATGATTGCAATCGTGATTACCTACCTCTAGGTAGTCAGATTTCTATTTTGGCTTTTATATTACTATTTTTGTAATATTTTCCAAATGTTTGATAAGTATGTTTTACTTTTAAAATCAAAGCGGTGGAGGGGAGCTTTAACGCTATTTAAAGAGACAGAAACGGTTCATTCCTTCACAATTGCTTGCTGGTCTAGACTTGGGGTGGAGAACGGGACGGAGGCCCCGCCTGAGCAGGCTCTGCTGTGGGCAGGGGCCCGAGGACCAAGCAGGTGGGCGAATGCCAGGAGTCCTGGCTATTTGGCGACACCTCCCCATCCGAGGAGGCAGGCTCAGGGAGCTCTGGAGACGGGGCAGTGGGAGAGTCGTGAGCTCGGGAACAAGGGCCTGGTGGCCAGTGACATTCTGAGTGCGCGTGGAGGCTGCTAGGCCATGTAATTGGCACTGAGCCTGTGGCTAAGACCTGAGACAGACACACAAACTCACGCGTGGGTCAGAGCAAGGGGTAGGGGCCATGGTAGAAGCGCTTAACCACATGCAAAGAGAAAAGGGAGGAACAGCATTCAGGGCGGAAGGAAGAGTAAACCTGCGGCCAGCCCGGGAGGAAGAGTTTGCTGCCCCTGTGTTCTCTTGTGGTTTAGACACTACGTCTCCAGCAGCCCACCTCAACAGGGCCTATGCACCTGTGCCTCTGATGCCCTGGTAGCTCCTCGGCCTCCTCCTACCAGCCCTCAAAGCGCCACGACACTCAGAGAACACCAGGCCCCACTGCAGAGAAGCCTGGGACAGTCCACTAGGGATTCCAAGGTTGGGCAGTGCTAATCTGTGGTCCTAGAAGCCAAAATGGCTGGTTGCCTCTAGGTGGAGGATTGGCCGGAAAGGGGCCCCAGGAGAGGTTCTAGGTGATGGAAATAGTCTCCATTTTTATTTGGGTCTTGGTGACACAGATGAACACTTTTGTCCAAATTCAATAGACCACGTACTTAAGATCGGGACAGTTCGCTGTATGTAAATTACACCTGGATACAAAATAAAAAGGCTCGGGCCAGACTCTGGGTAACCCAGGCAGCGCACTTGGGGGAGTCATGGAAGGTGGGAGGGAAGGCCTACCGGGGGAGGTGCCAGGCAGCAGGGCTATGGACGGAGCTCCAAGACGGCCACACGAGCAGGTGGACAGTGACAGTCAAAAGGCCAGTGGCCCAGGGTGCCGCGGTGGTTAGACCATGGCCATGCTGAGGGACGACCACTGGGCCCAGAGAGCCAGCCACAAGGGAACCTGGGTGAACCCTCCAGGAGTTGGGGAGAGTCAGCACTTACTGTGCACCTACTGTGTGCCAGACCCTGGGCTGGAGAGGCGCGGCTCACTGAGTTACGCTGCGGCCCTGAAGGTCACTTGATCCCTGAGCAGAGGAGGAGCCCGAGGCTTAGGGCTGCAGCTGGCGCGAGGCAGAGCCCAGGCCGCCTTCTTCCAGAGTCAGAACTGAGCTTGCCACCTCTGGTCGCACGGGCTGTGGCTGGGACCCTACGGGACAGAGAGCTGCCTGGCTGCCCGCGGGGCTGGTGAGAACAGAGTCAGCCTGTTAGAAACCAGAACTGTGTGCGCCGGCGATTAGTCCTAAGCATGCTGTGCTGAAGTCTCAGGTCTCAAGAACTTTTAGAAGGTCAAACACAGGTGGAAAAGGTGGAGCACGTGGGGCCTGGGGTGGTGGGTGAGGGCCAGGGGCCTGGGATGCCGCACTGGGGTTTGTCTCGTGTCCTTCGGCAATGACAAGCCGCCTATGGTCTCTGCAACTGCATTCGCGTTGTGAAGAGCCCTCCGCGGTGGGCGGTGCTGCCTGGAAGGGGACGTGACCGCTTCGCCCACTGGCCAAGGGACACAAGTGTTTGCCCCGCGTGTGCATGGAGGCTCCCGCGGCAGGGGAATCTGAGCTCCGCTCTGCACGCAGGGAGCCAGCGAATGAACCCTCTTCTTCCCCCTCCAGGCTCCTGCCAGCCTTCCCTTGCCAAGCCCGGTCCAAAGCTGCCAGCGGATGCAGCGCGGGGTTTTGAGGCAGCCGGTGGCTGGGAAGGGCATCATCACACATGACTGTCACCTTTGAAAACGGGATCTGGAGGTAAAAGGCTAAGTTATGGTACATTTTTATAATGGATTCCGATGTGTCTGGTTAGAAGATTGTGGTAGATTTATTAGGAAAAAAGCAATGAAAATATACAAAACTATCTCATTCTAATGTTTATTTAACATTTTTAATTATGTAAATATGCAAGTATGTTCTTAAAAGCACAGGAAAGAAGGGCAGGTACCTCTTGGAGGTGGAGTGGAGGGGCTTCTCTGCTCTGGCCCTCATGCCTTGTTTTACAGGCTTTGCATGGTTTGAACTTGCAAAAATGAGCATGAATTTTTATTTTTTCCACCTGCGGGGCATGTGGCATCTTAGTTACCTGGACCATGGATCGAACCCATGCCCCTTGCAGTGGAAGCATGGAGTCTTAACCACTAGACGGCCAGGGAAGTCTGGAATATTTTTATAATTTAAAAAATTCATGGGCTTCCCTGATGGCGCAGTGGTTGAGAGTCCGCCTGCCGATGCAGGGGACACGGGTTCGTGCCCCGGTCCGGGAAGATCCCACATGCCACAGAGCAGCTGGGCCCGTGAGCCATGGCCGCTGAGCCTGCGCGTCCGGAGACTATGCTCCATGACAGGAGAGGCCACAACAGTGAGAGGCCCGCATACCACACACACACACACACACACACACACACACACACACACACACAAATTCATAAAATTGAAACAAAAGAAACCGTTTTGGAAGCCAGGAGTGAAGGGGCTGAGGAAGAGGCTGAGGCAGGGATAGTTGGGAGGGCTACTTGCCACAGAGAAGCAGGGCAGGCAGTGGGGAGGGAGTGGAGGGCTGGATTGCAAAGTGTTCAAGACCCTCCTGCTCCATTTTCCTCTCCTGCCTTTCCTTCCCTTGGAGGTGGCAGCATGGCTGGAAGCCAAGGAGGCAGCTGGTGTGGTCGGAAAATCAGTTACGTGCAAGGGGATTGAGCAAATGTATGGGTGCCAGGTTTTTCTCACTGTTGAGAAGAGAATTGCAAATATGGAAAGGGGGGAGGCTGGAAAGAGCCCTGAGCAATTGGAGATGTCAGTGTGAAATATATATGTTTATGTACATATTTATATGTATATGTATATATTTACACACACACACACACACACGTGTGTATATTTTTTTCCCTAGCTCTCTCCAGTGAGAGCACCTAGAAACAATGTCATCCCATTAGCAACAAGCACACCAGACACCCAGATCTTGGTTTCTAAACACCATCCTACACCAAAAAGAATTAGGGCTCCTTGAAGAAATGGCTGATTCCAGGGCTGGGCCGCCTGGAGAGTAACAAAGTTCAAAGAATGATGGTGACATGCCACAGGATATAGGGGTCAACTGGAGGAGCTCCTACTGACCAAATCTGGGGCAGCTGGAAATCAAAATAAAATAAAATAACTAAATTACACAGGAATCCATGAGTCCATTTTGAAAAGGAAAAAGAAAAGCTCTTCCTTACAGTACAAAGCCAACTAATGGAATTCCTAGCTGTGCAATAAGGCAAGAAAAAGACGTAAAAAGAATACAGATCAGAAAGAAAGAAAGAAACTGATTCTCTTTGCAGATGATGTGATTATCCATGTAGAAAGTTCCCGAAAATCTATCCTCCTAAAAACCCTGTTAAAACTAACCAGTTAGTTTAGCAAGGTTGCAGGATACAAGTTCAATACAGGAAAATCAATAACGTTTCTACTGATTTTGGAAACAGAAACTTTTTTTAAAAACTACCGTCTAGGGACTTCCCTGGCAGTCCAGTGCTTAAGACTCTGCACGTCCACTGCACCGGGTGCAGGTTCCATCCCTGGTCCAGGAACTAAGATCCTATGACAAGCAGTGCAGCACAAAAAACCAAACAAAAACAACAGGTAAGAGCAAAAATTTTTTTTAAGTAAAAATAAAAATTAAAAAAACTACTGGGCTTCCCTGGTGGCGCAGTGGTTGAGAGTCCACCTGCCGATGCAGGGGACACGGATTCGTGCCCTGGTCCGGGAAGATCCCACATGCCGCAGAGCGGCTGGGCCCGTGAGCCATGGCTGCTGAGCCTGCGTGTCCAGAGCCTGTGCTCCGCAATGGGAGAGGCCACAACAGTGAGAGGCCCGCGTACCGCAAAAAAACACAAACAAAAAACCCCACTACCATTTACAATAGCTCCAAAACACATGAAATACTTGCTATAAATCTAACAAAATATGAACAGGAACTCTATGCTGAAAACTACAAAATTCTGATGAAGTAAATCAGAGAAGATCTAATTGCATAGAGAGACAGGCTACGCGCATGGTTTGGAATAGTTAAAATAGTAAAGATGCCAATTCTCCCCAAACTGATCTACAACTTCAATGTTATTACAATAAAAATTCCAGTGGCTGAATTTTTAAAATAGATATAGACAAGCTGACTGTAAAATTTACATGGGAAGTCAAAGGAACTAAAACCATTCAAACAATTTAGAAAAATATGAATAAAGTTGGAGGACTCACAGAACCTGATTTAAGACTTACTGTATAGTTGCAGTAATCAAGACAGTCTGGTACTGCCACAAGGGTAGACAGATAGATCAGTGGAACTGGAAAAAATCCAGAAATCAGCTTTCACAAATGTAGCTAACTGATTTTTTGGTGATAAAATATATCTAACATAAAATTTGCCACTCTAACCATTTTTTTAAAATAAATGTATTTATTTATTTGTGGCTGCATTGGGTCTTCGTTGCAGTGCGCGGGCTTCTCATTGCTGTGGCTTCTCTTGTGGCAGAGCACAGGCTCTAGGCACACGGGCTTCAGTAGTTGTGGCTCGCGGGCTCTACAGCTCAGGCTCAGTAGCTGTGGTGCGCGGGCTTAGTTGTTCCAAGGCATGTGGGATCTTCCCGGACCAGGGCTCGAACCCATGTCCCCTGCACTGGCAGGCGGATTCTTAACGACTGCGCCTCCAGGGAAGTCCCTTAACCATTTTTTAATTGTGGTTAAATATACATAACAAAATTTAGCACCTTGATCATTTAAGTGTACAATTCAGTGGTATTAAGCACATTCACAGTGTTGTGCAGCCATCAGCACTATTTTCAAAACATTGTCATCACCCCAAGTAGAAGCTCTACCCATTAAGTAATAACTCCCCAGCTTCCACCCTACCTCCAACCCCTGCAGCCTCTAATCTACTTTCCGTCACTACTAAATACTCATATAAGTGAAATCATAAATATTTGTCCTTTCGTATCTGGCTTATTTCACTTAGCATAATGTGTTAAAGGCTCATCCATGTTGTGGAATATATGAGAACTTCCATTTTTATGGTTGAATAACATTCCATTTTATGTATGTACACGTTTTGTTTATCCATTCATGGATAAACATGTGAACAAACATGACATTTATGTTGTTTCCACACGTTGCCTATTGTAAATAATGCTGCTATGAACATTGAGTTCCTGTTATCAAATCTTTGGGGTGTGCATCAATACCTAGGGGTGGAATTGCTGATGATATGGTTATTGTATCTTTCACCTTTTGGGGAACTATCAAACTGTCTTCTACAGCAGCTGCACCATTTTATATTCCCACCAGTAAGGTACAGGGTTCCAATATCCCCCATGTTTGCCAACTCTTATTTTCTGGTTTTTTTTTTTGTGGTATGAGGGCCTCTCACTGTCGTGGCCTCTCCCGTTGCGGAGCACAGGCTCCGGACACGCAGGCTCAGTGGCCATGGCTCACGGGCCCAGCCGCTCCGCGGCATGTCGGATCTTCCCAGACCGGGGCACAAACCTGTGTCCCCTGCATCAGCAGGCGGACTCTCAACCACTGCGCCACCAGGGAAGCCCGCAACTGATTTTTGTGTGTCGATTTTATATCCTGTAACTTTATTCAATTCGTTTATTAGTTCTAACAGTATTTTGTATAATCTTTAGGGTCTTGTACATATAAAATCATGTCGTGTGCAAACATAGGTAATTTTACCTTCCTTTTCAATTCAGATGACTTTTATTTCTTTTTCTTACCTAATTTCTCTGGTTAGAACTTCTAATAGTATGTTGAGTAGAAGTGTTGAAAGCACACATCTTGGTTCTTTTTTTTTTTTTTTTTGGTTCTTGATTTTAGAGACAGAGCTCTTCTTTTTCAATGTAGACATTTACAGCTATAAATTTCCCTCTGAGCACTGTTTTCACTGAACACCTTAAATGTTGGTATATTGTGTTTTCATTTTCATTCATCTCAAGGTATTGTCTTACTCCCTTTGTGATTTATTCTTTGACCCATTGGTTGCTTAAGAGTATACGTTGTTGAATTTTCACATATTTGTGAGTTCTTCAGCTTTCCTTCTGTTATCCATTTCTAGTTTCAATCCATCATGATTGAAAAAAATATTCTGAATGATTTCAACCTTGTAAAATTTATTAAGACTTGTTTGGCAGCCTAACATATGATCTGTGCAGGAGAATGTTCCATGAGCACTTGAGAATAATGTGTATTCTGCTGCTGTTGTGTGGTGTTCTGTTTATGTCAGGTCTAACTGGTTTATAATGTTGTTCAAGTTCTCTATTTCCTTATTGTTCTTCAATCTGGCTGTCCTATCCACTACTGAATGTGGGTATTGAAGTATCCAGCTATTATTGTAGTATTGTCCATTTCTCCCTTCAGTTCTGTCCATCTTGATTTATTTAATCTTTTGTCAATATATAATGACCTTCTTTGTCTCTTGTAATCTTTTTTTTAAATTTATTTTTATTTATTTATTATTTTTGGCAGTGTTGGGTCTTCGTTGCTGTGTGCGGGCTTTCTCTAGTTGCAGTGAGCAGGGGCTACTCTTCATTGTGGTGCGTGGGCTTCTCATTGCGGTAGCTTCTCTTGTTGCGGAGCATGGGCTCTAGGCATGCGGGCTTCAGTAGTTGTGGCTCGCAGGCTCTAGAGTGCAGGCTCAGTAGTTGTGGCACACGGGCTTAGTTGCTCCATGGCATGTGGGATCTTCCCGGACCAGGGCTCAAACCCATGTCCTCTGCATTGGCAGGCGGATTCATAACCACTGCGCCACCAGGGAAGCCCTCGTGTAATCTTTTTTTTTTTTTTTTTTTGCGGTATGTGGGCCTCTCACTGCTGTGGCCTCTCCCGCCGCAGAGCACAGGCTCCGGAAGTGCAGGCTCAGCGGCCATGGCTCACGGGCCCAGCCACTCCGCGGCACGTGGGATCTTCCTGGACCGGGGCACGAACCTGCGTCCCCTGCATCGGCAGGCGGACTCTCAACCACTGCGCCACCAGGGAAGCCCTCGTGTAATCTTTTTTAATTGAAATTCTGTTTGTCTGACAATAATATAGTGACCTCAGCTCTTTTGTTTATTATTTGCAAAGAATACCTTTTTCCATTCTTTTATCAATACTCTCAAGCTCTTTGTGTTTTTACATCTAATGTGAACCTTTGGTAGACCTCATAAAGATAAGGTCCCGTATTTTTATCCATTCTGCCAGTCTCTGTCATTTAATAGGAGAGTTTAGTCCATTTATGTTTTTTTTTTTTTTTGGCCGTGTCACACTGCTTAGCTCCCCAACCAGGGATTGAACCTGGGCCCTCAGCAGTGAAATCTCTGAGTCCTATCCAGTGGACCACCAGGGAATTCCCTAACGTAATTAGTAGTAAAGAAGGATTTATTTTACTTATCAATTTTAGACAATATTTATTTCTTATTCTGGCAGTGAGGAATTAGCTCTTCTGTGATACTGTAACCCCCACTTTTCTCCTTTCATCCTCACAATATATTTTTCCACTGTGTATAGTTAAATCAATAGTTAGTGTTTACATTATTGACCAAGTAAGTAAACTTTGTTCACTCAAGCTGTAAATTATTATTACATTTTCTTTTTCTTACAAGTTTATTTTATCTGGAGTTAATAATTATTTCTTTCTTCAATTTTTTTAGTTTTCTAAGTACCTAGAGCTGTTCTCTTCCAAAGGTTCCAAACACATAGCAATAATTTTTCCAAATATTCAACCCATAACTGATCAATTCCATCTTTTTCTTGGAGACGTAATCCCACAGACCTCTGTCCTTCTGCTCCACTTTGGACTGGTTGCTCACTAAACCTGGTACACAAATGTTGTCCTGGAACTTCCTTTTGCCAGTCAAGAAAGATTATTTTTGTCATTTAGCTATTTGTTTTCTGTGTGTCTTTTGTGTTTTTTGTTCTTCAATCTCCCCATTACTGCCTCTTTTTTAAAAAATTTAGTTGATTTTTTTGGGTAGCATACCATTTTAACTCCCTTCCCCTTTCCTTTTCTGTATATTTTTATTTTCTTAGTAATTACCTTGGGAATCACAATTAACATCTTAAATTTATAACAATTATAAAATAAATATAACACATAAACAATTTCAATTAAGTAACAATTTAAAAAAATTATTGGACTTCCCTGGTGGCCCAGTGGTCAAGACTCTGCACTTCCACTGCAGGGGGCATGGGTTCATGCCCTGATTGGGGAAGTTCCACATACCGTGCAGCACGGCCAAAAAAAAAAGAAAAAAATATTTTTAAATTATAATATAAAATACTATGAATTATACTAACTTATTTTCAATATTAAATTATATTACATCTCCTCCCTTCCTCTTCTGGCCTCCATGATTTATGAGGAGAAATCAGCTATTCATCTTATCGAGAATCTCTTGTACATACTGAGTCACTGCTCTCTGGCTGATTAAAAAAATTTTTTTTGTCTTTGGGTTTCCACAATTTGAACATAATGGATCTCCTCTGGATAATGATTAGACGGGGTGGGCATGTGACCCAGTCTGCCATGAGGCAGGAGGGGAGGCTACTGTGTGTCTGGTTGTCTCCTCACTCCTAAGAAGGGGACTCACCAGGGGAGACCATCCTTTCTGCCTTTGAATAGTGTGGCGCCATGTATAGCCTGGAACTGCTGCATCCACCTCCCTACCTGCCTGAGCATGATGCCAATGCACAGAATAGGCTAGAAGGGCAGAGAAGGGGAGCAGAAGCTGTACTTGTGGGATTCTTGTCAGGTGAGAAAGAGTCCATACTGTTTATACCGATTTGGTTTGGCAGGACCTCCACTTCGTGCCTAGGATGTAGCAATTAAGGAGGCGCTTGCTGTCAGATGCTGATGCTGCACTGTGTGACCCCGAGAGTGAGTGTTTCCTTAAATGTTTCACCCTAAGTGCCTCACTCATCTCTTCCTGGTCCTGACCCTATGTGATTCAAAGTTTTCTGAACCTACAACTGAAAGGTTCTAACTGACAAGCAGAGGACACTGAAATGTAAGGAATGGACAGGTAAGAGGAACTCAGAAAAGGAGATGAATAACAGCTGCTCTGTTTGGGCCAGCGTGCTGTTATATAATAATGGTGCCAGTGGCCAGCCCAGCCTTCAGCCTAATACTAAAATTGCCCTCCAAATTTTCAGTCGTAGCCATCTTATTGTCATGATTTTCTACAGTATGTTACTGCATCTGACCTGAACAATATATGCTTCTTTGAATTTATTAAAATGTTTTATGGTCCAGTGTAGGATACTTTTTATATTTTATGTAGGTGTAGAACTCAGTATGTGTTTTTATGCCTTATTATTCTGCTGTTCAACTCATCTTTATTCTTATTTTTGTTTATTTTATACATCACAGTCTGATAGTGGTATGTAATATATTTTATTATAACTGTGTTTCTATTAGTTGTATTGTATTTCTAAAGACCGTTTCCTGGTTTGTGTTGCTGTATAATTTGGTGCATTTGGTTTCACAATGACTTTTTATTCTGTGTATTTTTTGCACATCTTTTCTAACAACATTACATATTCAGAGTTTGTCCTTTGATCTGATCTGAGATTTTCATATTTTTATATAGGAATTTTAGCTATTTATGTGTTTCTTATTTATTTACATTTCCCTTATTTGCTACACTTAGTTTCACTTTCCATCGTCTAATTTTCTTGTATTTTGATGTTGTTTCTTAATGATTCCTTGCCATTTCTTTTTTATTTACAACGTGAAGAAGGTGTCTAGTATACTTCTGGTTACATACTCTTGATTTTTGCTGTATGAATTACCTTCTTCCTTTTATCTCTTGTAATAATTTATAAGGTAGACATACAGCTTTTTACACTGAAAAAATATCTGAAATTATATATATATATTTTGATGTGGACCATTTTTAAAGTCTTTATTGAATTTGTTACAGTATTGCTTCTGTTTTATGTTTTGGTTTTTTGGCCGTGAGGCAGATGGGATCTTAGCTCCTCGACCAGGGATCGAACCCACACCCCCTGCCTTGGAAGGTGAAGTCTTAACCACTGGACCAGCAGGGAAGTTCTATAATTTTTTTAAAATAACCTTTTTCCTCATTTTATGTAAAACAAAGACTTAGTACCTTCCTTTTTCTACCCTCTTTCTTCCTATCTGATTGCATTAATCTGAGGTTAAAACCCCCTATTTTATTTTATTTTAATTTTTATTTTGTTTATTTATTTATTTTTGCGGTACGCGGGCCTCTCACTGCTGTGGCCTCTCCCGTTGCGGAGCACAGGCTCTGGACGCACAGGCTCAGCGGCCATGGCTCACGGGCCCAGCCGCTCCGCGGCATGTGGGATCTTCCCAGACCGGGGCACGAACCCGCGCCCCCTGCATCGGCAGGCGGACTCTCAACCACTGTGCCACCAGGGAAGCCCAAACCCCCTATTTAAAAAAATCCTCTTTCTCAATTTTTTTCCTTTTGCATTTTGTTTGTTACTATAGCAACAACAATTATTTCAACTTATCAGCATCGGTCTCTACTGAGTGTTTTTATTCAGTTATCTCTCTATGTTTAGCTAGTTTCAAGGCTCATTGCCAGTTCTTTTCTCTTGTTTCATCATTCATGAGTTTCTGATTCATGTCCCGGTGATTTATTGTATGACTCTGAGCAATTTTTGCAGAAAAGGGAGTTAGTTGGGTCGTGTATTAGTCACAAACTCTTGTGGTTTCAAGTGACAGAATCCAAATTCAAATTGATTTCAGTTAAAAAAAGAGAATATATTGTCTCATGAACCTGTAAAGTCCAGGCTCAACTGAATACAGCCTCGAACTCTGTCATCAGGAAACTGTCTCCATCTCTGGACCCTGCTTTCCCCATCTCAGCTTCATTCTCAGAGGGCAGTTCTCACATGGTGGCATGTCTGGCCCCAGACTCATACTCCCTGCCCTGGCACCCGGGCAGAAGGAGAGCACTCCTTTCCCAATTGTTTCTGCAGACGTCTGGGCTGAGGGATTTCCCTGGCGGTCCAGTGGGTAAGACTCCGTGCTCCCAATGCAGGGGGCCCGGGTTTGATCCCTAATCAGGGAACTAGATCCCGCATGCCGCAACTAAGAGCCTGCATGCTGCAACTAAGAGTCAGCATGCCACAACTAAAGTTCCCGCACATGGCAGCAAAGATCCCGCCTGCCACAACTAAGACCCGGTGCAGTCAAATAAATAAATATATATATATATATATTTAAAAGTCTGGGCTGGGCTTCCCTGGTGGCGCAGTGGTTAAGAATCCGCCTGCCAGTGCAGGGGACATGGGTTCGAGCCCTGGTCCGGGAAGATCCCACATGCCGTGGAACAACTAAGCCCGTGCGCCACAACTACTGAGCCTCTTCTCTAGAGCCGACGAGCCACAACTGCTGAGCCTGCACGTTGCAACTACTGAAGCCCATGAGCCTCGAGCCCGTGCTCCGCAACAAGAGGAGCCACCACAATGAGAAGCCTGTGCACCGCAATGCTGAACAGCCCCCGCTTGCCACAACTAGAGAAAGCCTGCGTGCAGCAACAGAGACGCAACACAGCCATAATTAATTAATTTAAAAAAAAAGTCTGGGCTGAGTGTCAATGGCCTGGATCAGGTCTCATACCCATCCTTTAAACCAGCGTCTGTGACTCTGATTGTGGAGCCCTGGATCACATTCTTACTCTTGACTTGGGGGTGGGGCCAGCCCTGCGAACCACATAAGGGTGTAAAAGGGACAGTTCACCAAAGAAAAACCGGATTGTTGCTACCAGAAGGAGAAGGGGTCAATGCTGGGCAGGCAAAAAATAACAGATATCCATTGTTTTCTAAGATTCTAGATCTGTGAACTGTCACCACTCTAAGAGACAATAAGGAAGACATCCAGGTGGCCAGCTGGCCATCTAAGCAGGGTCTTAGGCTTAGATAGTGGTTTAGCATGGTCTCACAGTGTTCCAGAGCCTCGTTCGCAGGTTCTTAGCTCTGTGCTTCTGGAAATCTGTTGTTGTCAGTCTGGCTAGATGATTGTCCCCTATGGGCCTGTCTCACGCCAGCCTGACTCAGCAGAGACAGATGTATATCTAAATCCCATCTTAGAGGGAACAGTAATTGCCAAAGGACCTAAACAGGGCTGTCTCCTGGTCAGTGCATTTTCCCTGTCAAAAACCACAAATGAAGCCAAACTCTAATCATAAGGTAGCTTAGTGACCACAGAACCAATCAAGAGAAGTTCTCTGGAGAAAGGTTATTGGCCAGATGCATCATGCCATGATAATACGGTGACTTTAAATGTCCATAAACACTGGAAGAATGAAGAGAGGACATATTACAAGGCTGAAAGGTAGGAAAGAACTGAGAGCTGCCTGGTCCAGCTGGAGCACAGGGGAGGGCAGGTGATGTTGTGTGTCAATTATACATCAACTAAAAAAAAAGCAAATAAACCAGTGCTTTTCAAAGTTTAATATCCATATGAACCATGGGGGAATCTTATTAAAATGCAGACCCTGAATCAGTGGTCTGGGGCGGGGCCTGAGATGCTGCCTTCCAAACAAACCCCCACATGATGCTGATGCTGCTGGTCTGGAGACCACACTTTGAGCAGCAACAATTTCCAAAATATTAAGAAATAGAATTTATAGGTGTTTGTGATGGGTTGGATGGGAAGAGGGGTTGGGAGCAAGGAAAAATGCATTGTTAAGGACCATCCCCAAACTTCCAGCTTGAGTATCTGGGTGGTGATGCAATCCACGAGTACAAGACGAGGAACAGGTTTGCGTGGGGTCGATAATAATGAGATAACATTTATTGGGTATATATTATATGCCAGGTTCTTTACATATGCTGTCTTGTTTATTCTGTACAATAGGGAGGTAGGTGCTATTATGACTTTTTTTTTTTTTTTTTGCTGTACGCGGGCCTCTCACTGTTGTGGCCTCTCCCGTTGCGGAGCACAGGCTCCGGACGCGCAGGCTCAGCGGCCATAGCTCACGGGCCAAGCCGCTCCTTGGCATGTGGGATCTTCCCGGACCGGGGCACGAACCCGTGTCCCCTGCATCGGCAGGCGGACTCTCAACCACTGTGCCACCAGGGAAGCCCCCCTATTGTGATCTTTAAGAGTGAGGAAACTGAGGCCAAGGTCATACAGGTGGTAAGTGGAAGAGCCAAGATTCAAACTCTTTCTGGTAGTCTGAGGGCAGAACTCCTGCAGTTAACCATTGGCAGTTTGGAAATGTGAAGTTGAAGCCCATGTAGGATGTCACAAGATGTCCAGGTGGACAAGCTGACCACTTATTCTGACAGTTAAAGACCTGGGAAGAAGTGAGGCATTAGTGGGAATTAAACCATGCAAGAACGGCTACAACCTACCCTCTCAGAGTGCTGCCAATCTTGTTCCATTTTCCTTCGGCATTTAATTATTACAGAGGAGGACTCTGAAGAAAACCAGCTTTCAGCTTCTTAAATAAATAATCTTTCTTTTTTTTTTTTTCTGATTGGGTACTGTGTTTGTTCTTTATCCCTAAAATTTAAGAACTTTTCCAGGTTATGTCTTGAAGTTGGTTTCTGCTTATTAATTTTTCTGGATTCAGAGAACTCACTCAATTTTCCACTTCTACCTCAGATCTTTTTAGACCTAAGGCAAGTTTTCTTTTACTATAATTTAAGTTATTGTCTCTAATTGATTTGCTTTGTCTTCTTTGAGGGGTGCCTATAGTTTGACTCTCTGTGGTATTCTCCTGTACATTTTTTCTCTCTTAAAGAATTTCATCACTGACTTTTTCTTCTATACTGCTGATTTGCTCTTCTACATTGTTAAGTCTGCTTTTTAGTGCTCCAACCATTGCTTTTACTTTGGCTATCATGGTTTTAATTTCATGGAACTCTCCATTTATCTTGGCCTGTTCTTTAAAAGATGCAATGTCCTCTTTTAGTTGAGAGTAAGAATTAGGTGTTTTCTGAAACTGGGCTCTGCTTCATGGACTAAATATATTGCAAAGGAGTAATTTTTGGCTCTAGCACTTTATTTTTCTCATATGCCACATATTTCTTTCCCCAGAGGGTTAAATTTTTTTTTTTTTCCTTATTCACCTTTGATATTGTCTAGTTGATCTTTGTTGTTGATGCCTGGAAGTCCAGGCTTACAAGATCACAATGTTGGACAATCAAGATGCAGGGTTCCCCACCCTTACTCCCCATCCAGAGATGGCCCGGGTGTCGGTTCAGAAGCAGTGGTTAGATTATCTTCTGTCTCATTGTTAGCTATTCTTGGCATTCACTTGCTTCAAGATTCCGACTTTTATTTTCCAACCTCTGGTGTCTGTGACTATTTCTGAGGCTCAGGGTGTTTGTCTCATATTCTCTAGATCTTGATGCTTTGGACTTCAGTGTTTCTATCTTTGCGTTTCTATTTCAGTATGTCCTATGTCTGAGACGCTGTCCATCTGTACCAATCTGAGTCTCAGTCTCTGAATCTCAATGTTTTTCTCAGTGTCTCAGCCCCGTACTCCCGAACCCCTTACTGATCTTTATATTTCATCATAGCACTTATCACAACTCGAGTCTCCCTCCCTCCCTTCCTCCCATCCACCCATCGATCCACATCTCCTTCTGCTGGAATGTAACTCGTGGCAGAGTGGACGCACAGGATCAGGGTAACTTGTTGAACGAGCCTCTGTCTGATCAGCGGGTCCCGTCCTGGCCTCTCGTCTCGGCCTCCACCTCTAGGTTTCACACTTTCTCAGGATGCAAATGTCTTTCTCGGTCTCGGTCACCCTTCCGGTTTCTGTCCGTGTGTAGAGGCCTCTAAGTCCGTGTGGGCCGCGGACTCGCACAGGCATGGCCGGGGCGCGCGTCAAGGTATGGCGGAGGTTTCCTTCCTAGGCCCCGCAGGCCCACTGGTTCAGCCTCCGCGTCCCCTGCGCCTGGGGGTCCGCCTCCCGCGAGTGCACGTGACCGCGCCCCGCAGAGCCGCCGCAGTGCCCCGCCCCGAGCGCGCTGCTTCCGCCGGCCTCGCAGCCCCGCCCCCGTGCGCGGGGAGCCAATCCGCGCGCACGTCTCCCGGCCCCGCCCGACGCCCTCATCGGCGCGCGCCCCTCCCTCCGCCTGCCGGCCCGCCCGTCAGTCAGTCCGGCAGGCAGTCGGTGCGAGTGGCTGGCTGCTCCTCGGTTCTCCCGAGCGGCGACCTCCCTCTTCCCTCCCGGCCAGCGGCGGCGGCGGCTGCAGCGGCGGCGGCGCGGTCCCCCGGGAGGCGCGGCGTGGGCCGAGCGGCGGCCGCGGAGCGTCGAGCCCAGCGCGGCGGCTGCGGCGGCTGCGGCGGCCCGGCGGCCAACATGGCGGCGGCGGCGGCGGCGGGCGCGGGCCCCGAGATGGTCCGCGGGCAGGTGTTCGACGTGGGGCCGCGCTACACCAACCTCTCTTACATCGGCGAGGGCGCCTACGGCATGGTGTGGTGAGTGTCCGCGCCCCGCAGCTCGGCCGCCCCCGCCTGGGCCTGGCGGACGCAGCCGCGGTCTCGCCCGGGCCTCGGCCCGGCCCCGGCCCCCGACCACGGCCCCCACCTGGGCTGCGCCGTCGTCCGCGAGCTGGGGGCCTCGGGCCGGGTCGGGCCGTCGGGCCTGGGCGTTGCTCCTCGCTGGGCCCGAGGGGCGGAGGCTGGGGCCGGGACCCCGGGACCGGCAGCGAGGCGCCCCCGCCCCCAGTGTGCGCGCAGCGCGGCCTCGAATTCCTTCGGATGCTCGTCGCGGCGTGTGTGCACAGCTCCGAAATAATCATATGATTTTCCTTCCCTCGCCTGCGTTTTCCGCGAACGGCTTTCGTTAAGTGCCTTCCGTGGTGCCAGGCGGGCTCTCCTACGCAGGCTTTCTAAAAGGCGTTAGGGGCACCAGTGTTCGTTGTGGAATATTTCAATCTTGAAGTCTTCAAAGGGTTTTTAATACCGTACTGCTAGCGTTTCAGGAAGGATAAGCCAGTATTGCGCTTTTAGTTTATTAAGGAGTCATTTGGAGTTGGGCCTAATTTGACTTGTTTTTCTTTTGCCCCGCGTGGGCTCTCTTACCAGCATAAAGGCATCCAAACGTTTTAGCACAATTACTGTGAACTTTCCCTGTTAATGCTTTAGTGGTCAGTATGTGTGTATCCTTAATGGAGTTCTTGCAGAATCACATTCAGGCGCTCTCGTCTCGATCCAGCTCACCGAAATGTTTGTGGAATCGGGGTGACAGTCTTGTTTTTCATTAGAACCACCTAGCTGTCGTGTTTTGTGCTGGTGAAGACCTGTGCAAGTGTAGACTCCCTTACACCGAAATTTTCTCGTGAGTGTGTCTTTTCTGTTGAACGAAGGAAGCGAACTAATATTTATTGAACACTTCGTGGCAGGTACTGTGCTAGGTCCATTATATCATTTGAACAAACAGCTGGAGGGAGGGGAACGCGGTGATGTCTTTCAGATGAGAAAGTATTTCGAGGTGAAACCAGTTCCTAAGGTCGTACAACTAAAGAGGCATGCTTGAGATTGTGGACTGAGATCCTGTTTCAGTTGCTGCAGCTCGTTTCATTACACCCCACTTTCCTTAAATAGTGTTATTAATCATATTAGAATTTTAGGATGTTTTACTCTTAGCATTTCTATTTCAGAAATGTATTCAAATTTGAATGATCATAATTTTAGAAATACCATAGAGGGCATGTTTTGCCAAGTGTTAGTTAAAATTATTTTTTAAAAAAGACTTTAATTGAATCTTGAATATTTTCATACTCTTCAGGAGCAAAATGTTTCACGGTGCACAACTGTGAAAATTAACATGAACTCAGAGGCTTAGGAGCCAAAAGAGAAATTAAATTAGGTCAGGCCTAAAAGAAATAAGGTCCTAGAATGTAACGGAGAGAAAGAACTGCCCGCAGCATCACTTCTGTTGCACCTGCTGGTAAGTATCCCAGTAAACATGTCTCTTTATGAGAGGTTCAGAATTGCCCATCACATCCTTCAGCGCTTTAAAATATGTACTAAAAAAAACTAGTTTTATGACATTTCAGTTGAAAGTTTTTTTTATTTCTTTTTAATCTGAAGCTGATTTAGATAATTTTCTGGTAATTTTCTGTCACTGCTGTAGGCTTATTTGACCTTCTCGGTCTCTGTCAGGTGAAATATCAAGTCCTCTTACTGTGATGTTCTTTTCTTAAGTAAGATCCAAGTACAAATATTATTGGGATTAGAGTCTGGGTCCAAATTATAACTTTTTATCTTCAGGCTGATGATATTTATTTAATATAAGAATTTAATCTACGTCGTATGCTATTAGCATTTAGTAAATATTGGTTAACAATGCTGAGTTTATGGAGGATTTCTTGATTGAAATGTTAATATTTGAATAGTGACATTTTAAAAAAATTAATGCTTCCAGGATTTAAGGATTTTCAGGAAAAGAGGTTTTTCTTTAATTTCCTGAATCAGTTCATTAGGAATTTGTCTTTTTCTTGCAGAGTCCTTTCCTAATCATCAAGTGGAGGATATAAAGATGAAAAGTGGAGTTTGAATTGGGTCTTTAGGAGTGAGTGTGATTTTGATAGAAAGATAATAGGTGAAAGTGACAGTTTGAGCTGTGGAATCTAATCCTGGAAAAGTATTTAGGTGACAAACTTGTAGAGGACTCTAAAGGCAAAACTGAATTTGGTTGTATATTTATTTGTGCAGTGGAGATGCATGAATGTTTTTGAAAAGAGGCAGGCACATGGTCAGTTTTGGAATTTGGGGGGAGGATAGACCAACACTGGTGGAAATGACAGGAAAAAAAAGCAGGTGGGGAATCACCTAGGCTGTTGTAACCTTCTAGAGGTGAAGTAATATAGTGGGCGTGGAAAATAGCAGATGGAGATGAGAGCCCTTATAAAGATAGAATCAATAACAGGGGCTCTTGTCAGAATAGTGGTGGACTTCTAATCATGGCAAGTGTGGGATGAAGCAGAGGCTGATGAGTGAGGTCTTAATGGGTAAGAGGTGAGAGAGGTGGGATTTGGATTTGAGAGGGATTTCCAGGCTTGATGATGTGGCATGGACATGGCTGTTAATTCCAAGGCTTCTAGTGTGGGAGCCTGGGAGGATGGTGGTGCTGTTATGAGAGAAGGAATATAGACAGAGGAGGTTTGCTGAGGAGAAATAGTGAGTTCTGGTTTGGACTTGTTAAGTTTGTGATGCCTTTAGGCCATTTAAGCTATATCCAGAAGGCATCTTGAAAATAAGAGGGAAGTAAAATCTGGAGATGAAAATTTGTGTAAGTGATAGTCTTGGGTGGAGGAGCACAGATTCTTTTTTTTTTAATTAATTAATTTTTGGCTGTGTTGGGTCTTTGTTGCTGCATGCAGGCTTTCTGTAGTTGCAGCGAGCTGGGGCTACTGTTCGTTGCGGTGCACGGGCTTCTCGTTGCAGTGGCTTCTCTTGCTGCGGAGCACGGGCTCTAGGCACACTGGCTTGAGTAGTTGCGGTGCATGGGCTTAGTTGCTCCGTGGCATGTGGAATTTTCCCGGACCAGGGATCAAACCCGTGTCCCCTGCATTGGCAGGCGGATTCTTAACCACTGTGCCACCAGGGAAGTCCAGAGGACAGATTCGTATTTGAGGTCATTGGTTAGGTGAAATTGCATGCATATGTTCTGTATGTTTACCTTTTTAGTGAAACAATCCACAACATTCATTAGATTTTCAAAGGGTCCATTATCCCAGAAAGGTTAAGAACCAGTGAGACAGAAGAGAAAGACCAAAGAGGTAGCTCTGACAAACAAGTGTCTTTAATAGATGAGCAGAGGAAGAGGAAGCTCTGGACTGGTGAGATGTAGAAGAATCAGGGAAAAAAAAAAAAAGTATGAAAGAGGAGAAATTGAAGCTCTTTGCTTGGTCATCTAATTAAGATAAGTATTTTGGATAAGTTCAGTTTGAAACACTTTTTAAAATGTGACTGAGAGGTCGTGGGGTCATCTCCATAGAGACACTAATTGAAGCCTTGAGAGTGGACAAGATGAGAAAAATGTGAGAGCTGAGCCAAAGGAATGCCTGACTTTAGGTGTCAATAGAGGGCAAGTTACAGAAGAGGACGGAGGAAATGTGGTCGGAGACCAGAGAACCAGAGTTCACACTATCAAAGGAGCCAAGGGAGGTCGTGGTCATTAGGGATTGGTTTAAATACTGTAGAGAGCACCGTGCAGCTGGAAGAGCAGCTGTTAGATTTGTTAACTTTCAGCTCTCCTAACAGATGGGCTCTCTTCTCTTCTCTGCCATCCTGTGTGTGGTTGAGTTTGCTCCTCACCATGCCTTCTCACAAGACTTCAGGATCAAGCGATTCTTGGCCAAGAAACAAAAGCAGAATCATCCCATTCACCAATGGATTCCAGTGAAAACTGGTAATAAAATCAGATACAACTCCAAGAGAAGACATTGGAGAAGAACCAAGCTGGGTCTATAAGGAACCTTGCATATGAGGTGGCACACATATTTATGCTGCATCTTATCATGTCACTCTGAGAACATCACTACTGTCTGAACAGCTGGATGTGTTTTATTGCGAAAATGATTTTTCTCTTTGTGTGTTTGTGCACTAGTGCTTTGGCTCAGTAATAAATATGTGAGACCTTAAAAAAAAAAACCAAAAACCAGATGGTTCCTACTAAAATTTCATTGTGATCACATTCCTGATGGTATAATATCCTGTCCTGTGAAGTTTTTTTGTTGTTACGGCAGACTAATAGAACTTTTGTTACGTTTTGTTTTTTAAACATACATACATTAATTAATTAACATACATTAACTAATCCTCACATTGTCAAGGTGGTTACTTTAAGTAAGTGGGAATTTGAGACACAGAAGGGTTAACTTGCCCATGGACACCCAGCTCGCAAGTGATAGAGTGTCCTAATCTGGTTCCTGAGTGATACTCAACCAAAGACCCAAGTTGAGAAAATACATATTTTCAGTAACAGAAAATATCTCTTGTCTGCTTTTTGCTTGTGTCATGTTTTATTTTTTTTTAATTAAAAAAATTTTTTTTAATTTATTTTTTGGCTGCCTTGGGTCTTCGTTGCTGCACGCGGGGGCTACTCTTTGTTGCAGTGTGCAGGCTTCTCATTACAGTGGCTTCTCTTGTTGCGGAGCACGGGCCCTAGGCGCGTGGGCTTCAGTAGTTGTGGCTCACGGGCTCTCCAGAGTGCATACTCAGTAGTTGTGGAGCACGGGCTTAGTTGCTCTGCAGCATGTGGGATCTTCCTGGACTAGGGCTCGAACCCATGTCCACTGCATTGACAGGCAGATTCTTAACCACTGTGCCACCAGGGAAGCCCTGTGTCACGTTTTAGCTTTTTTTGTTGTTTTTGTTTTTTACATTTTAGCCTTTTAAAAAACCTTTCAGGGCTTCCCTGGTGGCACAGTGGTTGAGAGTCCACCTGCCGATGCAGGGGACACGGGTTCGTGCCCCGGTCTGGGAGGATCCCACGTGCCGCGGAGTGGCTGGGCCCGTGAGCCATGGCCGATGGGCCTGCGCATCTGGAGCCTGTGCTCCGCAATGGGAGAGGCCACAGCAGTGAGAGGCCCACGTACCGCCAAAAAACCAAAAACCTTTCATACGAGGTTATTCACTCAGAAAACTTTAACTGAGCACTTCTTATATGCTAGGATGCACATGGTCCCAGCCTTTTAGCACCCCTTAGTCCAGATAGTGGGATGGAGTTGGGCAGTAATGCAAAGAATGTACCAGTGTCATACAGAAGGGACGTGTGCAGTATTGTGAGGAAAAAAGAAGGCCTGAGTGACAGGGGACTGTCTTTGTATGGCTTCACAAACTTTTGAGCTGGATGTTGATATGTGACTGGGAGTTTGCCTTGAGAAGTGCATTCTAGGTAGAGGAAGACGTACATGCAAAGGCACAGAAGTATGAAAACAGCACATCAGGTCAGGAAAACCAGGAGTTGTTTGGGAAGCTAGGAGTATGGGTTGAGTGCCTTCGGAAGAAAGCTGGAGTTGAGACAGTTGGGATGGGCCCGGCCAGATTCTGAAGGACATTGTTTACTGAGTTTAGACTTGATTTTTTAGGTGAAAGTCATTAGAGGATGTCCTTTTTCTGCCAGTTCCTCATCACATTTTGTGTTCCCTTCCTTGTCTCTCTTATGCTCTCTACCTGCTTGTGCTTATTTTCTCTTCTTTCTTCTTATCTAGGGGTATTCAGTGGGTGTGATTTTTACCCCCTCTCCAGTGGCATTTTGAAATGTATGTGGGTTAGGTTTTGTTTTTTGGTTGTTAAATTGATTGGGGAGTGTTATTGGCCTTCGGTGTGTGTATGGTCAAGGCAGATGTGCTGAACAAACTGCACCTCACGGTGTAGTCCTGCACTGGAGGACCATCCTCCTCCAGTGGCCAGCAGTATTTCCCTCCAACCCATCCCCAAGAAACACTGGGCCCTGTTCAAGTCCTGTCTTCCTCTAAGGTTCATCTCCTCTGTAAACTTGTGCTTATTACTCTCTGCTGTAGTGCTCCCTCCTGCCCTCCCTGGAACTCTGCTGGGTATTTGTACCACCTGTTTGAAAGGCAGGGCCAGCAGTAGTACATATCATCTATAAAGGCTCGAGACCTGGAAACGCATCGGGATTCAGATTCATAGTTTTGCTTGTTAACTGTTAATTTAACTTTTAATAAAACATGTCTCTTCTATGCTTTTTGGAGCTCAAAGATGTGAGGAGACCAGCTTAGATGAGCAACAGAATATCCAGAGTTTCTGAACGGTTTTGAGTGCAGGTAAAACTCAAAATTAAATTTATATTAACAACAGCCTGGTGGTTAGCTCTAAATGATAGGCCATTCCCATGAATTTAATGGGAATGCTCTCAGTTCTCAAGTATTTATAAAAAGAGTCTCATGAAAAGCATCCAAGTTGAGTTTTCCCAGGAATCATCTATAATTTATTCCTCATCTCACATTAACATATCTACTAAGTAAAAAACAACTGATTCCCCAACAAACATCTAGAGCTACCTCACCATCATGCATCCAGCCTGTTCTACCTGCCCACCTGCCTAACCCTGAAATGCTTTTTCTCCCTGTTTGCTTCTCTTGGGGCTCCCATACATTGGAAAGTCAACAGGATAGCCATTCTCCAAGATTTCTCTCAGATGCTGAGTCTTAGGGCAGGCTCTGGGTTCTGAACCCAGCCACAGCTAGTAGGAGCTGGGAAGTGGAGTGTATGTATGGGTGGGGTCTGCATGGGATATGCCATGACCAACTGACTAACATTAGTTGATCTTGAGCAACTTCCTCTCCCTTTTTTTAAATTAATTTATGGCTTCGTTGGGTCTTTGTTGCTGCACGCAAGCTTTCTCTAGTTGTGGTGAGCGGGGGCTACTCTTCGTTGTGGTGTGTGGGCTTCTCATTGTGGTGGCTTCTCTTGTTGCAGAGCACGGGCTCTAGGAGCACAGTCTTAAGTAGTTGTGGCGCGCAGGCTCAGTAGTTGTGGCTCGTGGTCTCTAGAGTGCAGGCTTAGTAGTTGTGACGCAAAGGCTTAGTTGTTCCGCGATATGTGGGATCTTCCTGGACCAGGGATCCAGCCTGTGTCCCTTGCATTGGCAGGTGGATTCTTTTTTTCTTTTTTTTCTTTTTTCTTTTTTTTTTTTTTGCGGTATGCAGGCCTCTCACTACTGTGACCTCTCCCATTGCGGAGCACAGGCTCAGTGGCCATGGCTCACGGGCCCAGCCGCTCCGCGGCATGTGGGATCTTCCCGGACCGGGGCACAAACCCATGTCCTCTGCATCGGCAGGCGGACTCTCAACCACTGCGCCACCAGGGAAGCCCCTGGCAGGTGGATTCTTAACCACTACACCACCAGGGAAGTCTCCTCTCCCATTCTTTGATTTAACAGAGCATCTCCTGTGCCTGCCCTGGTCCATGTTCCTGCCCTCCCTCAGGAATGTTGCAGTGCATTGTTGGAGACAGACTGATAAGGAAATAAATTACTGTGTTGTGTGGTAAAAACACTGTTCTGAGATCATTCTGGACAGAGCAGCTAACTCCACTTGGGCTTCCCAGTTACTAATTAAATCAACAAATAGTGTATGTATACACCAGGCACGCACTAGTTGTTTCACTACATTGGTAAATGTAGCCCTCAGGGAGCTCATGGTCTATGGGTGCCTGGCTGAATGGGAGTGGCTTGAAGAGAGGATTAGAAAGGTTTGGTCAGGCCTTGGCTTTAGGTTCCTTCTAAGGAGTTTCCTTTTGGGAATTCCCTGGCAGTCCAGTGGTTAGGACTCCACGCTTCCATTATAGGGGACATGGGTTCGATCCCTGGTCAGGGAACTAAGATCCCACAACCCGCATGGTGTGGCCTAAATAGATAAATAAATAGTTTCCTTTTACTTCTTTTTTTTATAGTACTTATCATAGACATGTCTAAGATACTTTTTTCAGTTTATTGATAAATCATTTAAGCCCAGAATTAAAGCCTTGAGGAAAATTATTTTCTGTACTATAAAGTTAAAGAACTTTCTAATACTGTTGTTCCAGAGTAATAGTTTACCTCGAGTGATTAGGTTATTCCCGTGTGTTTGGCTAAGAGAGAGTTTTTAACTGAGTGGCTGGAAGGAATGTTCTTTGTTTTTCTTTTTTTTTAAATAAATTTATTTATTTTTGGCTGCATTGGATCTTCATTGCTCCACGTGGGCTTTCTCTAGTTGTGGTGAACCCCATGGGGCTACTCTTTGTTGTGGTGCGTTGGCTTCTCGTTGCGGTGGCTTCTCTTGTTGCGGAGCACAGGCTCTAGGCACATGGGCTTCAGTAGTTGTGGCACGTGGGCTCAGTAGTTGTTGCTCGCGGGCTCTAGGGCACAGGCTCAGTAGCTGTGGCGCATGGGCTTAGTTGCTCCGTGGCATGTGGGATCTTACTGGACCAGGGCTCGAACCCGTGTCCCCTGCATTGGCAGGCGGATTCTTAACCACTGCGCCACCAGGGAAGTCCTTAGACCAAATGTTAATGTTGCCACATTGTCATTGGGAATATTGGGAACACTGTCATTGGGGAATGTATAGTGAAAAATGTAGAGTTTCAGAGATAGGGAAATTCTTAAATAGAACTGATTAAAAGTAATTCTGGGGAAAAAGTAAGTACAGTCTTATTTATAGAACAAATAGTTTTAGCTGCATAGCTAAGGAAAATAAGCAAAACCATTACATTTCTCCAATTAATACCTAAATTGCCACTGATCACAGGTCAGGCTTGCAAAGTAGAGAGTAAAACCTACAGAATGTACCTTGGTCACAAGGATTTATCTTGAGTCAGTAGCTAAGTTCAGGGTACTGTTACTTATTGCTTCAGTAGATATGTAAAAATGTTTAGTTTGGGGCTTATTTGAGATTTCCTTCCATTTTCAGTGTATCAGTGCTGAACCCATCCTCAAACTTGTATTTCCCTCATTACATCATCTTTTCTGTTTCATGGTTGAAAGAGCTACTTTTTTTTTTTTAAAGGATCAATATAATCCTTTCCCATGAGTTAATTTTTACCTCAGGACTATATAGACATATAAAAATATTTGATGTTATGTTTCAGACCAGTGAGAAACCATTTGATAGGAATGCTAAGTAATCCATTATCTATTACCATTTCCAGGTATGTTCATTGAGCCATTCTACCTGTTGTGTGTTTTGCTGTTTTCAAGCATCCTTTCAGGACAACTCTGATCCCTTAATTCAAGTGATGGTAAAAGTGGTATTCCTTAAGAGTGTTGTAAATTATTTCTTTAGTCCAAAGAGCTGGAAAGAAAAGACTTTTTTTTTTTTTTTCGTGGTACGCGGGCCCCTCACTGTTGTGGCCTCTCCTGTTGCGGAGCTCCGGACATGCAGGCTCAGCGGCCATGGCTCCCGGGCCTAGCCGCTCCATGGCATGTGGGATCTTCCCGGACCAGGGCACGAACCCGTGTCCCCTGCATTGGCAGGCGGACTCTAAACCACTGTGCCACCAGGGAAGACCAAAAAGACATTTTTGATTCTTTGTCCACTCTGACATAACTGTTGGAAAGAGCCATTTGTTTCCTGCCACAGAGAAAGTATAAGACAGAAATTAGTCATAAGAGGGCTAAAGTTTTATAGAAACTTTAGGAATGCTTCTGGATACCCCAGCAGGCAGAATGTAGCATTCAAGAACTGGTAGATGTTTATCTAGCATCCTAGAATGTAGTGCTTAACTATAAAAATGTAAATTGGAAAATATTTTGGCCTTATGTGGTTTTTGGCTTTAGCAGGAAAGCCTCTAGTGTTTCCCTATTAAGATGCTGGTATTAGGCTGAGGTGTATTTTATTTATTATATTTACAGAAATATCCATCACTTCTATTTTGTTTTTGTTTTTTGTTTTTTTTTTTTTTTTTTGTGGTACGCGGGCCTCTCACTTTTGTGGCCTCTCCCGTTGCGGAGCACAGGCTCCTGATGCGCAGGCTCAGCGGCCATGGCTCATGGGCCCAGCCGCTCCGCGGCATGTGGGATCTTCCTGGACTGAGGCATGAACCCGTGTCCCCTGTATTGGCAGGCGGACTCTCAACCACTGTGCCACCAGGGAAGCCCTATTTTGTTTTTTTTTAACATAAATAAGTGAATTTTCTCAAATGTCTTTTCTGCCTTAATGGAGGTGATCATATGGTTTTTCTCTCTTTAGCATTGAGGATCATACTAATGGATTTCCTTATACTGAATCTTCCTTGCGTTCTTAGAGTAAATCTTAGTTGGTTATGTTGTATTTTTCTTTTGAATTTTATTTTATTTATATTTTATACAGCAGGTTCTTATTAGTTGTGTATTTTATACATATTAGTGTATATCTGTCAATTCCAGTCTCCCAATTCATCCCACAACCACCACCACCCCCTCACCACTTTCCCCCTTGGTGTCTATGTGTTTGCTCTCTACATCTGTGTCTCTGTTTCTGCCCTGCAGACTGGTTCATCTGTACCATTTTTCTAGGTTCCACATGTATGCGTTAATATACGATATTTGTTTTTGTCTTTCTGACTTACTTAACTGTGTGACAGTCTCTGGATCCATCCGCATCACTACAAATGACCCAATTTCGTCCCTTTTTTATGGCTGAGTAATATTCCATTGTATATATGTGCCACATCTTCTTTATCCATTCATCTGTCGATGGGCATTTAAGTTGTTTCCATCACATGGCTATTGTAAATAGTGCTGCAGTGAACATTGGGGTGCATGTTTTTGAATTAAGGTTTTTTTGAATTATGGTTTTCTCTGGGTATATGCCCAATAGTGGGATTGCTGGGTCATATGGTAATTCTATTTTTAGTTTTTTAAGGAACCTCTGTACTGTTCTCCATAGTGGCTGTATCAATTTACATTCCCACCAGCAGTGCTAGAGGGTTCCCTTTTTTCCATACCGTCTCCAGCATTTGTTGTTTGTAGATTTTCTGATGATGCCCATTCTAACTGGTGTGAGGTGATACACCTCATTGTAGTTTTGATTGGCATTTCACTAATCAGTGATGTTGAGCAGCTTTTCATGTGCTTCTTGGCCATCTGTATGTCTTCTTTGGAGAAATGTCTATTTAGGTCTTCTGCCTTTTTTTTTTTTTTTTTTGCGGTACGCGGGCCTCTCACTGTTGTGGCCTCTCTGGTTGCGGAGCCCAGGCTCCGGACACGCAGGCTCAGCAGCCATGGCTCACGGGCCCAGCTGCTCCACGGCATGTGGGATCGTCCCAGACGGGGGCATGAACCCGTGTCCCCTGCATCGGCAGGCGGACTCTCCACCACTGCACCACCAGGGAAGCCCCCTTCTGCCAATTTTTTGATTGGGTTTTTTGTTTTTTTTAATATTGAGCTCCATGAACTGTTTATATATTTTGTAGATTAATCCTTTGTCCATTGATTGCTTGCAAATATTACCTCCCATTCTGAGAGTTGTCTTTTCGTCTTGTTTGTAGTTTCCTTTGCTTTGCAAAAGCTTTTAAGTTTCATTAGGTCCAATTTGTTTATTTGGGGTTTTATTTCCATCACTCTAGGAGGTGGATCAAAAACGATCTTGCTGCTGTGATTTATGTCAAAGAGTGTTCTTCCCTATGTTTTCCCCTAAGAGTTTTATAGTGTCTGGTCTTACATTTAGGTCTCTAATCCATTTTGAGTTTATTTTTGTGTACGGTGTTAGGGAGTGTTCTAATTTCATTCTTTTACATGTAGCTCTCCAGTTTTCCCAGCACCACTTATTGAAGAGACTGTCTTTTCTCCATTGCATATCCTTGCCTCCTTTGTCATAGATTAGTTGACCAGAGGTGTGTGGGTTTATCTCTGGGCTTTCTATCCTGTTCCATTGATCCATATTTTTGTTTTTGTCCAGTACCATACTGTCTTGATTACTGTAGCTTTGTAATATAGTCTGAAGTCAGGGTCCTCCAGGTCCGTTTTTTCCCCTCAAGACTGCTTTGGCTATTCGGGGTCTTTTGTGTTTGCCATACAAATTTTAAAGGCTTTAAGTTCTGTAAAAAATGCCGCTGGTAATTTGATCAGGATTGCACTGAATCTGTAGATTGCTTTGAGTAGTATAGTCATCTTCACAATATTGATTCTTCCAATCCAAGAACATGGTATATCTCCCCATCTGTTTGTCATCTTTGATTTCTTTTTTTTTTTTTTTTTTTTTTAAATCTTTGATTTCTTTCAACAGTGTTTTATAGTTTTCTGAGTACAGGTCTTTTATTTCCGTGGGTAGGTTTATTCCTAGGTATTTTATTTGGTTTGTTGCAATGGTGAATGCAATTGTTTCCTTAATTTCTCTTTCTGATCTTTTGTTGTTAGTGTATAGGAATGCAAGAGATTTGTGTGCATTAGTTTTGTATTCGCCAGCTTTACCAAATTCATTGATTAGCTCTAGTAGTTTTCTGGTGGCATCTTTAGGATCTTATGATGCTTTGTATTTGTGCAGCATCCATTATAACTTCTCCTTTTTTATTTCTGATTTTATTGATTTGAGTCCTCTCTTTTTCTTGATGAGTCTGGCTAGTGGTTTATCAATTTTGTTTATCGTCTCAAAGAACCAGCTTTTAGTTTTATTGATCTTTGCTATTGTTTTCTTCATTTCTGTTCCATTTATTTCTGCTCTGATCTTTATGATTTCTTTCCTTCTACTAATTTTGGGTTTTGTTTGTTCTCCCTTCTCTAATTCCTTTAGGTGTAAGGTTAGATTATTTTTTTGAGATTTTTCTTGTTTCTTGAGGTAGGCTTGTATTGCTGTAAATCTCCCTCTTAGAACTGCTTTTTCTGCATCCCATAGGTTTTGGATCGTTGTGTTTTCATTGTCATTTGTCTCTAGGTATTTTTTGATTTCCTCTTTGATTTCTTCAGTGATCTCTTGGTTATTTAGTAACGTATTGTTTAGCCTCCATGTGTTTGAGTTTTTTACCTTTTTTACCCTGTAATTGATTTCTAACCTTCCAGCATTGTGGTTGGAAAAGATGCTTGATATGATTTCAGTTTTCTTAAATTTACCGAGGGCTGATTTGTGATCCAAGATATGATCTATCCTGGAGAATGTTCTGTGTGCACTTGAGAAGAAAATGTAATCTGTTTTTGGATGGAATGTCCTATAAATATCAATTAAATCTATCTGGTCTGTTGTGTCATTTGAAGCTTGTGTTTCCGTATTAATTTTCTGTCTGGATGATTTGTCCATTGGTGTAAGTGAGGTGTTAAAGTCCTGCATTATTATTGTGTTACTGTCGATTTTCTGTTTTATAGCTCTTAGCAGTTGCCATATGTATTGAGGTGTTTCTGTGTTGGGTGCATATATATTTATAATTGCTATATCTTCTTGGATTGACCCCTTGATCATTATGTAGTGTCCCACCTTGTGTCTTGTAACGTTCTTTATTTTAAAGTCTATTTTACTGATATGAGTATTGCTACTCCAGCTTTCTTTTGATTTCCATTTGCATGGAATATCTTTTTCCATCCCCTCACTTTCAGTCTGTATGTGTCCCTAGGTCTGAAGTGGGTCTCTTGTAGACAGCATATATATGGGTCTTGTTTTTGTATCCATTCAGCGAGCTTGTGTCTTTTGGCTAGAACATTTAATCCATTTATGTTTACGTTAATTATTGATTTGTATGTTCCTAATACCATTTTCTTAATTGTTATGGGTTTGTTTTTGTAGGGCCTTTTCTTCTCTTGTGTATCCCACTTAGAGAAGTTCCTTTAGCTTTCGTTGTAGAGCTGGTTTGGTGGTGCTGAATTCTCTTAGCTTTTGCTTGTCTGTAAAGCTTTTGATTTCTCCATCGAATGTGAATGAGATCCTTGCTGGGTAGAGTAATCTTGCTTGTAGGTTTTTCCCTTTCATCACTTTAAGTATATCATGCCACTCCCTTCTGGCTTGTAGAGTTTCTGCTGAGAAATCAGCTGTTAACCTATGGATGTTCCCTTGTATGTTATTTGTCATTTTTCCCTTGTTATTTTCAATGATTTTTCTTTGTCTTTAATTTTTGTCAGTTTGACTACTATGTGTCTCAGCGTGATTCACCTTGGGTTTATCCCGCCTGGGACTCTCTGCGCTTCTTGGACTTGGGTGGCTATTTCCTTTCCCATGTTAGGGAAGTTTTCGACTATAATCTCTTCAGATATTTTCTTGGGTCCTTTCTCTCTCTCTTCTCCTTCTGGGACCCCTATATTGCGAATGTTGTTCCATTTACTGTTGTCCCAGAGGTCTCTTAAGGTGTCTTCATTTTTTTCATTCGTTTTTTTCTTTATTCTGTTATTCTGTCTTCCAGGGCACTTATCTGTTTTTCTGCCTCAGTTATTCTGCTGTTGATTTCTTCTAGTGGTATTTTTCATTTCAGTTATTGTATTGTTCATCTCTGTTTGTTCTTTAACTTTTCTAGGTGTTCGTTCTTTAATTCTTCTAGGTCTTTGTTAAACGTGTCTTGCAACTTCTTGATCTTTGCTTCCATTCTTTTTCCAAGGTACTGGATCATCTTCACTATCATTATTTTGAATTCTTTTTCTGGAAGGTTGCCTGTCTCCACTTCATTAAGTTGTTTTTCTGAGGTTTTATCTTGTTCCTTCATAAGGTACAAAGTCCTCTGCCTTTTCATTTTGTCTGTCTTTCTGTGAATGTGGTTTTCCTTCCCCAGGCTGCAGGATTGTAGTTCTTCTTGCTTCTGGGGTCTGCCCTCTGGTGGGTGAGGCTGTCTAAGAGGCTTGTGCAAGCTTCCTGATGGGAGGGACTGGTGGTGGGTAGAGCTGGGTGTTGCTCTGGTAGGCAGAGCTCAGTAAAACTTTAATCCGCTTGTCTGCTGATGGGTGGGGCTGGGTTCCCTCCCTGTTGGTTGTTTGGCCTGAGGCGACCCAGCACTGGAGCCTAACGGCTCTTTGGTGGGGCTAATGGCGACTCTGGGAGGGCTCACACCAAGGAGCACTTCCCAGAACTTCTGCTACCAGTGTCCTTGTCCCCATGGTGAGCCACAGCCACCCCCCACCCCCGCCTCTGCAGGAGACCCTCCAACACTAGCAGGTAGGTCTGGTTCAGTCTCCTATGGTGTCACTGCTTCCCCTGGGTCCCGAAGCACACACACTACTTTGTGTGTGCACTCCAAGAATGGAGTCTCTGTTTCCCCCAGTCCTGTCAAAGTCCTGCAATCAAAACCCACTAGCCTTCAAAGTCTGATTCTCTAGGAATTCCCCCTCCCATTGACGGACCTGCAGGTTGGGAAGCCCGGACATGTGGCTCAGAACCTTCACTCCAGTGGGTGGACTTCTGTGGTATAAGTGTTCTCCAGTTTGTGAGTCACCCACCCAGCAGTTACAGGATTTGATTTTATTGTGATTGCGCACCTCTTACTGTCTCATTGTGGCTTCTCCTTTGTCTCTGGATATGGGGTATCTTTTTTGGTGAGTTCCAGTGTCTTCCTGTCAATGATTGTTCAGCAGTTAGTTGTGATTCTGGTGCTTGCAAGAGAGAGTGAGTGCACATCCTTCTACTCCAACATTTTGAACCAACCCTGTATTCTTTTTTATATGTGCTCTTTAAAGAATAAGTTAAATATACGTAATCATTGCGCAAATTTGAAAGTAGAACACTGTCAGGACCTTAGAAATGTCTTATCAAATCCCCTTCTAGAGTTGACCACTATCCTCGATTTTGGTGATAATTGTTCTTTTCTGCCTCTCCCCCTTTTTATTTTTTACTTATTAAGAAATTTTTATTTTTTTTTAATTTTTTACTTTTATTGAAATATACATACAGAAATGTGCGCATATCATAAGATTACAGGTTGATAAATTTTCACAAACTAAGCACACCCATGTAACTAACCAGTGTTCAGATAAACAGAACCCCAGCACCTCAGAAGCTCCCCTTGGACTCCTTCCAGTTGCCATTCTCCAGGGGGAAGCTCTATCCTGATGTGTAACAGCATGGATTCATTTTGTTTTGTACTTCCCATGAATGGAGTCGTATAATATGTTTGTTCTCATTGGTAGCTGGCTTCTTTTATTCAGCATCGTGTTTGTGTGGTTGTGGATTATTCATTCTCATTGCAGTATTGGTATTCCATGGTGTGACTATACCATAATTTATTTATCTGTCTTACTGTGAATATGCATTTGGGTTGTTTCCAGTTTTTGGCCATTATTATTAGCACTACTATGACCATTTTAGTGCATGTGTTCTGGTGAACATGTGTGCAAATTTCTGTTGGGTGTATACCTAGGAGCAGAGTGGCTGCATCACAGGGTATGCATACATTCTACGTTAGTGGATGTTGCCAAGACATTTTCCGAAGTGGTTAAATCGTATTCATGCCCACTATCTGTGTATTAGAGTTCAGACTGCTCCGTATTCTGATCAACACATCATATTTTCGATCTTAGTTTTAGCCATTCTGGGGGGGCATGAAGTGGTATTTGTTGTGGGTTGGGTGTTGTTTGCATTTTCCTGATTATTTTAGCTCTGTTTTATATTAGCCTTTTGGCTATCTTGTGAAGTGTTCAGGTTGTTTGCATTTCTTTTCTATTGAGATTTTGGCCTTTTATTAAATAATAGGAGTTCTTTCTAGATACTGGACATGAGTCTTTTTTTAGGTTTATGTATTGCAAATACCTTCTCCACTTTGGGAGTTACCTTTTCATGCTCTTAATTGAGTCTCTGATTCTGTATCACAGATTTCAGTTCTCTGGTGAACGTCATCATTTTCTCAACTGCTTTCTGCTGGCTAGACTGGCAGTGTTCAGAGAAGGGCTGTTGGTGGGAGGAAGCTCCAGGGAAGCAGTAAGGAGCAGGCCTCTGGCCTGTATTGTGCCTGCATTGTGTCTGGTGCAGTTGTGCATGTTATGAGATCACAGTTGGGAAGGTTAGAGGAGGTCTTTTCCCTTAGCTCAAGGGAAGGAAAGTAAGGGCACTAGAAAAACAGACATCACTGGAGAAACCATGGCAGACTGAGGGTATGTGACAGGTTTTTTTGCCAGGTGGCCTTAGCTTCTGAGTCAAGTAGGAGGTTAGGTCGGACATCTGCCAAGAGTGCATTGCCTGGAAGATCGAAGGCTTGGAAAGCATGGTGAAAGTTTGGGACAGCTCTTGTGTGCTTGAAAGTCAACCAGAGATGAAGCAAAGGACTGACCCAACTCCTTTAGAGTGAGGAGTCTGTTCACTGCTGTCACCACAGTACCTAGTACACACATTGCACATAGTAGGTGCTCAGAAAATATTTGTCAAATCAGCCAGGTGGTATAGTACCAGTGATGGTATACTGAGGCTGAGCTAGCTAGCTGAGGCTGCTAGCTCTGTGCTGTCCTCACATTTCCATTTACTTCCCTATATTATTTGAGTACCTGAATGAAAGAAGAAATAAAGTTCCTCGTGCCCCTTAGGCCTCTTTAAGAGCAGCAGGAACATATCTCTTTTATCAATTAGAAACTGCATTTAAAAATCTCAGCTCTGGCACTAATAGCTGGGTGATTGACAGCATGTCATTTAACTTCTCAGAGTCTCATTTCACTCTTTGGTGAAACGGGGATCATGCCTTTTGAGTGCTGAAATGACTACATCAACTAAACCACTGTAATCCTGATCCATCTCAATATGGGTTTAGAAGATAAAGCATTGAAATGAATGACTTGGGTGCAGGCTGAACACTTATGTAAGTAGGTAACTTGTGGAGCTTGTTTTGGGGTTTTAAAATTATTTTTTAATTGCAGTAAAATGCATATGACAGAATTTACCATCTTAACCATTTTTGAGTGTACAGTTAAAATATATTCACTTTGCTGTATAACAGATCTGTAGAACTTTTTCTATCTTGCAAAACTGAAACTACCCATTAACAGCTGTTCATTCTCCCCTCTCCTCAGCCCCTTTCAACAACCATTCTGCTTTCTCTATGAATTTGACTACTCTAAGTACCTCATATATGTGAGCATTAATGTCCTCAAGGTTCATTCATATTGTTGCAAATGGCAGGATTTTCTTTGTTATCCATTCATCCATTAATGAACAATTGAGTAGCTTTCACCTCTTGGCTGTTGTGAATAATGCTGCTATGAATGTAGATGTACAAATATCTCTAACACTCTGCTTTCAATTCTTTGGCTATATACCCAGAAGTGGAATGGTAATTCTGTATTTAATTTTTGGGAGAACTACTGTACTTTTTTTTTTTTAATTATTTATTTTTTGGCTGCACCAGGTTTTAGTTGTGGCATGTGGACTTCTTCGTTGTGGTGTGTAAACTCTTAATTGTAGCATGCATGCAAGATCTAGTTCCCCGAACAGGGATCAAACCTGGGTCCCCTGCGTTGGGAGCATGGAGTCTTACCCACTGGACCACCAGGGAAGTGTCCCCTACCATACTGTTGTTTTTTTGGGGGGGGGGGGGGTGCTGCATTGGGTCTTTGTTGCTGCATGTGGGCTTTCTCTAGTTGTGGCGAGCGGGGGCTACTCTTCGTTGTGGTGCGCGTGCTTCTCATTGAGGTGGCTTCCATTGTTGTGGAGCATGGGCTCTAGGTGCACAGGCTTCAGTAGTTGTGGTGCACAGGCTTAGTTGCTCCATGGCATGTGGAATCTTCCCGGGCCAGGGCTCGAACCTGTGTCCCCTGCATTGGCAGGTGGATTCTTAACCACTGAGCCACCAGGGAAGCCCTACCATTACTGTTTTTTAAAGCAGCTGTACCATTTTACATTCCCACCAACAGTGCACAGGGGTTCCAGTTTCTCCACATCCTCACCAGTACTGCTTTTCTGTTTTTTGATAGTTACCATCCTAATGTGTGTGAGGTGGAAAGTTTGTTTTGATGGGTCCTGTGCTCTGTGTGTTTGGTGTGCTGTCTGTCAGCACTAAATATTTGGAAGCTAAAGTGGGAGTGACTCTCAACAAATATTGTGTTAAGCACTTGCTGGGATAAAAATATGAATAAAACACAACCCTTACCTCAGAGGAGCCTTTAGTAAATACAGTAGGGCGCTTACAGCTTAGAAGTCTGTGTGTATACACGTGTGTATGTATTTTCTCTTTGTTCCTAGACAATTATAAAAGTACTTCTTAAATCACATGGTCGTCTAGTATCACCATTGTTAATGAATTAATGATGCCAAACATTGAAAGTTAAAGAACATTTATTTATTTATAATTTTTGGTTATTTATTTATTTATGGCTGTGCTTGGTCTTCATTGCTGCACACGGGCTTTCTCTAGTTGCAGTGAGCAGGGACTAGTCTTCGTTGCAGTGTGCGGGCTTCTCCTTGCACTGGCTTCTCTTGTTGTGGAGCACGGGCTCTAGGTGCATGGGCTCAGTAGTTGTGGCTCTCGGGCTTAGTTGCTCCGTGGCATGTGGGATCTTCCTGGACCAGGGCTTGAACCCATGTTCCCTGCATTGGCTGGCAGATTCTTAACCATTGGACCACCAGGGAAAGTCCCTTATTTTATTTTGTTGCCACACTGCGCAGCTTCTGGGATCTTAGTTCCCCAACCAGGGATTGAACCCAGGCCCTCTGCAGTGAAAGTGCAGAGTCCCAACTACTGGACCACCAGGGAATTCCCTACTTATTTATTTTTTAAATTGAAGTTTAGTTGATTTACAATGTTTGTTAGTTTCAGGTGTAGAAGAACATTTTATTTTTTTTTTTTTTTTTTTTTTTTTTTTTTTAAATTTATTTATTTATTTTTGGCTGTGTTGGGTCTTCGTTTCTGTGTGAGGGCTTTCTCTAGTTGTGGCAAGCGGAGGCCACTCTTCATCGCGGTGCATGGGCCTCTCTCTATCGCGGCCTCTCTTGTTGCGGAGCACAGGCTCCAGACATGCAGGCTCAGTAGTTGTGGCTCACGGGCCTAGTTGCTCTGCGGCATGTGGGATCTTCCCAGACCAGGGCTAGAACCTGTGTCCTCTGCATTGGCAGGCAGATTCTCAACCACTGCGCCACCAGGGAAGCCCGAACATTTTATTTTTATTTCATAGGTTTTCAGTGGAATTTTATAAGTCTTCAAGATGAGTTTTCCAATTAGACTAGACTTCATAAGTACTCTGATACTCATAATCCCACAGGTGACTTTAGGAGACTCCTCCATTTTCCTCAGCCCTGGGATGGGGCCTCCAGCGTCTGTCTGTTAGTTGTACTTAGGTGGCCTCCAAGATGAGGCTTACGGCCTCCCTGAGGGGAGAAGTTGGACATTGCCCTCAAGTTCTCCATTATCCCTTAATGGAGCCAAGTGAGAGTCCCCAAAGGATAGTGTGTGCCAAGAAGGTGGGGAGAGCCCAGCCTGCTTCACCTGTGGGGAGTGGCCGGGGTGGGGGGGGGCGGCAGGGATGAGAGGTACTTTCTCCGTTAAGTGGTCTCAGAATTGTCTGCATAGAAAGCGTTCTTCTTTGTTCCTGGAGTTAGTATGAATTGTATTTTGTTTTTAATGGTTTTAATGCACATGATGAAACTACCTAATTGCTTTTATGGTGGTCGAGTTTTTTATGAGAGGCCTTAGTTGAAGAAAAGCACTAATTATGGGTTATTATTCCTAATAGCAGTAATAAATAGTACTTTATCTTTAAAAATATTTCATTGAAATATACATTTAGCCAGGTACACAAATCTTTAATTGTTCAGCCCAGTGAGTTTTCACAGACTGAACACACCTGGGTAATTAGTACCCAGATCAAGAAGCAGAAGTGATAGGCATTCCAGAAGCCTGCTGTGTTCTTTCTTTTAGTCACTACCCACCCCTCACCCACCAGAATAGCCATTACCCTGACTTCTAACATGTTTGCCTGGCTTTGTATTTTATATAAATGGAATCATAAAGTATGTATTCTTTTGTGTGTGGTTTGTTTCACTCAACAGTTTTGAGAATCATATTGTGTGTATTTGTGGTTTAAAATTACTTTTTAAAGTATCCTACTTAACAACCTAGGAAAGGACTTTACCCATGGCTTTGCCATGCTCTTGATGCTCCAGTTCTGGAAGATGTTTTTAGGTGGTCTTCACATTCTCTTCATTCCTTTTCTAGACCAAATGACACCTACAGAGTTTTCTGTAATCTTGTTTTTCCTCATTTTGTTTGTTGTAGTACTAATCTATTGCTGTGTAATAAATGCCCTACAACTTCGTGACTTAAAACATCAATAAACATTTGTTTGCTCACACTTTCTGTGAGTTAGGAATTGAGTGGGCCTAGCTGGGCAGTTTTGGCTCAGGGCCTCATGAGGTTGCAGCCAAGATTTCAGCTGGGGCTGGGGTATCTATCTGCTTCCTAGCTCACCCAGCTGACACACTGGCGCTGGTTGGTTGTGGTGGGGAGGTGGGGGGTTAGGACTCAAGTTTCTCCCCGTGGAGCCCTCTGCATAGGCTGCTTGAGTATCCTCACTACATCGTGGCTGGCTGTGCTCTTCCCAGAGAGCACCTTTTTATGACCTAGCCTCAGAAGACATACAGCATCACTTCCACCCCATTTTACTTGTAAAGCAAGTCACTAAGTCTGGCCTATATTCCAGGGGGAGGAGAATTAGGCTTTTGGAGGTTACGGAAGTCATCTGCTATATAGACTCATCTAGTGGAACTGTAGCTAACACAGCTATATTTGGCTTTTAAACTCTCTAAAATAGAATAGAGGTTTTAATGAGATAGTTGTAAACTTAATGTCCCCTACCTTGAGTGGATACCACGTAAGCTGATTGCTATAGTGTAAGGTGGAGCTCAATGTTAAGTGTTGCTATCTTCTGTAACCATTTTACTGCAGTGTCCATTTCACATAAATATCACCTGTTCTTAAAAATGTGCCAATAATTCTTAGGGTTTTGACTCTTTAATGTATGAATTTATACAACTAAGCTTTAAAACTATAATACTTTTTTGTATAAAATACATAACATTTTAATACATTCTGACTAGATCTCCAAGGCTCAGCAGAGGTATAAAATGACACAGTTCAAGTAAATTATCAGGTATATCAGAAGTACAAATTTAAGGGGCTTAGTTGAAATATGGTGATCCCTGTGCTCTGCCACTGACAGGAGAGCTCTGCCTTGCCCTTTGCTGCAGCAAGTTCTCTGCAACTTCTGCCTCTCTTGTCTCATCTCCAAATAACGGTCTGTACCCCCTCACACTGGCAACCCCTGAGTTCTTACTTCAGCAGAGCCAAGAAGGGAGGGGCCACGACCACTGGAATTGGTTCTAAGGGTTGGAACTCATCCCTCGGTCAGATATGTACAGGTCCACAGTCCACTTATGAGTGGGATTAGTGCTGTTTATAAAAGAGACCCCACAGAGCTTCCTGGTCCCTTCTACCATGTGAGGGTACAGTGGGAACTCTGCAAACCAGGAAGAGGACCCTCACCCAACCATGCTGGCACTCTCTTCTCAGACTTACAGCCTCCAGAACTGTGAGAAATAAATTTCTGTAGTTTATAAGCTACCCAGTCTGTGTCTTTTTTTTTTTTTTAGCAGCCCAAATGTAAGACAATCCCTGTGTTTTCTTTAAAGAATTTTATAGTTTTAGCTCTCTCATTTAGGTCTTTGATCCATTTAGAGTTACTTTTTGTATATGGTATGGGGTAAGGGTCCAACTTCATACTTTTACATGTGGCTGTCCAGTTGTCCCAGTGTCATTTGTTTTTTTTGTTGGTTTGTTTGTATTTTGCGGTATGCGGGCCTCTCACCGCTGTGGCCTCTCCTGTTGTGGAGCACAGGCTCCGGACGCGCAGGCCCAGTGGCCATGGCTCATGGGCCTGGCCGCTCCACGGCATGTGGGATCTTCCCGGACCGGGGCATGAACCCGTGTCCCCTGCATCGGCAGGCGGACTCTCAACCACTGCGCCACCAGGGAAGCCCCAGTGTCATTTGTTGAAAAGACTGTCCTTTCCCCACTAAGTGGTCTTGGCACCCTTGTGGAGTATCAGTTTACCACAGACAAATGGGTTTATTTCCAGACTCTCATCCATTCTGTTTGTTTATCCTTGTGTCAGTACCACACTGTCTTGATTACTTTCTTGATTACTTGCTTTGCAATAAGTTTTTTTTTTTTTTTTTTTTTTTGCGGTGCGCTGGCCTCTCACTGTTGTGGCCTCTCCCGTTGTGGAGCACAGGCTCCGGACGCGCAGGCTCGGCGGCCATGGCTCACAGGCCCAGCCGCTCCGCAGCATGTGGGATCCTCCTGGACCAGGGCACGAACCCGTGTCCCCTGTATCGGCAGGAGGACTCTCAATCATTGTGCCTCCAGGGAAGCCTTGCAATAAGTTTTTAAATTGGGCAGTGTGAGTCCTGTCACTTTGTCCTTTTACAAGATTATTTTGGTTATTCTGGTTCCCTTGCGTTTCCATATAAATTTTAGGATTGGCTTGTCAACTTCTACAAAGAAAAGGCTGGTATTCTGATAGAGATAGTGTTGAATCTTTAGATCAACTTTGGGTGTACTGCCATCTTAACAATATTTTGTCTCCTGATCCATGAACATGGGATGTTTTTCCATCTGTTTAAATCTTTCAGCAAAGTTTTATAGTTTTAAGAGCATAAGTTTTACCTCTCTTTTGTTAGGTTTATTCCTAAGTATTTTGTTTTGATGGTATTGTGAATGGAAGTGTTTTCTTGATTTCATTTTTGTTTTTTAAAAAATAGATTTATTTATGTATTTATTTTTGGCTGCATTGGGTCTTCGTTGCTGTGTGCAGGATTTTTCTAGTTGCGGTGAGCGGGGGCTACTCTTCGTTGCAGTGCGTGGGCTTCTCTTTGCGGTGGCCTCTCTTGTTGCGGAACATGGGCTCTAGGCGCGAGGGCTTCAGTAGTTGTGGTGCTCGGGTTCACTAGTCGTGGCTCGCGGGCTTTAGAGTGCAGGCTAAGTAGTTGTGGCGTATGGGCTTAGTTGCTCCACGGCATGTGGGATCTTCCCGGACCAGGGCTCGAACCCATGTTCCCTGCACTGGCAGGCGGATTCTTAACCACTGTGCCACCAGAGAAGTCCTTTTCACTATTTTTAAATGATGCCGCTGTGAACATTTTAGAACAAACAGGACCCCACCCCCACCCCCTCTGAGTAACTTTCTTAGAACCTATTCCCTGAAAATGATTGACCAGGTCAAAGATAGGACTTCTGCAGATTGCTCTCCAGAAATAGCATTTGAATTTGTGCTGTCCCTGTTAATCTTTTTTTCCCACCCACATCCCCCCCCAACCCAGGCACCTGTCCCTGTTAATCTTTAAAAGTCCCTCTTTGCTCTGTGTCCCCCACCCCAGCCCCGGTTCCCTCTTGCTGTGACAACATGGTATTATTCTTTTATTTATATGTAATTGAATAGAAATGAGATAAACCTTTTAGGTGCCTTGTTTTTGGTTATTTGTGAGGCCAAACTTTTTTCTAAGTTTTACTCACTTATCTGATGTTTGAACTGTATTCAAGTTATGGAACCGTTTATGCACTAGAAGCTGAGCATTAATGTTCTGAAAGCCTTTAAATTTTTTTCTGAAAGCTTTAAAAATATTTGTATAATCAAATTCATCAACTAATTGTTTGCTGTGTTCTTTTATTGCTTCAGAATTGGTGAAATACATGAAGGCCTTTAACCTTTAATTTAGTCTTTTAAGCTGTGTGGAAATAATTGCAGAGAAGAATGCTGCATTTATATGCTTTATGTATTTTATTCCATATTAAGAGTATAATTTTAGCAGTATTAGACACCTTGTCTAATTTCACATGAGTTTTCATATTAAACTTAGAGGTGTTTACCTGTGTCTTTCTGGAATCTATTTGTTCCATTGGTCTAGTTTATTATTTTTAACTATAACCTGGTATTATAAGGCTTTTTACTCTTGTTTTGCCCAGATGTCTGCTCTTTAACTTCTTAGCGGGGCTTCTACCATGAATCCTTGTCAGTTTTCGAACTCTGGTGGAGTGGGTTGGCCAGGATAAAACGTATATATCATCAGGATGCCTTTTCTCTCCCTCTTCCCCACTCCCAGGACTCAGAGCCAGTTTGTGTCCTTGCTCTTGCGCCTGGTCTTGGTTGCTGGTGGCTCTCCAGAGTGAAGAGATTTTTCAGGTTGAACTCTGGGCCATGCTGTGCGGCTCTCGGGATAGGGATTGAACCCAGGCCCTAGTCAGTGAAAGCGCCAAGTCCTAACCCCTGGACCGCCAGGGAATTCTCTCAGGTTGAACTCTTTAAGTGTTAGCACCTGATATACCGATCTGAAAAAAGAATTTTTTTTTTTTTTTAATGAGACCATGCTTTTTTTGAGGGGCGGGGGCGGTGATATCTAATTCCAGAACGTTTTTATCAGCCCAAAAAGAAACCCTGCACCTAGCAGTCACTCCCCATATTTTCCCCAGTAATCAGCCCCTGTGCAGAAAGCCTCCTGCCAACGTGGAGCTGGGGGAAGGGGTGCCCTTTTACATTCCGGCTTCTTTTCACATGCATTTTACATTTTACTATTTTGTTAGGTTGTCAAGATTTACTTTTCAGAGTCATTAGTTGCTATTTGGCCTTGGCTCTGTAAAATGAACTTGGCGAATAACCACCTTCACTTATTTTACTTCTCATAGTTGGGCCCGGGTGTGCATCATTTTCTCATCTCTTTCTGCATTCTGAGATCTTTGTTTTTCCTCCTTTTGCCACTGGTTATTCTTCCTTTTTGAGCCTCTTCCTCTTGGATTTAACCCTGATTGGTAGGCACACTATTCTTTTATTCTTGCCAATGATATCATTTTTGTTTTTAATTCAAAAAATATTATTTGATTATTTTCTCTCTGACTTTTATTTATTTATTTTATTTTATTTTTTTTTTTTTTATTTTTTTTTTTTTTTGCGGTACGCAGGCCTCTTACTGTTGTGACCTCTCCCGTTGCGGAGCACAGGCTCCGGACGCCCAGGCTCAGCGGCCATGGCTCACGGGACCAGCCGCTCCGCGGCACGTGGGATCTTCCCGAACCGGGGCACAAACCCGTGTCCCCTACATCAGAAGGTGGACTCCCAACCACTGCGCCACCAGGGAAGCCCTATTTATTTTTAAATTTTATTGAAGTCTCTCTGATTTTAAACAGTTAATCTTAACTCTTTTTGTGGGCCTCTGTTATTGTAGCTTAATTCTTTTATTTTTTGGCCGAGCTGTGCGGCTTGCAGGGTCTTAGTTCCCTGATCAGGGATCAAATCTGTGCCCCCTGCAGTGGAAGCACAGAGTCCTAACCTCTGGACCGCCAGGAAAGTCCCTAATTCTTTTTTAATCTGTTTTCCAGCTCTGATGGTATCATCTGCACTGTCTTCTGTCTATTTAACTGATTTCTGTTATTGTTACCTTATAAATTATTATTTTTTAATTTACATTCTGCTTGACTTATTCTTTTTTTTTAAATCCTGATTCTGCTATTTGCAGAATTCTTTTTTTATTTTAAATTCTTTTGTAATATGTCACGGTTCTGCAGAATATATTCTGGTCTGTTTTTATTTAGCATTCCCCTTGTGTGTAACACTTTAAATGTGTTTATGAGTCCCATTCTGTCTTTATCTCCATTCTTAGAGATGACTCTGCTAAGCCTGCTCCTTTTCTCCTGGACCTTTATGGTTTGTGCTTAGTGGCCACTCCCGCTCCTGGTTGCCCTTTAAAATTTGCTTGCTGTGTTCCTTCATTTGAGTCTTATCTTTGTTCTTTGTTTATAACATGTTTATTTTGTTGAGTTTTGAAGGAGGCGGCATTCTGTACCATTTCTCACTTAGTGCTTCCCAAAGTTCTGTTGTGTAAGACTTTCTGGGCACATTTTTACATAATGGAAAGAACACAGAATTCAGAGGAAGGACCAAGTGTTAATCCTAGCCCTCGCATTGGGTAGCTTTGGCTAAGATATTTAGACTATATGGTAGGACTTAATTCTTTTAAAGTTTTATATAGTTGTTGTGTTCTTAAAAATTAGCATAATTTTTCTATCTAATGGGAATATAAGGAAAATTAAAATAATACAGTGTACAGTGATGAACTGAAAATTGATATAATTATTAACTGATTTATTTTAAAATGATAATGAAATAATTAAAAAATGAGATTGTTGGGCTTCCCTGGTGGCGCAGTGGTTGAGAGTCCGCCTGCCGATGCAGAGGACATGGGTTCGTGCCCCGGTCTGGGAGGATCCCACATGCTGCGGAGCGGCTGGGCCCGTGAGCCATGGCCGCTGAGCCTGTGCATCCGGAGCACAGGCTCCGCAACGGGAGAGGCCACAACAGTGAGAGGCCCGCATACCGCCAAAAAAAAAAAAAAAAAAAAAAGAGATTGTTGGGCTGGAACTCTGATAAAATTGTTGTCACGTAGGTGGCAGTGGTATTGTTTGCATTTGTATTGAATTTATGAAGTGAGTTTGCAGATACTTATTCTTCCAAATAAGCCTATATATGAGAGATAAGTATTCTTTCCATTTTATTGGGGAGATGTTGAGGTTCAGCAAGGTTAAGAGAATTGCCCGTGGTTACAAGCACAGAGTTGTGACAGTGCAAGAACTTGAATTCAGATTCAGGACTTCCAAGACCAGGGCTTTTGTAACTTGACCCAAAATAAAACTTGACTAGTTTTAAGGTTGTTTCTTCAGATACTTGACAGTCTGTCACTTGGGTAGATTTTTCGGAGTACAGGCCCTAGTTTCAGCAGTTGTCCTGGAGATCACAGCTGTCACTCTGAATGTGCGGAGGATCAGTGTTGGGAGTTACCTGGGGGCAGCCACTGCCTCTGGCAGTGTTCCTCTCTGTCTGGATCTTTGATTGTGTCTGGGAACAGATATATTTATTGGTCGAGGGCAAAAGTGAAGAGATAATATGGGGAGAAAAGAAAAGAAACTGATTTCAGAAATAAGATTTCCACAGTAACTTGAGCAATGAAACATTTGAGAAATTCTTGGTTGTGCTGACCAGGATCCTACGGAATTCTTGTCGGTCTCTGTTGTAGTTTCTTAGGACAGGGCCGAAAGTAAGCTCATCACACGAGATGAATTGTGCCAAAGCACAGCAGTAGAGGGCTGCTGCTCGCTCAGGCAAAACAGCGCCGTCTGTCTTGCTGTGGTAACTTCTATTAAAGCATTATCTAGATTTACACTTTAAGACTTGTTTTCTTAACATTTCAGAAGTGCCAAAGCAGCAACCTATGTTTTTATTAATTATACAAGCAATAATTGGCTTTCGTGAGCACCTGCCGTGCTTCCTCCTTGAGCGCAAGAACAGCACAAAGTTCCCACCATTATTTTGATTATACTGAAGTAGCACAAGGACATTTCCTTGCATTCCCACCACTCTGATTATACTGAGGACAACTCATGGATCAGTGCCCAAAGCACTCGGTGCTTCTTTTGCAGGCCCCTGGTTTGCCGGGGTGGGGGGGGGGCTCTCGAAGCATTCAGAACTGTTCACAACTCTGGCTTATTCGCATGCCCCCGGTTTGCCGGGGGTGGGGGTGGGCTCAAAGCAATCAGGACTGTTTGCAGTTCTGGCTTATTCGCCAGCCCCCAGTTTGCTGGGGGTGGGCTCATGGGTCACGTCTCCTTTCCATGTCCTCAGTTATCCCACTACAGTCTCTGAAGTCTTTGGGGATCCTTTGTGTACACTCTCAGATTATTGAAACACAGGGACTCAGGCCAGGACCTGAGGGAAGGAGGACTCAATTGAGGAATTGGGAAATTATCCAGAATCATGGCAGTGGCTCCATCATTCTCTCTTTTCACATTCTTCTCATTCTCTGTTCTCCTTTTAAAATCTTTGTTACACACATGCACACACAAATATACATATATGCATATAATTTTAACAAAAGGATGTAATTTTTTAACTTTTTATTTTGAGATAATTTTAGACTTAGAAAAAAGGTGCAAAAATAGTCCAGAGAGTTCCCATGTACCCACCTTTTCCTAATGTGAACATGGTGTATGTCTGTAGGAATGTCATCAAAACCAAGAAATTAAAACTGGTACAATACTAGATGCAGACCTTATTCACAGTTCCCATTTTCCCCCAATGTCATTTTTTCTTCCAGGATCTCATTTTGCATTTAATTGTTGTGTCTCCTTAGTCTCTTCCAACTGTGACATTTCTTCAGTCTTCCTCTGTCTTTCATAACCGTGACACTTTTAATGAGTACTGGATTGTTGTTTTTGTAAATTTATTTATTTTATTTATTTATTTTTGGCTGTGTTGGGTCTTTGTTGCTGTGCGCGGGCTTTCTCTAGTTGTGGTGAGCGGGAGCTACTCTTGGTCGCAGTGCACGGGCTTCTCATTGCGGTGGCTTCTCTTGTTGCAGAGTATGGGCTCTAGGCGTGTGGGCTTCAGTAGTTGTGGCACGCAGACTTCAGTAGTTGTGGCGCTCAGGCTTAGTTGCTCCACGGCATGTAGGATCTTCCCAGACCAAGGCTTGAACCTGTGTCCCCTGCCTTGGCAGGTGGATTCTTAACCACTGCATCACCAGGGAAGCCCTGGACTGTTATTTTTGTAGGCTGTCCCTCAGTTTGTGTTTATCTGATGGTTTTTCATGAATGGAATGAGATTATGCAGTTTTAACAGAAGTGATGTTGTGCCTTTCTTGATACATCACATCAGAGAGTTGGTGTTGTGGAGATATTTTATCTTTAGGGATGTTAACTTTAATCACCTGGTTAAGATGGGGTCCATCTATTTACCCCTTTGTAATTAATAAATATCTTAGAGGATGTACTTTGAGACTAAGCAGATGCCCTGTTTCTTCTCAGATTTCTACTCACTAGATTAAGCATCCATCCATGGACCTTTTTCTGAAAAAATTATTGTGGTATTTACCTAATGACAGTTTTTCTATTTTCCTCATTCCATCTGATTGGAGTGCATCTGTGAGAAAGAGCTATTCCTTCTCCCCTCTGATTTATTCACTTACTTATTTGTGTCAGTATGAACTCATGGGTATTTGTTCTATTCTGTAGGTTTGTAATCCAGTATTGTCATTTTTTATTTCAAATTGTTGCAGCTTCGACCTTTGTTTGCTCCTTCAGAGTAGAGTGACTGCTTTCAACAAACCCCACCCTTGTTTGAGTACCTTTTTAAGGGCAAAGTGTGCTCGTTGCTACTGGGGTGTAGTTGCTTCTAAGTCTTCTCAGTGAACAGAGCTGGGAAAATAGATGTGTGTACACCAACCCACACATACACACATCTGTATTTCTCTGTCTGTCTGTGTATATGCTAAAAACTATGAGTTCATACTGATGTCCCTGATTCCAATCCAACACCATGTGGTTTATTTTAGCCTTTCCTCTTGCTTGTATTCTTTCCCCAGCCTGGCTCTCATTATCTTCCATTTTGTTTGCTTATTTGTTCAGTCCCATTCTATTTATACATAAAGTAGATGCAGAATTGCTAACCCATATCCTTGTGAGAAACAAGTTCACTAATTAGATTACAGGATTTGTGTTCAGCCCTTTCCTGCTTTAACTTTACAGCATCCAGTTAAAATACTGTTTTCTAAAGTTGCTTAGGCTGGTTTCTAGTTCCTCATGCCCTTCAGTGTGGTTATGTCATTCATTTGTAATACAGTTAGGTTCATTTGTTACTGTTGGTGTTCCATTTGGGGTTCTTCCCGTATCCTCATTCTTGTTTCTTTAGTTTTTTGAATATGTGATATGACTGTGACTCTCGGAGTAAGAGCTACACACAAGGTATACTCAAGGAACAGTCCCTCCCTTCTCATCCCTACCACCCTGTTCCCATCCTCCCCTTCACCGCTTTCCCACTCATCCCCTGTATACAGTCGATCTCTTTAGTTCTGGGTTTATCCTTCCTATATTTCTGCTATACAGATATGCAGATACATTTATGTTTTTTTATAACCCTTCTTTCTTATATGAAGGGTAGCATAGTATAAATCTCTTTTATAATTTGCTTTTTTACTTAACATTGTATCTTGGAACCACTCCGTGTTAGTTTGTAGATCTTTTTCATTCCTTTTTTACAGCTGCATAGTACTCCACCATGTGAGTGTATCATAGTTCATTCAGCCTTTCTCCAGTGTATGGGTATTTAGGCTGCTGCTAGTATTTTGCGGTTACAAATAATGTTGCGGTGAATTACCTTGTGCTTATGTATTTTCATATCACTGGAGATGTATGTTTAGGGTAGAATCCTAGGAGTGGGATTGCTGAATCAAAAGGTGCAGATGTTTGATTTTGGTAAGGACTGTCCTACCAACCTGTCCAGAAGGGTTTATAACCTGTCTTCCCACCAGCAGTGTTTGAGAGTTAATTGCATATATTTTATGATGCATACATATGAATGATTATCAGATTTTGTTCAGGGTCTTCCTTTCCTTATCTACTTCCTCTTCTATCATGATGGGTTGGGGAAAGAAAAAAACAACTCCAACTGTAGAAGGTTTTTTATTGGAAAGAAGTAAAATTAGTTTTTCAGCTCTGACTGGAGATTTTTTTACTGGTATTTTAGAGTTATAATTGTATGTTACAGTTTTCTACTTTACCTAGTTTAGCATCTGTTGTGTAACATCTCACTGTCTGCTTAGTTGTGCGGGCAGTTCTTTTCAGTTTAGATAATAATGCTGTTTGCTTCCAGTTTAAACACTTTTCCGTCTTCCACAGGTCTGGGCGGGTGTTAATATTTCTGACGTTGGGGCAGTTCGTGAGAAACTTGCATTTTTTGACTGACCTAAAGTTTCCATGATGGGGATGATCATCCGAGCCTTTCTTTCTCTGACTTGACTCATTGGGGTACAGTTTACAAAGGTGAGCAAGGGTGGCCTTACGAAGTAGATCATCCTCTTTCGGACTGTAGCTCCCTTTCCTCCTGCTCCTTCTCCCCTGTACCCCCACCTTTATGGTTTCCTAATCTCCTAGTCCTGTCTGGCCTGGGTCTGGATCTGTCTGCTGACCTCTCCTGTCTTCTCTTGACGACTCCACTCCCATTTTACGAGAACCCAACTGTTTATTTTGTCTGATCTTACAGGCTGATGGTATATGCTAAAGAAAATTACTGAATTGTCACGATCGACACTACTAAAAATCTCTGGATTCTCATTCCTGCTGGTCTCCAGCATATCTTGTTACTTGTCCCCATTCAGACCCTGATCTCACCTCCCTCCCCTCATGTTGGGTTTGCTTTTTCATCTCCTGCCTTCAGGTCTGCTCTCCCACACCTCATTTACAGGACATATTTGCCTCATGTTTCAGAGGAGACAGGTTTTAGGTTTTGGCTCATCCTGATGAAGATGATCTAAATAGCCAGAACCTTCAAAATGAATAGGCTCCCTTGGGAAGCAGAATGCTTTCTGTATCGTGGTCAGTACGATGATTTTTGTTTTTGTCCTCATTGTCTGCCGTCCTCAGCTTCTTTTCAGTTGCCCCGTCAGAATCATGAGCCAAACCTTGGTTCATCACCAGCAAAAGGGCATAGCCAGTGGAGGACTACTGACCCTCGCATGGTGTAGTGGCTGAGAAACAAGGGTTTTGGAGGTCAGCACGCCTGGGATTAAATCCCAGTTCTGTTGGCTACTGGTTGTGTAATCAGAGACAAGTTACTTGACTCCTCCCTTCTGCCATAGTTTCTTCACCTGTAAAGTAGGGGCTGTGCTTTACCGCCATAGGTTTGTGGTGAAGACAGCAAGTAAAGGTTTTTCTGAAGCTCTCAGCACTGTGCTGAGGGCTCAGTGAGCGGTGGTCATTATGGTTACTGAGGTCCTCTCTCAGTGTCTCGCTCAACTTCAGGGCCAGAGGTGCACAGAGCTGCCTGGGCGGCTACCCGGAATGCATAGCACTGGAGGAGACTCAATGCTCTTAGTCTTGGTTCAATACGTCTGGCCGTTCTCAGAGCTCACCGCGAGCCAGCCCGACCTGGACCGTCCTAGAATTCTTGGCCAGTGAAGGCAGGAGAGAATAACTGAGGAGGAAGGAAATGTAAGGGGATGATCCACAAGTGAGTAGTAGCCCATCTGCTTCATCAGGGTCTCTCTCATGACAAGTTCAGAGCATAGGTGAACTCCAAAGTTCATTTCTAAAGAGTACTGCTTGGATTAGAGTACTGATTGGATCTGTTGCAGAGTACTAACTCTGACTTTGTGCTACTCTAGTGTGCTTCAAATAACAGAGTTTATGGTTGTGGGGTTTTAGGATGATGATAGTCACGGTACTAAATTCTGATGGGGTATCTTAGATCTAGTAATAGAGACGCATTTTTCCTATTAATCGGAGAGAAATGTTTTTCATACTTTTATCCTTTAATAATTTGTGTACTTGAGCCCACCAAAAAATTTGTAGAACCTTTACTGAGTATAAGTCACTACAAGTCTTCATCTTTCTATGGCTATATCTATGCATATATATGTATGTATGTACATTCAGTCATATAATTTGGGTGTGGGTTTTTTTCCAGTCTCTTGTATACATATAAAAAATTTTTAAAGAAGTTTTGCACTTACGTTTGGAAGAAGCCTGAACACAGAATAATGGTATTTTCTTTTTGTAACTTGGCCAACACTATCAGGGCAGACATACAGGGCATAGCCAAGCTAGGACTAAAACTCAGACCTCCTGATTTGAAGTCTAGGGTTTTTTTCTGATGTTACTTTCTTTTTATGGTTTCATTGGATAAATTAATAAAAAATAATAAAGTAATTAAAAATGACTTCCACTTTTTTGGGGATGGTCTAATATCTTTCAGGCTTTTCATCTGCTGTTTTTGCAATCTTCGTAACCCCATAGGCTTTCTTCATTTTTGAGTCAAGCAAATGGTTGCTCAGAGGTGTTGGGTAGTTCAGTGATGTCTCAGCTAGTAAGGGAATGGGCCAGAATTGGAACTCACCTGACTCTTTGGCCCCTGTTCTTTTATTGAAGAGATTAAAAAATGCCTATGTAGACAACCAAATTTGTTCAAGCTCTGGGCTGTATGGAGCACCTTTCCTAGAGAGGGTGCACATGTGTTCATGACATCAGGTTTTAAGTTGCAATATCTGAAGTATTATTGGAGCACTCAGTCTTAAAATAATGTAAAATTATGATGGTTTTACAGCTAAAATGACTTTAGCTTTTATTTGCTCACTGAATGGTTCGCACACTCTAAAGAAACCTTTGCACTGGCTTTCTTGGTTAGTAAATTATGAGAGAATCAGGCTAAAGGAACGAATACATTTTCTTTTAAAGCAGTCATTTGTATTATCTACCTACTTACTTTTGGAACATTAATTTGGATCAGTCTAACTTAGCATCTGAAGACAAGTTAATTTTTATCTGTGAAACAAAGTACTGTGGTTTTGTGTTCAGATAATTAAAGTTCACCGAAATGGGTAGCTTAGAGAACAGCTTAATAGCTTTCTCTAAAAATAACCCATTAACAGTTGATAGCATTTTAGTTGCTTAACAACGTGTACAGTATGTGGTGCTAATGCATGAGGAGATAGTTCCTTCATTAGACAAACTTTATTATCCACAGATATTATTGAGCCTCTGCTATGAAATGATTGTAATGACAGGGGGCTGGGGAGGATGGGGAGAAAGCCTGAACGTACCAGAAATGCTATATTTACGCCAAAGCCCCAGAAATGACTGTGGAAGCCTGGGCATTTATTCTAATGATGTTGCCATTGCTCAAAACCTGTTTGGAACACTTCCTATGAAATTGTCCTCAGTATGAGCATATGAACCATGAGAGAAAATCAGCCCCACAGTTTTGTAGCATAGCTCAATTTTTAAAAATCACCTTTTGAGGTATAATTTTTTTCTTTTTCTTTGCGGTACGCGGGCCTCTCACTGTTGTGGCCTCTCCCTTTGTGGAGCACAGGCTCCGGACGCGCAGGCTCAGTGGCCATGGCTCACGGGCCCGGCCGCTCCGCGGCATGTGGGATCTTCCTGGACCGGGGCACGAACCTGCATCCCCTGCATCGGCAGGCAGACTCTTAACCACTGCGCCACCAGAGAAGCCCTGAGGTATAATTTATATACAACAAAATGGACCTTTTCTTTGTGCAAAGTTCAGTTGAGTCTTGGCAAATATATACCCTGTGTAACCACCACCACGGTGGAGATACGGAACATTACATAACCCCGAAGAAGTACCCTCGTGCCCTTTGCTGTCAGTCTTCAGCTCAGGCAACCATGGATCCAGTTTTCTATCACTGTAAATCAGCCTCAGCTTACCTAGCGTTTCAGATAAATGGAATTTAGAAGTCTTTGCTCTTTTTTGCCTGGCCTTTTCACTTAGCATAGGGTTTTCCAGGTTCATCCTTGTTGTCGCATGTAGTCATTTCCCTTTTGTTGCTCAGTGCTCTTCCGTTGCACGGTGACACACAGTTTGTTTACTCTTTCCTTGTTGACGACTATTTGGGTTGTTGCAAGTTCGTGACTGTTATGAATAAAGCTCCTACAAACATTTGTATACAAGTCTCTATGGATGTATATTTTCTTTATTTTTTAATTGAAGTAATTTGACATACAATATTTTATTAGTTTCATGTGTACCACATAGTGGTTTGACATTTGTATACATTGCGAAATGATCACCACAATACGTACAGTTACCATCTGTCACCATACAAAGTCAATACAGTATCATTGACTGTATTCCCTATGTTGTACGTTGCATCCCCGTGACTTAATTATTTTATACCTGTAAGTTTGTACCTCTTGACCCCCTTTACCTGTTTCCTCCCCATCCCTACCCCCTACCCCTCTGGCAACCACATGGGTTTTGTTTTGTTTTTTAGATTCCATGTATAAGTGACATGTGGTATTTGTCTTTCTCTGTCTGACTTATTTCACTTAGTGTAATGCCCTCAAGGTCCGTCCATGTTGTGGCAGATGACAAGATTTCTTTCATTTTTACAGCTGACTGGTATTCCATTGTACACGTATACTACGTCTTCTTTATCCATTCATCCATTAGTGGACACCTAGGTTGTGTCCGTATCTTGGCTGTTGTCATAGACATATATTTTCATTTCTCTTGAGTAAATAATTAGGAGTAGAACTGCTGGGTTGTATGGTGAGTGTGCATTTAACTTTTCAGAAACCACCAAGCCTTTTCATAGTGATTGTACCATTTTGTAGTTCCACCTGCAGGGTATGAGAGTTCTAGCTTTTCTACATCCTCATCAGCACTTGGTATGGTCATTCTTTTTCATTTTAGCCATTCTAATGGGTATGTTATGTGATTTTAATTTACATTTCCCTTATGACATCATTCATCTTTGTATGTGTGTATTGTCACACAAAAAGTGTCTGTTCTTTTGCCTATTTAAAATTTTGGGTTGTTTGTCTTATTTTGAAGTTGTAAGAGTTCTTTATATACTCTAAATACAAGTCCTACATGTTGCAAATTTTTTCTCCCATATGCACAGCTCATTTTTGACCTTGACAGTATTATCTGGCCTGTTCACCCACCTTGCTCACTAGATCCCAGTCAGCACCTTTCCTTTTCAATCTCAGTAACTCCTCCTGTCTCCACTGTCGTCATCTTGTACACTCCAGAGGCTTTACCACTGCCCTTAGAGGTGTGCTGCTTTTTCTTTTTGTGAGTATTTTACTGATTTGAGAGTGCTGCTGGTTCACAGTGCCCTTGAGTCTAGGATGCCGAATGTCCTGCAGTAGGCGGCATGATTTCGTACAATGAACTGACTGGCTTAAAATGCCAGTTATGTGCTTGTTGCTTAGTCCAAGCCACTACCATCTCTTACTGGTGCTATTGCAGTGTTTCAAATGGTTTCTTTTTTCACTCTTTCCTTTTTACAATTTATTCTTCATATCACAGCTGGAGAGAGCATTTACAAATATAAATTGGGTACTTTTAGTCCTTCCTTAAAGTGGAAGTGCACTTAAGATGAGTCTTAAACCCTTAGCACAACTTCCAGGTCACAGCCTCATCCTGAGCCATGTGCTCTTGGCTTGGTATGTGCCCGCCACCAAGTAGCCTTCTTTGGGGTCCACAGATTCACCTGCCTAACCTCTCTCTGTTCAGAAGAACACTTGCCTTCTCAGCTACCCCTCACCTGGCTAATTCCAGCCTGTCCTTCAGGTCTCTGTTTTAAATGCCACTTCCTTAGAGAGGAAGAGCCTTCCCTGAGCCCCTAATTTAAACCAAGTTCTCTAGTTATCCATGATGATGTTAATTATAGCATTTGCATTTTTTCTTAGTATCTATCATAATTTATCTATGTCTCCTTACCCCACCCCCCCTTTTCTTCTTTTTTGGCCTTGCCACGCATCTTGTGGGATCTTAGTTCCCTGACCAGGAATTGAACCTGTGCCCCCTGCTGCACTAGACCACCAGGGAAGTCCCCTAATACATGTCTCTTTATATTTCCCCCATGTTGTATAAAGTTTATGAGAGTAAGGAGCTTTCTGTTTTCGCTGTAGTATCCATAGCGCTTAACAATGTAGACGATTAATGAATACCTGATAAAATTGATTTTGACATTTGAATGGTTTTAAGTTTATTCATTGTGCCTCCTTCAAGATCCCAACTGACATTTTTTCTCTTGAGTACAAACTTCTATGTACTAGTTTTCTGTCTCTGCCATTTGCACTGAATCTGTAAATTGCCCTGATAATAAGAGTTCTTAATCTTTTTTGTGTCATGGATCTTTCAGGCAGTCAGTGAAACCTGTGGCTCCTTCTCAGATTAGTGGGTTGTTTTTTGTTTTGGCTTGTTTTTTTTAATCCAAAATATGTTTATTGGGATCGTTTCCCATTCATCTTGATTCAGGGTGCTTTTAGTGCTGCTTCCAACTGAAGGAGCATCCTTCTGTAAGCCTTGCTTTTTCGTCCTGTAGGCTGGCAGAGGACATTAGAGCAGCCAACACATAAAACTACTGTTTGTGCCTGGCTAGAGATGGTGGTGGTTTTATAGCATCCTGGGCATTTCACATCCATGAAGTAGGAGGTGGGGCTCTGCAGCAGGTGCTTCTTGTTGTGTGTCCTATTCTGGCGAGGGACGCAGGAGATCCTTTGTGAGAGGCATGGTCTCCTGAGGAGGTCCTCACTGCCAGATCAGAGTAGTGGTCTTAAGTGAATAGAATAAATTATGTAAGGTTACCAAGGAAATCGGTTATGTTGAAGTACTGTTTTAGAAAATACATCTTTAATGTGTGTGCTTCTTTTTTTTTTTTTTTTAGAAACTTATCTGGTCTTTTTTTTTTTTAATTTATTTATTCATTTATTTATTTTTGGCTGTGTTGGGTCTTCGTTTCTGTGCGAGGGCTTTCTCTAGTTGTGGCAAGCGGGGGCCACTCTTCATCGCGGTGCGCGGGCCTCTCACTGTTGCGGCCTCTCTTGCTGCGGAGCACAGGCTCCAGACGCGCAGAGCTCAGTATTTGTAGCTCACAGGCCCAGCTGCTCCGTGGCACGTGGGATCTTCCCAGACCAGGGCTTGAACCCGTGTCCCCTGCATTGGCAGGCAGACTCTCAACCACTGCGCCACCAGGGAAGCCCCTGTGCTTCTTTATTAATGCCTTAAATAGCAAGATCAAGCAGCAGATGTGATAACTACTGTAATTTCAAAGTAGTGAGACATATAAATATTTCGAGAATTACAACTGTAGGCTTTTTACTGGTCTTAATATTTCTGTTTAGCCTCCTTCAGTCTCTGGAAATACCTGTATTTCTGATAGTGTCATTCTCGTGGCTGGAGAATTCTTTCTGTTATCAGAATAAAGTACAGATTTGGGAATTGTCTTTACTAAAGGAATTTAGAGCCTGAACCAAGATGGTGGAGTAGAAGGACGTGCTCTCACTCCCTCTTGTCAGAACACCAGAATCACAACTAGCTGCGGGACAGTCATTGACAGGAAGACACTGGAACTCACCAAAAAAGATACCCCGCATCAAAAGACAAAGAAGCAGCCACAGTGAGACGGTAGGAGGGGCACAATCACAGTAAAATCAAATCCCATAACTGCTGGGTGGGTGACTCCAGACTCATCCACCAGAAGACCAGAGAACACTTATACCACAGAAGTCCACCCACTGGAGTGAGGGTTCTGAGCCCCACGTCAGGCTTCCCAACCTGGGGATCCGGCAACGGGAGGAGGAATTCCTAGAGAATCAGACTTTGAAGGCTAGTGGGATTTGATTGCAGGACTTCGACAGGACTGGGGGAAACAGAGACTCCACTCTTGGAGGGCACACACAAAGTAGTGTGTGCATTGGGACCCAGGGGAAAGAGTGACCCAAGGGAAGACTGAACCAGACCTACCTGCTAGTGTTGGAGGGTCTCCTGCAGAGGCGGGGGGTGGCTGTGGCTCACTGTGGGGACAAGGACACTGACAGCAGAAGTTCTGGGAAGTACTTCTTGGCGTGAGCCCTCTCAGAGTCAGCCATTAGCCCCACCAACGAGGCCAGGTAGGCTCCAGTGTTGGGTTGCCTCAGGCCAAACAACCAACAGGAGGGAACCCAGCCCCAACCAACATCAGTCAAGCAGATTAAAGTTTTACTGAGCTCTGCCTACCAGAGCAACAGTCAGCTCTACCCACCACCAGTCCCTCCCATCAGGAAACTTGCACAAGCCTCTTAGATAGCCTCATCCACCAGAAGGCAGACAGCAGAAGCAAGAAGAACTACAATCCTGCAGCCTGTAGAACAAAACCACATTCACAGAAAGATAGACGATGAAAAGGCAGAAGACTATGTACTAGATGAAGGAACAAGATAAAACCCCAGAAAAACAACTAAATAAAGTGGAGACAGGCAACCTTCCAGAAAAAGAATTCACAATAACGATAGTGAAGATGATCCAGGACCTGGGAAAAAGAATGGAGGCAAAGATCGAGAAGATGCAAGAAATGTTTAACAAAGACCTAGAAGAATTAAAGAACAAACAAACAGAGATGAACAATACAATAACTGAAATGAAAACTACACTAGAAGGAATCAATAGCAGAACAACTGAGGTGGAAGAACAGATAAGTGACCTGGAAGACAGAATGGTGGAATTCACTGCTGCGGAACAGGATAGAGAAAAAAGAATGAAAAGAAATGAAGACACAGCCTAAGAGACCTCTGGGACAACATTAAACACAACAACATTCGCATTATAGGGATCCCAGAAAGAGAAGAGAGAGAGAAAGGACCAGAGAAAATATTTGAGGAGATTATAGTTGAAAACTTCCCTAACATGGGAAAGGAAGTAGCCACCCAAGCCCAGGAAGCACAGAGAGTCCCATACAGGATAAACCCAAGGAGAAACACGCCGAGACACATGGTAATCAAATTAGCAAAAATTAAAGACAAAGAAAAATTATTGAAAGCAGCAAGGGAAAAATGACAAATAACATACAAGGGAATGCCCATAAGATTAACAGCTGATTTCTCAGCAGAAACTCTACAAGCCAGAAGGGAGTGGCATGATATACTTAAAGTGATGGAAGGGAAGAACCTACAACCAAGATTACTCTACCCAGCAAGGATCTCATTCACATTCGATGGAGAAATCAAAAGCTTTACAGACAAGCAAAAGCTAAGAGAACTCAGCACCACCAAACCAGCTCTACAACGAAAGCTAAAGGGACTTCTCTAAGTGGGAAACACAAGAGAAGAAAAGGCCCTACAAAAACAAACCCAAAACAATTAAGAAAATGGTCATAGGAACATACATATCGATAATTACCTTAAACATGAATGGATTAAATGCTCCAACCAAAAGACACAGGCTTGCTGAATGGATACAAAGACAAGACCCATCTATATGCTGTCTACAAGAGACCCACTTCAGACCTAGGGACACATACAGACTGAAAGTGAGGGGGTGGAAAAAGGTATTCAATGCAAATGGAAATCAAAAGAAAGCTGTAGTAGCAATACTCAATATCAGATAAAATACACTTTAAAGAATGTTACAGGAGACAAGGAGGGACACTACATAATGATCAAGAGGTCCATCCAAGAAGATATGACAATTACAAATATATGTTTACCCAACATAGGAGGACCTCAATACATAAAGCAACTACTAACAGCTATAAAAGGAAATCGACAGTAACACAATTAATAGTGGGGGACTTTAACACCTCGCTTATACCAATGGACAGATCATCCAGACACAAAAGAAATAAGGAAACACAAGCTTTAATTTAAATGACACAATAGACCAGATAGATTTAATTGATAATTCTAGGACATTCCATCCAAAAACAGCAGATTACACTTTCTTCTCAAGTGCGCACAGAACATTCTCCGGGATAGATCACATCTTGGTCGCAAATCAAGCTTCAGTAAATTTAAGAAAATTGAAATCGTATCAAGCATCTTTTCTGACCACAACACTATGAGATTAGAAATCAATTACAGGGGAAAAAACATAAAAAACACAAACACATGGAGGCTAAACAATACGTTACTAAATAACCAAGAGATCACTGAAGAAATCAAAGAGGAAATCAAAAAGTACTTAGAAGGCTTCACTGGTGGCGCAGTGGTTGAGAGTCCGCCTGACGATGCAGGGGACGCGGGTTCGTGCCCTGATCTGGGAGTATCCCATGTGCCGCGGAGCAGCTGGACACGTGGGCCATGGCCGCTGAGCCTGTGCATCCAGAGCCTGTGCTCCGCAACAGGAGGGGCCACAGTGGTGAGAGGCCTGCATACCGCAAAAAAAACCAACAAAAAAACAAAAAAACCTAGAGACAAATGACAACGAAAACACAATGATCCAAAACGTATGGCATGCGGCAAAAACAATCATAAGAGGGAAGTTTATAGCTATACAAGCCTATCTCAAGAAACAAGAAAAATCTCAAATAAACGATCTAACCTTACACCTAAAGGAGCTAGAGAAAGAAGAACAAACAAAACCCAAAGTTAGCAGAAGGAAAGAAATCATAAAGATCAGAGAAGAAATAAATGAAATAGAAACAAAGAAAACAATAGCAAAGACCAATAAAACTAAAAGCTGGTTCTTTGAGAAGATAAACAAAATTGATAAACCATTAGCCAGACTCATCAAGAAAAAGAGGGAGAGGACTCAAATCCATAAAATTAGAAATGAAAAAGGAGAAGTTACAACAGACACCGCAGAAATACAAAGCATCCTAAGAGACTACTATAAGCAACTCTATGCCAATAAAATGGACAACCTGGAAGAAATGGACAAATTCTTAGAAAGGTATAACCTTCCAAGACTGAACCAGGAAGAAATAGAAAATATGAACAGACCAATCACAAGTAATGAAATTGAAACCGTGATTAAAAATCTTCCAACAAATGAAAGTCCAGGACCAGATGGCTCCACAGGTGAATTCTATCAAACGTTTAGAGAAGAGCTAACCCATCCTTCTCAAACTCTTCCAAAAAACTGCAGAGGAAGGAACACTCCCAAACTCTATGAAGCCACCATCACCCTGATAACCAAAACCAGACAAAGATACTACAAAAAAAGAAAATTACAGACCAGTATCACTGATGAATATAGTTGCAAAAATCCTCAACAAAATGCTAGCAAACAGGGGCTTCCCTGGTGGCGCACTGGTTGAGAGTCCGCCTTCCGATGCAGGGGACACGGGTTCGTGCGCCGGTCCGGGAGGATCCCGCATGCCGTGGAGCGGCTGGGCCCGTGAGCCATGGCCGCTGAGCCTGCGCTTCCGGAGCCTGTGCTCCGCAATGGGAGAGGCCGCAACAGTGAGAGGCCCATGTACCGCAAAAAAATAAAAATAAAAATGCTTAAAAAAAAAAAAAAATACTAGCAAACAGAATCCAACAGCACATTACAAGGATCATACACCATGATCAAGTGGGATTTATCCCAGGGATGCAAGGATTCTTCAGTATATGCAAATCAGTCAATGTGATACACTACATGAACAAATTGAAGAAGAAAAACCATATAATCATCTCAATAGATGCAGAAAAAAATTTCTGACAAAATTCAACACCAATTTATGCTAAAAAACCCTCCAGAAAGTGGGCATAGAGGGAACCTACCTCAACATAATAAAGGCCATATACAACAAACCCACAGCAAACATCATTCTCAATGGTGAAAAACTGAAAGCATTTCCTCTAAGATCAGGAATGAGACAAGGATATCCACTCTCATCACTATTATTCAACATAGTTTTGGAAGTCCTAGCCATGGCAATCAGAGAAGAAAAATAAAAGGAATGCAAATTGGAAAAGAAGAAGTAAAACTGTCACTGTTTGCAGATGACATGATACTATGCATAGAGAATGCCACCAGAAAACTACTAGAGCTGATCAATGAATTTGGTAAAGTTGCAGGATACAAAATTAATGCACAGAAATCTCTTGTATTCCTATACACTAATGATGAAACATCTGAAAGAGAAATTAAGGAGACACTCCCAGTTACCATTGCAAAAAGAATAAAATGCCTAGGAATAAACCTACCTAGGGAGACAAAAGACCTGTGTGCAGAAAACTATAAGACTGATGAAAGAAATTAAAGATGATACCAACAGATGGAGAGACATACCATGATCTTGGGTTGGAAGAATCAATATTGTGAAGATGACTATACTACCCAAAGCTATCTACAGTCAATGCAATCCCTGTCAAATTACCCATGGCATTTTTTACGGAACTAGAACAAAAAATCTTAAAATTTGTATGGCGACACAAAAGACCTCGAATAGCCAAAACAGTCTTGAGGGAAAAAAACGGAGCTGGAGGAATCAGACTCCCTGACTTCAGACTATACTACAAAGCTGCAGTCATCAAGACAATATGGTACTGGTACAAAAACCGAAACACAGATCAATGGAACAAGATAGAAAGCCTAGAAATAAACCCATGCACCTCTGGTCAACTAATCTATGAGAAAGGAGGCAAGGATATACAATGGAGAAAAGACAGTCTCTTCAATAAGTAGTGCTGGCAAAACATGTAAAAAAATGAAATCAGAACACTTCCTAACACCATACACAAAAATAAACTCAAAATGGATTCGAGACCTAAATGTAAGACGGGACACTGTAAAACTCTTGGAGGAAAACATAGAAAGAACACTCTTTGACATAAATCACAGCAAGATTTTTTTTTTGATCCACCTCCTAGAGTAATGGAAATAAAAACAAAAATAAACAAATGGGACCTAATGAAACTTCAAAGTTTTTTGCACAGCAAAGGAAACCATAAACAAGATGAAAAGACAACCCTCAGAATGGGAGAAAATACTTGCAGATGAATCAACGGACAGAGGATTAATCTCCAAAATATATAAACAGCTCATGCAGCTCAATATTAAGAAAACAAACAGCCCAATCCAAAAATGGGCAGAAGACCTAAATAGACATTTCTCTAAAGAAGACATACAGATGGCCAAGAAGCACATGAAAAGCTGCTCAGCATCACTAATTACCAGAGAAATGCAAATCAAAACTACAATGAGGGATCACCTCACACCAGTTAGAATGGGCATCATCAGAAAATCTACAAACAACAAATGCTGGAGAGGGTGTGGAGAAAAGGGAACCCTCCTGCACTGTTGGTGGGAATGTAAATTGATACAGCCACTATGGAGAACAGTATGGAGGTTCCTTAAAAATCTAAAAATAGAATTACCATATGATCCAGCAATCCCGCTACTGGGCATATACCCAGAGAAAACCGTAATTCAAAAAGACACGTGCACCCCAATGTTCATTGCAGCACTATTTACAATAGCCAGGTCATGGAAGCAACCTAGATGCCCATCGACAGACGAATGGATAAAGAAGATGTGGTACATATATACAGTGGAATATTACTCAGCTATAAAAAGGAAAGAAGTTGGGTCATTTGTTGAGACGTGGATGGATCTAGAGACTGTCATACAGAGTGAATTAAGTCAGAAAGAGAAAAACAAATATCGTATATTAACGTGTATATGTGGGACCTAGAAAAATGGTACAGGTGAACCTGTTTGCAGAGCAGAAATTGAGACACAGATGTAGAGAACAAACATATGGACACCAAGGGGGGAAAGCTGCAGGGGTGGGGGTGGTGAGATGAATTGGGCAGTTGGGATTGACATGTATACACTGATGTGTATAAAATTGATGACTAATAACCTGCTGTATAAAAAAATAAATAAAATTTTAAAATTAAAAAAAAAGAATAAAGTACAGATTTCTCAGCTTTCTTTGTGTGACCTTTTGCTTTTCGCCCAGATGAGCTCTAAACTCCAGCTGTACTGGACAGCTTTGCACTTGTACCCAGCCTTCCATGCTTTAGTTCCTGTGGCTACTTCCTTCTGCAAGCCTTTCCTCATAGACTGCCTATTAAACCCTGCTGTGCTTTCTAACCCACCTTAAATAAATACCACCTTCTGAAAGAGGTTCACAGATATTAACATAGAGCAATGTCTGACACATAGTAAACACTCAATAAGTTGTAGATATTATTAAATAAGAATTGTTCATAAGATTTCTTTTTATTATCACCACCCAACTATAAATATCTTGAGTGATGTCCATATAAGAAACAAGACAACACAATATATCAGTAATTGTGAGTAAACATGATGTAAAGTGAAAATATGCCTCATATGTAATATACATCAAAAATAAAAGTCTTGACCTGGGGGAAACAAGACTTGAAAGTGCTGCATCAACCCTGTTAACTGTTGTTGCTGTTTGCACTGTAGTAAGTATGACTTTGAGAGGAGGAGGTGTGATCAGGAGTCGAGGGTGTGAAGAATTGGCAGTACAAGCCAGCCCTGTGGGTGGCTCCTCACACCCCACAGCCTTGGAGTGTGTGTGAGAATGCAGTAGCCAAATTGGAAGTGGAGCTGGTGTGGGCACCACCAGCACTGGAGAGTAGTGACCATGCTGAGCACCCTGCTATCAGGGCCATGGACAGACCCAGATATACCTAGAAAAAAAGCAGGAAAGTTCAGGATGACGGGGGAATGTCAATTTTATGAGACACGATCAGAGAACTTCTAACAGTGAAAGGGATCTATACCACAAGAGTAAAGCTATTCAAATGAATAGTCTTAAGAATAAAGGTTCTTTCCTAAACTCTAATAACCAAATAACTAGAAATCCTGAAATTTTGGAATAATGCTTTTTTAAAGAATAAAGGGTACAGCTTTCGTGGAGCAATTTGGAGCAGGCCTTTTTTTCCCTTCACATGCAAGACTGCTGTCATTCCAGCTGGCAAACGTAGTAGATTTGAAATGGCTCCTCTGTTTCTCAGAGTCCATAATATATCAAATTATTTCTGTATGTCCAAGTGGGAATCCGAAAATAATTCTTTTATAATCTCAGAGCTTAATACCATAGGTATCTGAATGCAGCTTCTCTCAGCTAATACTTGGGCATCAGCATAAGTTTTCACTCTCTGTTGTAATGACAATCTCAGCTACTAAGTGGTGCCTGTTGCTAAGTTGGAAACCAGTGTAGAGAGAGCACTTGTATGTTTCTTTTTTCCTTGACATTTAACACTTTTCTAGAAATATTTACTTTCCCTCGCATTTTGTACATGTGAAGTTGTTAGACTCCAATTAAATGTATGTTAATCTCCTTGACCTTGTCCCACAACTCGCTGGTGCTCTGTTACCCCCGATGTCTCCATTGCATTACATTTTGGCTAGATTCTACTGCTGTGTCTTCTAGGTCACCAGGTTTTTCTTCAGTGTATAATCTCTTGCTAATTTCAACCATTGTATTTTTTTCATCTCTAGAAGTTCATTTTGAGTCTTTTTTATACCTTCCACTTCTCTCTTTATATTGTGCTCTACGTTCACGAGCATATGGAGTATATTTATACCAGTACACATGATTGTCTACTAATTCTATCATCTCTACTTCCTAGGTATGTTTTTTTATTGGCTTTTCTCTTCATTATAGATTGTATTTTCCTGCTTTTTTGTTTTGTGGCTGTTTTTACTGATTTACAGTATTTCAGATGTACAGCAAAGTGATTCATTATATTCAATATTTATATTTTTTTCAGATTCTTTTCCATTATAGGTTATTGCAAGGTATTGAATATAGTTCCTGGGTTTTTTTTATTTTTTGCGGGGAGGGGGGGGTTTGGATGTTGATTGGATGCAAGACACTGGATTTTACATTGAGTGCTAGGGCTTTTTTTGGTATTTCTTTAAATACTTTGGGACTTTTTTTTCTGGGATGCAGTTAAGTTACTTGGAACACTTTGATCCCTTGAAAGCTCTCTTTTAAGCATTTTAGCTCTCTTTTAGGCATTTAGTCCAGAATAGCCTTTAGTCAAAGACTAATTTAGCCCCAGTACTGAGTCAACACCTTTCTGAGGACTCAGTTTTTTGTCCTGGTATGAGGAGGTCTTTACTGGAAAAGTGGTAGAAGAGGAACTGTTCCCAGCCTTTTTCCACATGGATTAGTCCATCTGCTCCTCTCTGGTGGCTCCTTCCCCAGCCTTGGAATTTGATCATGCACAAGCTCTGATCATTATCAGCTGGACACTCAGAGGGAACCCTCTGCGGATCTCCCCAACCTTCTCTGAAGTTCTCCTCTCCTGTACTCAGCCGCAGAAATTCTGAGTTGGACTCTCCAGATCTCGAATTCTGTCTCAACTCAGGGAGACTACCAGGCTCCATTTGGGTTTCCCTTCTCTTTACTGAAACCTGGTAACTCCAAGCTGTAAGCTGGGGCAGTCACAGGGCTCAGCTTGCCGGCCTGTGTTGCCTGTTGCTGGGTGTCAGAAAACTGTTATTTCATAAATACTGTCTGGTTTTTTAAGTTAAGAAGCAAAAGCCTGTGAAGGTATTTAGAACTTTAGGAACTCATTTAAAAACTCAAGTTATTTCCTTCAAGCTGCCTTATCTTATATTACCTACCCCTCACTGGTTATTTTTTTCTCCCAATAGAATAGACAGAAATAGTAAGACAAAATACAATTTAAATTACATTTTAAATCACTCATGGTCCCATCATCCTAGCTTGTTCTGTATATTGCCTCTTCTAGATAAATATTTTTAAGCTGCAGTCTGTTGGTTTATTTTGAATCTTACCTTTAGTTAATACAATCTTCATACTTAGTTTAATGGCTGCATATATAAATATTATATATGTTATATATATTTATATATATATTATATATAAATATTCCATAATGTATTAATCCTTATGTTTGGCAATACAGGTTTTGTTCTTTTAGGTAGTTTTGCAGTAAATACCTTCAAATATCATCCCTATTCTTAAGGATGCTCAAAGGGAGAAAGGCAGGTGGGATGATGTTCAGTCTGCAGTGAGATTTAGCCTATATTGGGTATTTAGTAAATGTTTGTCAAATGATTGAGGTGGAACATAACTTAAAGTTCAATTAGGTAAAGTTTTCAGTTACCTTTTTAGGAATATTTTTGTTCCATTGGGCATTCATTTTTATTTTTATGGGGGGTTAAAGTAGATAATTATGAAATGTTTATGTTTCCTTCTACTTATTAAATTAAGCCCATATTTTCTACATGTTAATTATAATTATGTCATCAATTTTGGAGGTATAATTTAGTGGAAGACCTTCTTCAGATAAACTTTTATGTTGGAATAATTTTAGGTTTACAGAAAAGTTGCCAGGATAGTGCAGAGGGTTCCCGTAAGCCCCCACCCAGTTTCTGTTTCCCTTGATATTAACATCTTACATTACTGTATGCGCTTATCAAAACTGAGAAACCAGCATTAGTATAAAGAAATTTCAGACTTTACTTGGAATTTGCTTTTCCACTGATTTCCTTTTTCTGTTCCAGGATCCAATCCAGGGTACTACATGCATTTAGTTGTTATGTCTGCCTGTCTCTCTCTGACTGTTTTCTCACTTTTCTTTTCATGACTTAAAGAGTACTCATCAAGTATTTTGTAGAATATCCCTCAACTTGGGTTTGTCTGATGTTCTTCTCACTGTTAGCCTGGGGTTACAGGTTTGGGGAAAGAAAATCACAGAGATGAGCTGCCTTTCTCGCCTCATCCTATCAGGGAGTCACAGTGTCCACATGACGTCACTGGTAGTGGTAACTGATCGCCTGGTGGAGGTGGTATCTGCCAGGCTTCTCCACTGTAAAGTTACTGTCCTTCCCTCTTCACATGCTGTTCTTTTGTTTTTGTTTCTTGTGGTATGCAGGCCTCTCACTGTTGGCCTCTCCCGTTGCGGAGCACAGGCTCCAGACGGGCAGCTCAGCGGCCATGGCTCACAGGCCCAGCCACTCTGCGGCATGTGGGATCTTCCCGGACTGGGGCACGAACCCGTGTCCCCTGCATTGGCAGGCGGGCTCTCAACCACTGCGCCACCAGGGAAGCCCACATTCTGTTGTTTTGAAGCAAGTCTCTAAGTTCAGCCTGCCTGAAAGGTGTGGGGGCTGGGAGAGATTGAGTCCCACCTCCTGGAGGGGAGAGGATCTACACATATTACTCCAAGTTCTTCTGTTAGGAGGATTTGTCTCTTCTCCTCCACTGTTTGTTTCTCCCCTGTGAATTTGGTTACAGCTGCTAGAAAGAAGACATAAGTGATTTAGAACGTATAGTTCTGCCATTGAGGAATATAGTCTAATTGAATGGAGAGCATTTGAACAGGACCAAGCTGGGAAACATGAGGTTTATGAAGTAGGCACTACTTCTTGAGTTGCCTGTGGCCACTTTCTCCAAAGCTGTGGCTCCACCATCGTTCCAAGTTGGCTAAGACGGCTCCTGCCTGGTGCACTCCCCTCCCCATTCCATTCCTTCAATAAACTACTACGTGAGGGAACTTCATAAAAATATCGCCATGCTTAAAATCCCTGCCTAACATCTTTTGGTGCCTCCCCAGCGTAAAATTGTAGATATTTAAGCATGGCCTGGTTCCTGCTTATGCCTCCGGCTTCAACCCCATCCGTGTCCCCTTGGGTCCCACTCTCTTGCTGCAGGTTCCCGCAGGCCTCTGTAGCTTTGCATGCACCTCTGCTTTGCCTGAAGTGTGTGCTGCCTTCTCACACCTGCCTAGTTTTGGGGAGTCGTCTTTTCACCCCACCTGGTCCGCCAGCCTTTGACCCACCCACTGCTTTCATAACAGCCTGTGCCTTTTGGTTGTTCCCTTGGATTTGCCAGTCATTCTCCTCCTCACCTTCTTTAAAAGTAGTCACCTGTGCTGCTTCCACTCCTGTCCCCACTCCTCTCCACTTACTGCCACCCAGGGTACCACACATCAGCTGATTGCAGATTCATTGAATGCTTTCCAATTGTTGTGAAGCATTCTTGTTTGGAACTCTTTATAATCTTGGCTTCTGAAACACCACTCTCCCCTGGTGCTTATAGGTACTTCCTCACTCTCTAGCTGGTTCCTCCTCCTCTGTCTGCTCCTGAGTTCTGTCATCAGACCTGTTTTCTCCACTTATCTCTCCTCAGTAGTTCAACCCTCTGTGGCTTCCGTTAAAAATTCCTATATCTTACTCCTAACCTTGTTCTCTCTTTAATGCTGCTAGAAGTGCAGAGCCATCCGAATCACCTGCAAGCCTCCTCAGATCTTTAAATCAGGAAGTACAAGACTGTCATTGTCTTCCCCTACCCCCACCTTCATTTTGTGCCTCCCAAACCCAGGCCTGCCCCTCATGTTTTGTTTGCAAGGCCTGGGTCAGGAATACAAATGGAGCATCACATACCATATAAATCAAACTAAGAAACAAGAAATGTATTCTCACCCCCGAGACATAAACTTTCTTAAAGACCTGGAAGATCAGGTTCAAATTGAAAAATCTTGGGCTTTTTAGAGTTGGGTGTCAGCAGTTTGAGGAGAGCAGGCCTCCAGCATAGCCCTCTTCTCTTCCCAGCCAGTGCTGTGCCCCCCCCAACCCCCATGAGCTGGAGCTTGTGGACCCCCAGCCCAACAGTTCACGCACCATGTATACCCTGCAGATAGCTCCCCTTGGCCACCGCTTGTGGTACACACCCTGGAGGAGCATTCTGCTCACCGCCTTGGGATTCTGGGGCTCCTGATGGCACATTCTCCGGACCCAGTAATCACCACTGGGTGAGGAGGTGCCTGATTGGGTGAGGACCAGCTGTCCCCGTAGATGGCCTGATTGTTTTCCTCTCCACATGTTGCCTCTCGCCTTCTCTGTGCCCTTGCTCCTCTTTCAAAAGCCTGCTCATCTTTCAGGGTATGGTTTCTACAGGCCTCATCTTCTTTTAATCCTCTCTTTGTTGCCCTTATTTGGACTTAATCTACCCAGCTTCTCCTTGGGTTTCAGAAGTGCTTTACTGTGATAAAAGCAGTGCATGCTGTCTGTTCCTGTTTCCTTCCCTCACTAAATTGCCAGTTTTTTAAGAGCAGGATCGCTGATTGGCTTTGCCCCCAGTACTAACACGAAGTCTCAGAAGTGGGAAGAGCTTGACAAGTGTGGCTTGAATCCACTGCAGCTCTGGCGTCACCCTCCTGTTGTTGTGGTAACCCTGTCAAAACAGGAAATGAGGTTAGTTTAGCATGACTTGTTCATAATTGACTCATGCTGGTTCCCTTTTCTTCCCTAAACGATCACAAAATGTCTGTTAAATAATCTACTCCAGAATTCTGTGGGCTTCTACTTCCACATTAACTGGTCAAATATAGTTCTGGAATCTCTGTTCCCACCCACCCTGGCCCTGGAATTGACCATGCATTTGGAGAGCCCTGGCTCCTTTTTTTAATTGCTCTCTTAAGAATTGCTTGATGAACAATATACCAGTGTACAGTTTAAGTTTTGACATATTATACACCCATTAAGCTATCAAAACAATTAGATAATGAACATTCATCGCCTCCAAAAGTTATCTAGCTTCCATTTCCATTTGTATAATCCCTCCCACCCAGCAGCCCCAGGTAAACCCTTCTGATGTGCTTTGTGTCCTCATAGACTAGTTTGCATTTTATATAAGTAGAGGTACTTTTCTTTTGGTCTGGCTTCACTCAGCATAATTATTTTGAGATTCATCTGTGTTGTATATATCAACAGTTTGTTTCCATAATTTTATTGCTGAATAGTAGGAATCTACCGTTTTAAGAATTGAATGTGCTCACCTCTGGGCTTGACCTCCCATTTCCCACCATTTATGTATCTCAGGATAGAATTCATCTGGGACTTGAAGCTGCATTTATGTAAGATGACTGGGTGCTCTCAACAGCTTGAGCTCCTCAAGGGCACAGTAATAGTATAATCCTTGTATCCTGTTAGTATAACCAAATGGCTGGATAAAAGTTCCCTCCTGGGCTTCCCTGGTGGCGCAGTGGTTGAGTCCGCCTGCCGATGCAGGGGACACGGGTTCATGCCCCGGTCCGGGAAGACCGGGAAGATCCCACATGCCGCAGAGCGGCTGGGCCCGTGAGCCATGGCCACTGAGCCTGTGCGTCCGGAGCCTGTGCTCTGCAACGGGAGAGGCCACAACAGTGAGAGGCCCGCGTACCGCCAAAAAAAAAAAAAAAAGGTTCCCTCCTTTACTTAGGGTGTGTGTCTGTGTCTGTCTATCTGTCTGCGCCTCTCTCTCTGTTTTATTTATTTATTTACTTTAAATTTATTTTTTATTTATTTTTGGTTGCATTGGGTCTTTGTTGCTGTGCGCAGGCTTTCTCTAGTTTCAGTGAGCAGGGGCTACTCTTCGTTGCGGTGCATGGGCTTCTCATTGCAGTGGCTTCACTTGTTGTGGAGCACGGGCTCTAGGTGCGTGGGCTTCAGTAGTTGTGGCACACAGGCTCAGTAGTTGTGACTTGTGGGCTCTAGAGCACAGGCTCAGTAGTTGTGGTGCACGGGCGTAGTTGCTCCGCAGCATGTGAGATCTTCCAGGACCAGGGCTCAAACCCGTGTCCCCTGCATTGTCAGGCGGGTTCTTAACCACTGCGCCACCAGGTACACCCTCTCTCTGTTTTAAATAACATACCCAGTTCCAATTTCATCACTGAGTGTCAGTCGGTACTGTTGGAGGGGCACATTGACCATAAGCCCCTCTCCCCAAGCAGTCTTATTCTCAAAGGCAAGTTTATGCCCGTGTTTGTTTGACTACCATGCTTCAGTAAAACTGGATATTTATTTATTTATTTTAAATTTTAAAATATTTATTTATTTATTTTTGGCTGCGTTGGGTCTTCGTTGCTGTGTGCGGGCCTTCTCTAGTTGCGGCAAGCAGGAGCTAGTCTTCTGTTGCAGCGTGCCGGCTTCTCATTGCAGTGGCTTCTCTTGTTGCGGAGCATGGGCTCTAGCTCTGTGGGCTTCAGGAGTTATGGCATGGGGGCTTAGTAGCTGTGGCTCATGGGCTCTAGAGCGCAGGCTCAGTAGTTGTGACACACGGGCTTAGTTGCTCCACGGCATGTGGGATCTTCCCGGACCAGGGCTCGAACCCGTTTCCCCTGCATTGGCAGGCGGATTCTTAACCACTGCGCCACCAGGGAAGCCCTGGGTATTTATAATGTTGAGTGTAAACCAATATTTTATAATTATTTTAACCTGTGTTCTCTTTTGTTGAACTCAGGCTCTAAAATCTGAATTACCAAAAAAGTTTTGATTTCTAATAGTATTTACTCCCAGTGTTGAATAAGCTTGCTTGAACGACATATCCCTTTGCCTGTCTACCTAAAAATCAGTGGTTTGGGCCTTCTTGCAGCAAACCAAAGCAAAATAAGATTTGAGTAGCTATTCTTTTATTTAAGGAAATAGACATCATTTCAAAGTGTTGGGGTACCCGAGTGCAATGTATAAATGGTGTGAGAAAACTGAAGCTGAGTGAGACAAGGTCCCTCCTACAGCATAGTTTTGTGGTAGAGTCAAACAGATGCATCAGTAATTCTCAGTATAAGTAGACTGATAGATATCATTATAGAAGCACAAACTTGAGAATAAACTTATTTTACTGTTTCCTGTTTCTAGCACTTACCCAGAGGAGACCAGAAGTAATGTCTTACTGCCCGTCCGTGTTCTTTCATTGCTTCGGTCAGTGGACCAGATGTTGATACTTGTTAATATGAAAAGCTCTTACAGAAAAGATTCAATAGAATATTGTTCATAAAGATAGTAGTAATATTCAAGATTCAGATTCATCATAAAATTGAAGATAAAATTATTATTGCTTCTGCTTGGAATTCTATTAAGTCAGACCTTCAGGACAACTTGGAAAGAACTGGGCCCTATGTTATGGCTGTGAAGGTATTTTTTGAACAATACTTTTTAGGTTTTGTTATAAGACTACCCAAACATCTTGATTAAATTTCTTGTGGGGGGGGGAGGAAGAAATAGTCATGTCATTTTGCACGTAAGACAAAGTTGTTGCAAGCAATCAATGCATCCTCCTGCCCCACCTTTTAATTGAAGTATAGTTGACTTACAATATTAGTTTCAGATATACGGCATAGTGATTTAGTATTTTTACAGATTATGCTCCATTGGAAGTTATTACAAGAGAATGGCTATAATTTCCTGTGCTATGCAGTATATCCTTATTGCTCTCTTGGGTGCATTTTTGTTCGGGTTGAAGATGTGGTTGATGGTCAATTGATTGTTTCTGCTGAGTCAGTGGAATCTAATCCAACAGTAGGAAGTTGTTTTGGAGGCAGAAATGATTGCTCTCACCAGAATGCAGTTGCTGTTAAAAACAGTGGGAAAATGGCTTATGTGTGTCATACGCCCATGTTCCTGGGTTTATGAAAATGGGCATCTGTACAGTTCCCAGGGCCAGGCCCTCTGTTAGTTTTGAGATTCTGTGTGTGCTGCGTTTTGCCAGCCGCATCCTCCCTAGCTTAAGGCCTCTTTGTGGATTATACACATGCTTCCTTCACGTGTATGAAACAAGTGTTTGCCCAGAGTGCTAAACATTTAATACTTTACCGCCTTGTTCTGAGAACTGTTTTTAATGCCATCTCCCCTCCTCCCCTCCTTTTTTATTTATTTTTTTAGCTCTGCTTACGATAATGTCAACAAAGTTCGAGTAGCTATCAAGAAAATCAGCCCTTTTGAGCACCAGACCTACTGCCAGAGAACCCTGAGGGAGATAAAAATCTTACTGCGCTTCAGACATGAGAACATCATTGGAATCAATGATATTATTCGAGCACCAACCATTGAGCAGATGAAAGATGTGTATCCTTTTCAGGCAGCTGCTCCACTGCTCCGTCACCTGGTTGAGTAATGTAACTGGACGTGACTGCACTTATGGGGTGGAGGAAAAGTAATAAAGCACATTTAAGGGGAAACTGTACTTTGCTTGTCATTTACTGTAATACTTGCATCATTTACATTTTTTCTCTGATTCATTTTTTTCATTTGTCAGTAACTGATTTTAGTATCTTTTTGGCAAATCCAATATTTTCTGTCAGTTTCAGTAAAGATTTCCTTTAAGTGTATAGTGGAAAATTTTGGAGAACACCTTTTCCAGTCACGTGTTTGCCACTCAAGGTATGGTTTGTTATGATAGTGAAAAGGAAAGAGCAGTCGACTGTGGAAGAGGGTGCCCTGTACAGCACCTGGTCAGGTCCATACTGTCCTGATCTTAGCGCCATTTCACATCTGGGTCCAGTTTTCTCATTTTTAAAACTGGCATGCTTGCCCTCATGATCTACAAGGCTGGCTCAGCTCTGAAGTTGTGTGATTAACTATGACAAACATTTAGAAATCTGGACTAAGCAGGTAAAGGCTTGAGTAAAGGAGGCTGCCTGGGTAAAGACTGTGTTTGAAAGGTACAAGTGTGAAGTGTGCTGAGGAGGACCTGATGGGAGAAGGTTCCGGTTCTGGCCGCAGCAATGTTCCCACCAGTTTGCCCACTTCGCATTCTGCCCCTCCAGGGAGAGGCAGCTCACTATCTCCAGGCAGCCTTTCCATTTTTATTTTATTTATTTTTATTTTTATTATTATTTTTTAGCCTTTCCATTTTTAGACAGCTCTGTCACTAAGTTCTGATGATATTTTAAATGAAATGCCTCCTCCTGCCATCTGTTGTCCTGCTTTACCTTTTGCCTTGAAAATCACATCTCTGTCAGATGACAAGTTTTCCAGTCATGTTTCCTTCAAATTCTGTACCATGTCTCATCTAGCATGAATCTGTAGATGTGTAATATTTACACAGAAATGAATAAAAGAAATGCAAAAACACTAATGAAATAATATCGTGGTGAAGTTAAAACCTAGCCGCTTTTCTAATTTATTTTCTGTGGGAATGAATGAAGTTAGCCATAACTAAAATTTTATATGCTGAGATACACGGATAGGCAGGAAAACAAGAGGAGCTCAACTAGGACAGGCCCCTACCTAGCACAACTTCCAACAGTCTTACATACTTATTTATACTCTTAACCTTAACTGAAGAGTGAAGCAAATAGACTGAGGGTTGAGTTTAGTAGCAAATGTGTTCTAGGCCTGTGTTTCCAAAAGTTTTATGGTTGATTTTTGTCGAGAAGGAGGGGGACAAGAAGGGAGGTAAAAGAACAGTGACGTTTTGAGTTGTTGCTAGGCCAGAGAGGAGAGAGTGCCTGGTGCTGGCCCCCACCCTCCCCCAGCCCTTCCCAACAACCCCAGAGGGCGTCTGTTGATGGTGGACAGCTTGGAGACCAGGACTCATCCACACCACCTGCGTCAGGTCTCCGCTAGCGCATCACTGCGCATATCAGGCAGGTGTGGTGCCTGCTGTCTCACAGGACCTAAGAAGGAGTTCACGACTTTCCGATTCCTTCTGTTGAGGTGTACCAAGTTTTCATCAGGTTCTCATTTCCCTCCCGAGCCTCATGATGTCATAATGGACCCTTTGGCTTCGTTTTGTTTTCAGTGCTTTGCTAAGTGTAACCAGCTATTTTGGTGTGTTACCTTAACCTTTCCAAACAGATATATAGTACAGGACCTCATGGAAACAGATCTCTACAAGCTCTTGAAGACGCAACACCTCAGCAACGACCATATCTGCTATTTTCTTTACCAGATCCTCAGAGGGTTAAAATATATCCATTCAGCTAACGTGCTGCACCGTGACCTCAAACCTTCCAACCTGCTGCTCAACACCACCTGCGATCTCAAGGTCAGCTTGGTTATTTACTCTTAGGGTGATATCTGTTGAAAAACTCATGTTACTGGGGCATATTTATATTTATTGTTATTCAGATTTAAAATTACACCAGAAATACATGAAAACATTTATGGCAAAAAAAAAAAAATGCAAGTAAAGGGTGCTAGTTCTCTTTTCTTCTCCATCCCATTGCTCCTCCTTCTCCAGAGGTAACCACTATAACAAATTGGTGTATTTTCATCCAAAGTTTTTTCTGTGCTCTTACATACACATGTACTTTTTTACTTATGTATGTAAATAGGATTATGTGTACATTAAAAGATCTATTTCATTGGTCACCTTTTTCTTCGATAAATTTTATACAGTAAACACTCAGAAAACAGCAGAAAAGTTGACCTTAAAGATTTCGATTCCTAAATAATGCATTCCCAATAAATAGGAAAACCCTAGATCCTTTATAGTCCTTAGAGTTCTCTTAAAAATGGACAGCATTGGGCTTCCCTGGTGGCGCAGTGGTTGAGAGTCCGCCTGCCAATACAGGGGACACGGGTTCGTGCCCCAGTCCGGGAAGATCCCACATGCCGCGGAGTGGCTAGGCCTGTGAGCCATGGCCGCTGAGCCTGCACGTCCGGAGCCTGTGCTCTGCAATGGGAGAGGCCCGCGTACTGCAAAAAAAAAAAAAAAAAAAGGGGCAGCATTTATATATATTTCTATTTTAATACGTGGCAGAGCTAAATAAGGAGGGAGGTCTACAGCTGTCTCCAGTATGATGAAGGGAATGTGGATTCAGTCTAGTAAAAATGCATGTGAATTTAAGACCTAGATGAATGAAATGACATCCCATGTTCATGGATTGGAAGGCTTAATATTGTTAAGATGACAGTACTTCCCAGTTTGATCTACAGGTTTAATGCAGTCCGTATCAGAGTCCCAGGTGGCTTTTTTTGCAGAAATGGGCAGGCTGATCCTGAAATGCATATAGAAATTCAAGAGACCCAGAATAGCCAAAACAGTCTTATGAAAGAGCAAAGTTGGAGGACTCACACTTCCTGATTTTAAAACTTACTACAAAACTATAGTAATCAAGACATTGTGATACTGGCTAAGAGTAGGCATATAGCTCACTGGAGTAGAATTGAGTCAATAAATAAACCCGTTTTTTTTGTTGTTGTTGTTTTTTCATTCATTCATTCATTTAGTCATTTATTTTCGGCTGCGTTTGGTCTTTTTTTTTTTTCCCGATACGCGGGCCTCTCACCGTTGTGGCCTCTCCCGTTGCAGAGCACAGGCTCCAGGCACGCAGGCTCAGCGGCCATGGCTCACGGGCCCAGCCGCTTCACGGCATGTGGGATCTTCCCGGACCGGGGCACGAACCCATGTCCCCTGCATCGGCAGGCGGACTCTCAACCACTGTGCCACGAGGGAAGCCCCGCGTTTGGTCTTTGTTGCTGCGTACGGGCTTTCTGTAGTTGTGGCAAGTGGGAGCTACTCTTCATAGCGGTGCACAGGCTTCTTACTGCAGTGGCTTGTCTTGTTGTGGAGCACAGGCTCTAGGTGCACGGGCTTCAGTAGTTGTGGCATGCATGCTCCGTAGTTGTGGCTTGCGGGCTCTAGAGCACAGGCTCAGTAGTTGTAGCACACAGGCTTAGTTGCTTCGCAGCATGTGGGATCTTCCCAGACCAGGGCTCAAACTCGTGTCCCCTGCATTGGCAGGTGGATTCTTAACCACTGCGCCACCAGGGAAGCCCCAACCCATACGTTTATGATCAACTGATTTTTGACAAGAGTGCCAAGATCATTCACTGGGGAAAGAATAGTCTTCACCAAATGGTGCTGGGACAATTGGATAACCACATGCAAAAAAAAATGAGTTTGGGCCCCTCCCTGCCTGTACTATGTACAAAAATTAACTTAAAATGGATTAGAGATCTAAGTTTAAAGGCTGAAACTAGAATGCACTTAAAAAACACGGGAGTAGGGGCTTCCCTGGTGGCGCAGTGGTTGGGGGTCCGCCTGCCAATGCAGGGGATGCGGGTTCATTCCCCGGTCCAGGAGGACCCCACGTGCCGCGGAGCGGCTGGGCCTGTGGGCCATGGCCGCTGGGCCTGCGCGTCCGGAGCCTGTGCTCCACGGCGGGAGAGGCCACAGCGGTGAGAGGCCTGCGTACCGCAAAAAAACCCACAAAAAACACAGGAGTAAATTCTTACAAACTTGTGTTAGGCAGACTTCTTAGACATGACACCAAAAACACAAGCAACAACATTTTTTTTTTATAATGGATTTCAGGGAGTTCCCTGGTGGCCTAGTGGTTAGGACTCAGTGCTTTCACTGCTGTGGCCTGAGTTCAGTCCCTGGTCGGGGAACTGAGATCCTGTAAGCTGCGTGGCGTGGCGTGGTGTGGCATAGCCAAAAAAAATATATTTCATCAAGATCAGAAGCATGCACTACAAAGTAAATCATCAAGAGAGTGAAAAGACAACCCCCAGAATGAGAGAAAATATTTGTAAATCATATATGTGATAAGAGATTTATATCTAGAATATATGAAAAACTATTACAGCTTAACAACTAAAAGATAAATGGCACAATTTAAAAGTGGGCAAAGAATCTGAAAAGACCAAGGATCTAAAGAAGGTATACAAACAACCAATAAGTACATGAAAAGATGCTTGACATCATTAGTCAGTGGGGAAATGCAAATCAAAACCACAGTGAGATACCACTTCACACACACTACGATGATATAATCAGATGATAAGTGTCAGCAAGAATTCGGCCCCACGTGTATACCTGAGTGGAATGAAAACATGCATCCGCACACAGACAGATATAGAAATATTCATAGTGGCGTAATAGCCCAAAGGCAGAAATAATTCAGATGTCCAAATGACGATGGATAAATAGAATGTGGTGGATCCATACAGTGTAATAAAAAGGAATGAAGTACTGATATGTGCTACAATATGGATGCATCTTTTTTTTAATGAGTTATTTATGTTTTATTTTTGGGTGCATTGGGTCTTCATTGCTGCATGTGGGCTTTCTCTAGTTGCGATTAGTGGGGGCTACTCTTTGTTGCGGTGCGCGGGCTTCTCATTGTGGTGGCTTCTCTTGTTGTGGAGCACGCACGGGCTCTAGGCACACAGGCTTCAGTAGTTGTGGCACATGGGCTTAGTCGTTGTGGCTCGTGGGCTCTAGAGCGCAGGCTCAGTAGTTGTGGCACACGAGCTTAGTAGCTCCACGGCATGTGGGATCTTCCCGGACCAAGGCTTGAACCCGTTTCCCCTGCATTGGCAGGCGGATTCTTAACAACTGCGCCAACAGGGAAGCCCAATGTGGATGCATCTTGCAAACATTATTAAGTATGTGAGGGAAAGAAACCAGTCATAAAAGATCACGTATTGTAGAATAGATGTGTCTGTAGAGATGGAAGGTAGATAAGCAGTTGCTGTGGGCTGGTGGGATTGGAGAGGCATTGGGAGAGACTGCTGATGGGCACAAGGTTTCTTTTTGAGGTTATAAAAATGTTCTAAAATTGGATAGTGGTATTGGTCATACAGCTCTGTGATATAATACCAAAAACCATTGAACTGCACACTTTAAACGGGAGAATTGTGTAGTATGTGAATTATATCTCAATAAATTTGTTTGAAAAGTACATATAGATGAATAGCAGTGATCATTTTGTGGACTTCACTTCCACAGACGTTCCTGTGGGAAGCTGTGTAAGGTATACCTGACAAGGGAGTTGAGTGTCTGTCCCTGCAGTCTGAAAACTGATAGGTCAGGGGTCTGATAAGCAGTAGATGATTGCAGTACTGTCTGCTGTAACACACACAAAGGAGAGAGGTGAGTTGGTTCTGGCCAAGCTGTGAGGCATCGGGAAGGATTGTCGTGCTGTCCCTCTCAGCATGTCAGGCTTGCAGTGGGCGAGTGGCTGTGTTGGGCGCAGGCAGAGGGAACAACAGAAATATAGTAAGAATAAGAAGTAAGGGACGAGTGCACCAACACTGAGGCCTGCGCTGTGTGGCTGCAGCTTTGGTGATCACTGAAGTGTTGATCATGAAGAGCCTTCTGGAACTATCTAAAAAAGCAGTGGGTCCTGTCATCAGGCAGTCATCTTATCTGCTGTCGTTGGGTGTTTAAAGCAGGATGGCAGATGTCCTGTGAGACGTTGTGGAGGACAGCTTCCTGCATCAGATATGACTCGGTTGGACTCTGTCACCTCTTAGGATCCTTCTGAGTTAAATTCATATACTTCCTACATAGGGTGTAGCCAGATCCCTGTGCATGGATCTGTGCAAATGAGAGCCAGGTTGGCACACGAGGAATGGCCGTACTTTGTCGGCTCTTAGTGATTTTCTTGAAAACTTACAGTGAAGAGCGGCCAGGTAGCCCAGCTTCGTGAAGGCTCTCGGCGCGCCACGGCCCCCAGGCACCCGGCACGCGCCCGCCCCACCACCACTATGCCCAAGAGGAAGGTCACCTCCGCCGAGGGGGCGGCGAAGGAGGAGCCCAAGAGGAGATCGGCGAGGTTGTCAGCTAAACCGGCTCCTCCAAAAGTGGAAACGAAGCCAAAAAAGGTGGCAGGAAAGGATAAATCTTCCGACAAAAAAGTGCAAACAAAACGGAAAAGGGGAGTGAAGGGAAAACAGCCAGAAGTGGCTAACCGAGAGACTAAAGAAGACTGACTTACCTGCAGAAAATGGAGAAACTAAAAATGAGGAGAGCCCAGCTTCTGATGAAGCAGGAGAGAAAGAAGCCAAGTCTGATTAATATCACACACCTGGTCCTATCAGTGGTCCGTTTCCCTTCTTGTACAATCCAGAGGAATATTTTTATCAACTGTTTTTTAAATGCAAGTTTTTTAGTAGCTCTAGAAACATTTTTAAAAAGGAAGGAATCCCGCCTCATCCCATTTTTTAAGTGTAAATGCTTTTTTTTTAAGAGGTGAAATCATTTGCTGGTTGTTTATTTTTTGGTACAACCAGAAAATAGTGGAATATTAAATATGCGAGGCTTTGATTGTCTTGGGTGTCAGCTTAACATTCCACAGATGGAGGGTAGCTTTTATATCCTATAATACAAAGCATACTAAATGGCAGTTTGGAGTCAGTTGTCCATTTAATGTCTTAAACACTTTAAAATTACTTCTCTTCCCACATTGTTTTTGGTAGAATTGTTTCCTAAAGCAAACCACTCACCCCAGGATCTTGGCTCTCCTGGGCAGAATTTTGTGCACTTTGTAACATCTTTGGTCATGGTAGTCCAGTTCTTCTAGTAACTGTTAATGTGCTGTGACGATTGACAATTTGAGTATGTAGTGTATATGATATTAAATTGTGAATTAGTGGGACTTACGATGTAACAGCATATCAATATTTGAAGATATGGTACTTGATATCCTTTGAAGGAAAATTTGCCCCCAAATTTTAAGCTGGAAAGTCACTGGAATAACTGTTCAGAAAAGAATCACAACTACATGATTTTTTAGGTTTTTGGTACATATGTTGAGAATTGTGTACAAATTGAAATGTCTGTGTACTGATCCTCAAAACAGCCAATAAAATCTCAATTATGAAAGAATTTCTTGAAACACATGAAAAAAAAATTACAGTGAATATTTTTATGTCTCCTAGTGCTTTATTTTCTTTCTGTTTCTTATCACAGTCCTTTTATGGCAGATTGCTTTTGTTTGTTTTTGGAGAGCCATTGTTAATATTTTAAGTATGTAATATTTCTGGGCAAAGTTGACTTTTACTTTGACTTGAAAATGCTCGTCCTTAAGAAGAAGCGCAGAACTAGACTACTTTGTCTGTTGTCTCTTCACTGTTTGTGGACTTGTCTTTACCTCGGGCCATTTTATTCACTGCTCACCAAAATGGACACCCACACTGATATATATGTCTTGTTGGCCGTCTGCACAATCCAGGCATTGTTTTCAAAACGCAATTTTAACACACACTCAGAAACACAATAGGATGTTTTAGATATTTACAGCAGTGAAATTCACCCACATTTCAAAATGTCCATGTGGGATGTACATCATCCACATGGGCATGAATATTCAGGAGAGACTCTCATTCCAGAGATGAGTGTGGTATGTCACCGAGTCACCGATTTGCCGTGGGAGCGTGTCCAACAGCCGGGGCACGTGCACGTGGGAGGGTGGAGCTCTGGACTCACCGAATGCCCATCACATCCTCAGACCTTGCGGTGACCGTGATGCTGTCCCACGAGCCCTGTACCTAGAAAGTTTGTGACCAGTGGCCTTACTGACTTGTTATTTGGTCCTTTTTGAATTTTCAAGTAGGTAATAATGTCACATTTTCCATTAGCTTCTGTGTTACTAAGTATTTTCTAGTCTCGAGCCCTCAGGATATCAACTCTTCTCAGTGTCTTAGACCTTTAGTTTTTGGCTCTATAAACATGCTTTGTACTTGTTACCTGAAGCCCAGAGACCCAGCAGACACCAGCCTCTCAGGGCCCTCCTGAGACCCTCTCCTTGTAGGCTTCCTCTTTATTTCTGAGGGCCGCAGAAAAGCAAGGGCTGTAGACCCTATTTAGAGATTCTGCTTGCATATTTTTAATGAAACTGCCAGGGGAGTGTGGTCTCCAGCAGTCCGTGTCCTCGCCGTTTGCGTACTGAGCCCCTAGCAGCCCCAGGAGGAGTTCCAGGCTGCTAGGCTCACAGCACGTGTGGTTCTGGGTGTGCATGGGAAGGAGGACTTTGAAAGATACAAAATGAAACGTCTTTGGGGCTGGCTTTTGTTTTATGAGAATTTGAATTTGCTCAACCCAAAAAGTAGCCAAGTAGGAGTGATAGGTCATTTTATATTTCTTGTACTGTATCCTGGTTGTCTACCTTCCTTCTTATGGAATTGTAATGAATTTTATTACTTTTTTATTTTGAAGCCTTGACAGTTTTTTGGTTAATGCTGTATTAGCTTTCAGTGTTGTAGTGTTAAAGGAACTTTAAATCCCATGAGCTTTCCATTGATGACCATGAGTGGAGTTGTGAAATCTTTTTTTTTTTTAATATTTATTTATTTGGCTGCGCCGGGTCTTAGTTGCAGCACACGAGATCTTTGTCGTGTGCAGGATCTTTAGTTGCAGCATGTGGGATCTAGTTCCTGGACCAGGGATCGAACCCAGGCCCCCTGCATTGGGAGCGTGGAGTCTTAGGCACTGGACCACCAGGGAATTCCCGAGTTGTGCAGTCTTGTAGAGGTCTAAACCCTACATCACCCTCTTTATTTTTTAAATTATAATCAAAAATTTTGAGAACCTGCTGGTTCTGTGCCTTATACTAGGAGTGGAGGATACAAGTAATGGAACATGATCCTCCTTATACCAGCTCACTATTCTGAAAATTGGTAACTAAAGGGAAAAAAGGATTAAACATTTTCCCTGTCTTTCCAGTGAGATCTGGGCATCAGGGTAAGAAAATAGCCCCAGTTGATGAATGATGGCTCTTCCTTAAAATAAATGCCAGCTAATAAATGCACAAGGAATAATAAAATTAGAGAAGTCGCCATTTTGCAGCCTCCAGTGACGTAATTGATTTGTGCAATATAATCCCTGGACCCTCTGCTCAGACTCCAGTCCCCTGGGTGGGCTGCCACCGCCTCCCCATATGGACTCCCTGTTCACCTCACACCTAGACCGTGTCCTGATCTGAAGCCCTCTCTCAAGCCCACCGGGCTGCTGCGGTTCCTCCCAGCCCACAGTGACCCTCGGGCCACAGGACCCCTTCTGATGGCTTCCAGACAGGAGGAGCGACTGCCGCTTTAGTTCTTGTTTAAAGAAGGAAAAAAAAAAAAAAGAAGGAGCTGTACTGCAGCGTTCCGCATGGAGAAGGAATGCTGCTAATTCTAAAACTTGGGCTTCCCTGGTGGCACAGTGGTTGAGAGTCCGCCTGCTGATGCAGGGGACACGGGTTCGTGCCCTGGTCCGGGAAGATCCCACATGCCGCGGAGCAGCTGGGCCCGTGAGCCGTGGCCACTGAGCCTGCACGTCCAGAGCCTGTGTTCCACAACGGGAGAGGCCACCACAGTGAGAGGCCTGCGTACCGCAAAAAATAAAATAACTCTAAAACTTTTCCTTCTTCATCTTGCCACTCTGAACAATGCAGTTTTTTTTTTAACATTATTAAGTATTAATGTAAGATTTTACATTAATGGTAATGCTGTACCCTGGTTTTTACTTTTAAGAGATAATCAGTAGTTCAGATACTGTGAGAAGTGATCAGTACTAGAGTCTCTTGCCAGTTAATCCACCTGAGTTGCTATGCTTCCTATAAACATTTGAAATAAGGCATTTATTCACCTGATGTTGAGAGCCCACTCCACTTAGGGATAAAAAGTTAGTTGAGTATTGCCTTTTTCTAGGGACTTATATTCCAGCTGTGGGGATGGACATATATCCAGCTAACTGTCATGGATTGTGGGTATGTGCTTACATATAATACATGTCAAGCAAAGTATTACCAGAGTTCAGAAAAGTGAGCTATTCGTGGGATTGGTGTTGGTTCCTGGGAAACCTCTCACAAGAGGTCACTTTCATGCTGGTATTTAGGGTCAGGGAATGGTGAGCATCAGGTCCTCAACTGAGAGGGCATCGCGGAGTCAGGAAGGGCATGGAACTGTTGGTAGGAGCAGATGTGGCACAGAGATGGTAGTGGGAGACACCCGAGCAGACAGTGTGTGGAGGGTCTTTGCTTAAAGAATTTGGGCTTTATTTACTAGGCAGAGGGGATTGGTTAAAAGATTTTTGAGCCAGAAAGGTGATTTATGTTTCAGAAATAACACTCAGGCAGGAATTTCAAGGAGGACTCAGATTGCAGTCAGGTAAAGCGAGTCTCCCTAATTCCAGACAGACTAAGGCCCTGTCAGTTGAGATGTTGGAGGGGCAGCCAGTTGAAGAGCCACTTGGGGAGGTTTCAGCTGTGGGGCCACCCTTCCCTCACACACCCCCAGGCAGTTGCTCTGGTTTCCCAAGGTCTTCCTGTGGCTGGCATCTCTTCAGTGTTCCAGTGTCACTGCACGTGGGTCCTCCTCAGAGAGGGCTGCTCCGTCTTAATACGCACGCTGTCCGGCACCACTGTGTTAGCTGTGTCTTGCTCTATAACAATCACCTCAAAATGTAGTGGCCTTCCAAAGAAGAAGAAATTGAGGATAAAAAGACCAAGTGAAGGCAGAACACAGAGGGTTTTTTGGGCAGTGAAACTATTTCTGTATGACAGTGTACTGGTGGATACATGTCATTACACACTTGTCAAAACTCATAGAATGTACACCACCACGAGTGAACCTGAAGGTAAACTATGGACTTCAGGTGATAATGATGTGTCAGTGTAGGTTCCTCGACTGTAACAGACGTCCCGCTCTGGTACAGGATGTTGATAGTAGGGGAGGCTCTGCCTGGTGGGGGAGGCAGGTGTACATGGGGAACTCTTTGTACTTTCTGCTGAATTCTGCTGTGAACCCAAAATGGCCCTAGAAAAAGAAAATCTGTTATTAAAAAAAAAATGTAGTGGGCTTAAACAACAAGAATCATGTTTGAGCTCATAGTTTCTGCAGGTGAGGAGTTCAGTCAGGGTGCAGTGGTGGGCGGTGACTGGTCTCTGCTCCAGCCTCTGGGCCTCGGCTAGAAGATATGGGGGTGGAGCCTCAAGTCATCTCCCACAGGGCCTGGCAGTTGATGCCAAGGAACGGCCACGTGTAGCCCACGTGGCCTGGTGTCCTCACAACATGGGCAGAGGGTTCCAAGTACCCCAGTGGAGAGAGCCAGGTAGAAGCATTTTATGATTTTTGTCTCGGAAGTCTCACAGCATCACTTCCACTATATTCTGTTGGTTTAGGCAGTTACAAAGGTTTGGCCAGATTCAAGAGAAGGGAAGATAGATCCTGCCCTCTTGATAAAAATTCAGCCAAAGATCTTGAAACAGGAGCGTGGGTAAGGGTTATATTGGTATGACCCTCTTTAGAAAAATCCAGTCTGCCACAGCTGTGTTTAAAGTTGCTCACACCACTTATCCTGTCTTTGTAGATGTTTAAGAATCTGATCAAGCCTCCCAAAGTGTGGCTTCTGTTACTTTGTCCACGCTCCCAGGGGTGTGTGGAGACGTCAGCCTTGGTACTTGGCCTCACTGAGCTGGGAATTTCCTATATGCTGGTTCTTTTTAATCTGGGTTTGTTTTGTGGTTCCACTGACCCACAAAAAGCTGTGGATGAAGTCTGGACCCATCCACGCTGTGTGGGGCTGAGAGTAGTAGAGGGCAGTGAAGGATCTGGGAATCCTGGTCAGGGGCTTGCGGTGCATTTACTCTGCTGCTGAGATGCAGTATTTCTTCTCTGAGCACACGACTCAGAATATGGCTTCAAGTGTCCATTTACATGCAGAAGGCAGACCAAGTGCTGAGCTTTGATTGAACTTGAATCAGAGGATGAAGTGTTAGCCCTGAAAAAAGAGAAACTGTGGGCTGTATTGAAAGTTGAAGCCACACGGAATTGACGTGAATTGGTTGTAGTCCAGCGTGGCAAATGGTGACTTCTGGATGGCTTAGAGGACCCACCTTTGCATGTAAGGCGAAATTGCTCCTCTCTTGCTTCCTGAGCTGGAATCACGCCTGCAGGGATTGTACTGCTAGTGAACTGAGTATTCCTGCAGTTCGTTTCATGGGACTTGGTAGAATAGGCTCTAAGGAAACAAACAGGGTGCAGGTATGTCAAAAGCCTCAAGATCAGTCAAGCTGAGGTTAGAGCTTACCACGGTCCCCCTGTAAAACTTACGGCCCTCCATCAGCCCGATCCTCTGACAGGCCCGGGACTGTCGAGGGTGCGACAGCATCAGCAAGCTGGCCGGCTCGAGAGGTGAGGCTGGTGCTGGGGCGCACGGGGTGGTGATGGAGGCCAAGAGGGGACTGTCAGCTGCAAGAGGGCCCAGACAGCCTCACCATGCAGCTCTGTTAGGGTGTGCTTAGAGCATAGCCTGTGGAAGAGCAACTGGGGAAGCAAATGTGCCATTGGCTCCTTTTGAAGATGCAGTGACAGTATGTCAAAAGATGGAAATTGGGCAACACAGATACGTCACTTCTCTTGAATGCTGCGGTCGAAGCAAGCAGCAGGGCCTGTGAGGTCAGAGGTGCCACATGGGGATGCCAGTGTCCAAGGCTAGAGGGAAACACTGGTGAAGTGGATGGGAGCATTCACAATCTTTCTGAATTGTCGAGAACTTCAACTATGGGATATCTGAGCAGAGGTTGATGTCCATTTATGTCTCATGAGTATCTCTGAGGTGTGTCCCTTCCTCCTTATCCTATTTTTATGGCCTGAGCTGAGACCCTTTTCACTTCTTAGGTGAATTAAAGCAATAAGCCTCCAAAGTGATCTCTGTCTTCCAGGCTGCCTTCTGCTAGACTCTGGCCTGTCTTTGTTAACATCTCTCTCTCTTTCTCGGGTTAGTTCCCCAGGAGCTAGGAATTAAAATATCCTGCAATTGTACGGGATTAAATATGTTATAGTTACTTTCCTTATACATTGGGGCTGGAGTAGCATCAAAGCGTTGAATGGTGAAAGGCCAGCAAGTACTTTTGTGAATCAGGAGAAATTAGAAGCTGGGTGTTTGTTTTTTTAAAAAAGATTCATCTTCGATATGTGAAATACCTTTTAAAGGTTTGGGAGTGGGTTTGGCTACATGGAGGGGGAAGGAGGTAGGAAGAGCAAGTGGAGGACCAGCAGGAGGTCAGGTCTGCGGAGAGAGGGCGAGTGTGGGAGAGGAGCTGATCCCACGGTGATCACCCCCAAGCGTCAGCAGCAGAGGTCTGGTCTCCTAGTCTCTAGTGGGTAGCCTTATTTTCTGAGCAGAACAGTTTTTGTCAAGTGGCCTAAGCAAGGTTGCTGTGGGATAAGCAGATAATGATAGGTGAGGATACTATCCTCTGAAGATGTGTTCTGTTCAAGGCTCCTCCAGCCTGTTCCTGTCTGATGTGCGGCAGCTGCCTTTCAGATTGTGGTGAGGATTAGGTAAGAGTGAGTGTGTAGAATTCCAAGAAGCATCTGCCACATAGGAATGGTAGCAGTTACTTGTCATCATTACTGCTGTTGTCTTTTTTGTGTTTATGATGTTTTGATGTTAAATTGGTTAGAATCTCTAAGAACGTGTCCTGTTATTTTCTCTCTTAGATCTGTGACTTTGGCTTGGCCCGTGTTGCAGATCCGGACCATGATCACACAGGGTTCCTGACGGAGTACGTTGCCACACGTTGGTACAGGGCTCCGGAAATTATGTTGAATTCCAAGGTAAGGACCAAGTTTGCATAAAAAGAAAACCAAGAGGCAAAAGAACTTTGGGCGTGAATTGCAGTAAGCCTCCCACTCAGTAAGTCTCTTTCAACCTGGGTTGAGGCCTAGCCTGTCTGGTCAGAACCAAGGTATGTCTTTGTCTCCCATTCAACACTGAACTTCTGGGCCCTCGGCTGGGGTAGTGCTGATGTGTTACAGAGTTGGAGGGCCCGCCTCCCTAGTCACTGGTACAATGAATGTTCTGTGTCCCACCCCCTGGTCAGCTCTCCTGCAGTCCTACCTGGGGCAGCTTTCACTCCTGTGGCTGCCACTGCCAGGGTCAGGCTGGCTCTATGTCAGAGAAGAGCTCTGTATACGGTGTGTGTTTCTGTGAATGCGGACCAGAGCTTTTCTGTAAAGGTCAGACATACCTGATAATGAAGAATGCCCCTTTAGCAAAATTATAGTATAATTGGAAGAAAACATTGGTGTGGAAAAAATTGGAGCTGCTATAATTCTTTCAAAATTATGTGATGGTCCTGCTTCCAAATGGTAGTCCCTGCATCTGGATCAAAAGCACACTTCTAACAAGGTCTTTGTCTGGGTCATAAGGAATGATTGAAAAACTTATAAAAGCAAGAGAAAGTGAAGTACAACATCCTTGTTAGGTGTATGAGCAACAGTGGCAAACAGTGAGGGCTGCTGTGGGGATTCAATTTTGTTTTTTATTTATCTTTTGGGCATGCCACACAGCATATGGAATGTTAGTTCCCTGACCAGGGGTCAAACCCGTGCCCCCTGCATTGACAGCACAGAGTCTTAACCACTGGACCACCAGGGAGGTCCTGGAGTTTCAGTACTTTTAATATATCATTTGAAAATAGTATTTGAATAAGGTGTCACATTTGAGAAGTTAAGTGCACCTGACATCTAATATCTAATCCTGTATCTCATATCTCAAGACAGATTCTTGATCTCAGTTCCATCTTCCATAATGTAACATTAATATACATGAAGAAAAGCTATAAAAATAGGGACTTCCCTGGTGGCTCAGTGGTTAAGACTCCACACTCTCAATGCAGTGGGCCTGGGTTTGATCCCTGGTCCAGGAACTAGATCCCTCATGCATGCTGCAACTCAGAGTTTGCATGCCACAACTAAGGAGCAGGCAAGCCACAACTAAGGAGCCCGCCTGCCTCAACTAAGACCCAGTGCAACCAAAAAAAAAAAAAGAAAGAAAAAAAGCTATAAAAACAAACTTTGGACCCCATGTTCAGGTGTAGGAACCAGAAATCATCCTGAGAGGCTTCTTGGGAATGAAAAGAACAGGTGTAATTAGCCCATAGGCTGCATTCTCTTTCTCCATCCTTTACGAGTCAAAGGGCTTGGGATGTAGGTTGCTTTTGTGAGGAAACGGAATTTGTTTAAAGCAGTTAGTTATTCTTGATATCATACCTGTGTTTAGTTTAGCTATGGAAATAAAATTTCATTAAAATAAATTGCATTGTAAAGAAGGATTTGGTGTAACAGATGTTTCAAAGGAGAAAATGTTGTGTTGCTTCTCTCATAATTCTGTACGACAATCCCACACAACGGGTTCTTGCTGTGGATAGATGGGCCACGTGACAGCCTATCCACGCCAGAGGCGCCCATGTGTGCAGCAGTGCCTGCCAGCTGGAAGGAAAGCTGTCCTTTGCGTCCTGGGGCCTTGTGGTCTTACAGCATCCGTCCCCATTTGAGCCGCTCCCCTGTCTTCACTTCTTGGCCACCGTCCAGGGGGAAGTAGCCAGGAGGGTGGCCTCTGTTTTTGCAGAGTTAACTGTAGTCAAAACTGAGTTTGAATCCTTTTTTTATTTATAGCATCTCTAGCCTGAGAATGTTACTTCTAGCAATGTATTCAGGATTTTCTTTTTTATTGATTTAGAACATTTTCACACCCACAGAAGAGAGTCCAGTGAACACCCATATTCCCCTTACAGCACTAGATGTTGACATCCTCTGCCTCCCTCTCTCTCCCGTCTCTTCTCTCTCTTCCCTTGTGTCAAACCCTCTGATACTTCACCAACATAAACCAGCACTGCACACCTCGACTGATGCTAGGAGTTCACTAATACTCCCGAAAAGGCGGTGTGCTTCCCCACAGCCGCGGTACCCTGCGAGCGCCTGTGACGGCTGGCGCTCATTCAGTGCCATCCCAGTTGTGTGTGCCCCCCCCATCTGGGACAGTCCTCCCGCCTTCCTGGCTTCTCCATGACACAGAATACTTGGCAGAGCACAGAGGTGGTGTTGTGCCCAGCGGGTCTCTTTCTGAATTCTTGGGACTGGCTCCTCCTGATTAGGTTTAGGTCACACTTTTCGGGCACAAACCCCACAGAGTCTTGGAAGCCATGTGTGTGGCTCCTCTGTTTCCTGGCAGCCTCTCCCCCAGGGGTGCGCCCTTGAGGACCATTGTCTCCATTGCAAAACGTGATTTTCTAAATTGATTGTTTCTTTTACATCGATGAGCTGGCATTCATCTGTGAAGAAGAGGTTCCCCCTTTTCTCTTTCTCTTCCTCTGACCCCTGTCTTTGTTTTGAAAACATGATTGTGGACTCATGGTGGCTGTGGGGGTTTTTTGTTTGTTTGCTGTCCATTATCTTTTTTTTTTAATATACTCATTTTCCCAGCTTTGGCCAGCTAGAGCGCTCTGTGTGTGTATATTTGTAACATTTTCAATTCGCAGAAACATTGCAAGAAAAGAAAAGGCAGGGGTTCTCAAACATTCCGTTCTCAAGACTCCTTCAGTGTCTGAATGTCTAAAAATTTGTCCAAGACCCCAAGCAGGTTTTGTTTATGTGGGTTTTATTTATCAATATTTACTATATAGAAATTAAAACTGAAACTTTTCTTTTTTTTTGGCTGTGCTGGGTCTGTTGCAGGCTTTCTCTAGTGGCGATCAGGGGCTACTCTTCATTGTGGTGCATGGGATTCTCATTGCAGTGGCTTCTCTTGTGGAGAACAGGCTCTAGGGCACATGGGCTCAGTAGTTGCAGCTTCCCAGACCAGGGCTCGAACCCATATACCCTGCATTGGCAGGCGGATTCTAAACTGCTGAGCCACCAGTTTGGGGCCCCAAAACTGAAACTTTTTAAAGTATTTATTAATTTTTAAATTTATTTTAAAATAAATATTAAAAAGTTAGATAGTTCTCATTTTAAAAATGTTTATTTTCCACAACAAAAACATTTTAGTGAGAAGAATGGTGTTCTCATCTTTGCAAATCTCTTCAGCGTCTGGCTTGATTTGAACACTGCTGGATTCTCACCTGGTTCTGCATTCAGTCTGTCAATATGTTGTTTTGGTGAAGTTAGTGAAGAGTTAGTGAAGAGTCTTCGCACGAAGCTCGGAAAGGGAGAGTTAGTAGTCTTTTCAGCTACTCTTGGCTCATCATTGATAACCACACCAAAACCCAGCAGAGGAAAGGCTAATTGCCACGTGAAATCTGAAACCATGGCATCCATTGCTCTTCCTAACACCAACACCCATGCGTAATTCTGTAACACTGAGCGTTAGGGAAGCACGGTTCACTGTTGTCACGTTTCACGTATAATATCCTGTAATGTCATGTAACCTCTAGAAAAATCTGTACACATGTGAGAGAATGAGTGAAGAGGAAAACAGAATCACAGTCGTATTAAAGCAGAGGGAAGCCGCCTCACAGAGCTGATGGCTGGAACTGTCCACCCTTCACCTCAGATGCACACTCACCAGCTCTTTGTTTTATCCCGTTTGCTTTTTCATTCTCTGTGTGCCTGTTTTTGTGAGTCGTTTGAGAATGGATTATAGATGTGCACCTTTAGCACTAAGCATTTCACCGTGTGTGTCCTTAGAACAGTAGTTCGAATGTTCCCTGAGGACATTTGGTTGTGTTTAGAGACATTTTTGGTTCTCACAACTAGTAGGGGAGGTGCTACCGGCATCGAGCAGTGAGAGGCCAGAGCAGTGGCGAGCACCCTGAGGTGCGCAAGCCAGCCCCCCGACAAAGACTTGTCCAGCCCAGGGCGGCAGCAGTGGAGGTGAGAAAGAAGGGTGTTCTCTCCCATGACCATAGTACAGTAATCAAAAGTGGGAAAATTAACACTGATCCAATAGTAATGCCCCGTTTATATTCAGATTTTGGATATTGTCCCAATAATAACCTTTATAGCTTTTCTCAATATGTGTGCAAGGCTCACACGTTGCATTGTTGCTTTAGTCGCCTTTAATCTGAAATAGTTCCTCAGCCTTTCTTGACCTTGATGTTTTTGAAGGGTGCAGGTCAGCTACTTGTAGCACGTGCCTCAGTTTTGTGTCATGCATTTGGGGCGTGAATAGCACAGAAAGAGTGTTTTCTTCTCAGCTCATCATCTGTCACATCAGGAGGCATACCTGGTTTGTGTCGGTATCGGTGAAGTTCATGTTGATCTTTTGGTTAAGATGGCGTCCTCCACGTCTCCGCCATCATTATGGTTATAGTTACTGTTAATTATAGTAATAATAATTACCACGTTGGACTTCCCTGGTGGCGCAGTGGTTAAGAATCCGCCTGCCAATGCAGGGGATACAGCTTCGAGCCCTGGTCTGGGAAGATCCCACATGCCACGGAGCAACTAAGCCTGTGCGCCACAACCACTGAGCCTGTGCTCTAGAGTCCGTGTGCCTAGAGCCCGTGCTCCGCAACAAGAGAAGCCATTGCAATGAGAAACCCACGCACGGCAACAAAGAGTAGCCCCCACTCGCTGCAACTAGAGAAAGCCTGCGTGCAGCAACAAACACCCAACGCAGCCATAAATGAATGAATGAATCAATCTACGAGGAAATTGTGGGAAGATACTTTAAATCTCTGTAATTTATTGACGAGAATTGTTTTGAAATTCAGCCCATTTTATCAGAGCTGTAGATCTGATCATTAATTCTTTGATTTTCAAAAAATACTTTGCTATGTTTCCATAAACTTTAATATTTGGATAAATTTTTTTCCCTCTAGCTTTTCTCCACATTTCTTCTTCTATTTATCACTATGCCTAAGCATTCTCCATAAAACTCAACTTATATAGTAACATCTTTTTTTTTACTGTTGTATGATCATTCTTCCATGTCTTTTCACTGAATTCCTTTAAAAGAAAAAATACACCTGAAAAATCAATAGAGAAAGGAGATAAGCAATAGGGATCAGTGAGACATGAAGGAGCCAGCACGTGCTTCTTTTCGGCAGAGATCATGGGTAATTGTTGTGTTTTGTGTTTAATGATTTTCAAAATAGATAAAGATATTCTGGAAATGTAGCAATGCCCCCCCACCTTTTATAATTAATTTATTTGTTTTTTATTTTTATTTTTTGGCTGCTTTGAGCCTCGTGGCTGCACTCAGGCTTTCTTTAGTTGCAGCAAGTGAGGGCTACTCTTTGTTGCGGTGCACAGGCTTCTCATTGTGGTGGCTTCTCTTGTTGCAGAGCATGGGCTCTAGGCGCCCGGGCTTCAGTAGTTGTGGCTTGTGGGCTCTAGAGTGCAGGCTCAGTAGTTGTGGCACACGGGCTTAGTTGATCTGTGGCATGTGGGATCTTCCCGGACCAGGGCTCAAACCCGTGTCCCCTGCATTGGCAGGCAGATTCTTAACCACTGCACCACCAGGGAAGTCCAGGTTTCCAAAATGAGTAAGTGGGCCACAAATGTCCTAAAGCAATCAGTGGTTGTCTCTATTTTTTTCTTTTTCCAGCTTCAGCTTACAAGGATTCTGATTCTTTCTCTCAAATCATTTGAAAAAAGAAATGAAGTAGGGCTTCCCTGGTGGCGCAGTGGTTGAGAGTCCGCCTGCCGTTGCAGGGGACACAGGTTCATGCCCTGGTCCGGGAAGATCCCACATGCCGCGGAGCGGCTGGGCCCGTGAGCCATGGGCACTGAGCCTGCACGTCCGGAGCCTGCGCTCCGCAACGGGAGAGGCCACAACAGTGAGAGGCCCGCGTACCGCAAAAAAAAAAAAAAAAAAAAAAAAAAAAAAAAAAAAAAGATATGAAGTATACTGCAGAAATTCTAACTTAATAACAAGTTAATCAACTTTGAAGAGAGAAATAAAATCAAGCAATCTGGGTTGTTTAGTGTCTTATAAGAAAATCAAATGATATTTGTCTCTCCATGGTCCCTTATTTCTGAATTATAGAGCCAGAGGAGAAGCTGACACTCCGGCAGCCCTGTGCCTGTCATGCAGAAAGGTCTCGTTGTGTCATGGAACAGCAGAGGTCATTCATCTTTTCTCCTTTCCACTGCAGGGCTACACCAAGTCCATTGATATTTGGTCTGTAGGCTGCATCCTGGCAGAGATGCTCTCCAACAGGCCCATCTTCCCGGGGAAGCATTACCTCGACCAGCTGAACCACATTCTGGGTAAGGTTCGTGAGCATTCTGGGGACCCACTGTGTACATCAGAGTACCCTCAGGAAATTAAGAAGAGTTCCAGCAACTCTTCAACCTGTGATGGACATGAGCTTTTTTAAAATCTTCCTTGATTTAAAACATTAAGGACTTTGTAAAAAGCATTGGGAGATAGTGAGAAGACATTGAATGTCAGTGCCCATTCTGCCCCACTGCTGATGGTATGCAGTTGGTTTACCTTGGTCTTGGTAATTAACAGCTGATTATTTTATCTGATAGGTATTCTTGGATCCCCATCCCAGGAAGACCTGAATTGTATAATAAATTTAAAAGCTAGGAACTATTTGCTTTCTCTTCCGCACAAAAATAAGGTGCCATGGAACAGGCTGTTCCCAAATGCTGACTCCAAAGGTAAATGTGATTTCATTGATTATTTTTCTTAGGCTTAGCTTTTGTTTCTTTGTCTTATTCATTAAAGCAGTAGGTCACTAGTCTGTGGCTGTTGGATAATGCCTTATTTGGTGCTCACTCTTCATTGCTTTCTTCCCTCTTATTTAGGAGCAGGAGCCATAGGGTAAGGGAGTCTGGAGGTGACTGTTTAGTTTTCCACGTTTTAGTTTCTTTGCTGCTTTTTAACTTGGATTAAGTTCAGTTTTTTTAAGGTCATCTTGTCATTTGATCATTTTGAAAGGTTTATCACAGAATAATTCACATAGAGTAAAATTCACCCTTTTTAGTTGTGCAAGTCTTTGAATTTTAACAAATGTAATGCAGTCCTGTAACTTCACCACAGTCAAGTTTTGGAGCATTCTCATTGTCCTGAAAGGTTGCCTTGTGCCCCTTCGTAGTCAGTTCCCTCGCCTAGTCCCTGGCAATCAACATCTGATCTGGTTCCTGTCCCTATGGCTTTACCTTTTCCAGAATGTCATAGAATTGCAATTATGTAATACGTAGCCTTTTATGTCTGGATTTTTCCACTCAGCAGAATGCATTTCAGATTTAGATTTATCTGTACTGGTGCCTATGGCAGTCTCCTCAACAAATGATGCTGGAACGATTAGACCTTTGTGTGCAAAAAATAAGTAACATGGACCTAAATAGAAGGAGTAAAGCTATTAAGCTTTGAGAAAAAACCAGGATAGAATCTTCATGGCCTTAGGTTGGGTGAAGATATCTTAGATATGTTCCAAGAGCATGTTCCATAACAGAGAAAGGTCATACATTGGATTTTAGTCTTTGATATCTTTTTTGTTTTGTTTTTTTTTTGTTTGTTTGTTTGTTTGTTTTGCGGTACGTGGGCCTCTCACTGCTGTGGCCTCTCCCGTTGGCGGAGCACAGGCTCTGGACGCGCAGGCCCAGTGGGCATGGCTCACGGGCCCAGCCGCTCTACGGCATGTGGGATCTTCCCGGACCGGGGCACGAACCCGTGTCCCCTGCATTGGCAGGCGGACTCTCAACCACTGTGCCACCAGGGAAGCCCCTTTTTTTTATTTTTATTTTTTTATTTTTTGCGGTATGCAGGCCTCTCACTGTTGTGGCCTCTCCCGTTGCGGAGCACAGGCCCAGCGGCCATGGCTCATGGGCCTAGCCGCTCTGCGGCATGTGGGATCTTCCCGGACCGGGGCACGAACCCGTGTCCCCTGCATCGGCAGGCGGACTCTCAACCACTGCGCCACCAGGGAAGCCCCAGTCTTTGATATCTTATAAGTTAATTTTGTTTAATGATTATATTATCCTTCATTCCTGCTTAACATGTACCTGTTAAATGTATTAGGCAGCTATTTTTTTTAACTTTATGCTGTCATGAAAGTGTGGTAGGCAGAATAATGACCCCATGCCCAAAGATGTCCGTGTCCTAATTCCCGGAAACTGAATCCATGTTAGGTTACATGACAGAGAGGAGTAAGATTACTCATCAGCTAACTTTAAGGTGGGGAGATTAGCATGGGTTGTCCAGATGAGCCTGGTGTCATCACAGGAGTCCTTAGAGTGGAAGGAAGAGGTCAGAGGAGGGAACCCAAGAACAGCTTGCTGACATGTTGGTGCAGTGATATTACAATATTTACATCCAGTCTGCTGTTGACTGAATTTTACCTTTTTCTAATATGTGTGTATGCATATGTATGTGTGTGTGTGTACATATATGTGTATTTTTTAACGTTAACAACGATTTACTTAGATGTTAAATTTGTTTTATGTGTTGACCTGAGCCAAGTTTCAGAAACACTTGGTTTAAAATTGAATTTCTTTTGGATATAAGAGGAACTGTCTTTTAAACTCTCTGATATAAAGGTAGTGTATGATTATGGTAGACAGTTTGGACGTATAGAAAAAATAAGTCAGAGAATAAGAAATAGTCTTAATTATCAGAATCCCAAAATAACCTTTAATGTTTGCTCTACCAAAGTGTGCACAGCTTCTACCTATTTAGTTATAGTTATATAATGTATTCTAGTTGCAGAATTTTCAAAATTAGAACTTCGCATGCCTTGCACGTGTTACTGATTAGATTGGCTTGTGTGCTGTATCGTCCATCCCAAGCATGTTACCTAGATCTGATTTCCTGAGTTGCCTTTTTTAAGAGGTGTGTACATAACAAAACTGTATAATTAAGACCTTACAAGAAACAGAACTCTTGGGCTTTTCTCCTGTTTGTTTCCTCATTCTTTTCTCTGGTTAGTCATAATTTGCATCAAATTATTTGAGGTTTTTTTTAGCTTATTTTCCTTAGGTTAAGGTCATGAACTTTGAGATTGGTTCGTTCAGGTAATAATTAACCCCACTAAAATCCAGTTAAATTTGAATTGTAGGTATTGGGTGAATATAATGAAAAAGCGGGGAAGAACTATACATAGAATCAAGTGGAAAGATGGAGTTTAGTGCTGAAATGGGCATAAAACATCATGTGTCCAGAGCACAGGCTTTACAGCCAGACCTTCTCTGGTTCAGTCCACAGCCCAGCCACTTACCAGCTGAGCATCCTTTGGACAAACTACTTAACCTCTCTGGGCCTCTGTTTTCCCATTTATAAAATATTAGTACCTGCATCACAGGGTTGTGTGAATGTCTATACTACTGGTTTTGGTAGGACTAGGTTCTGAGATCTCAAGACAGAGTTTTTCATTTATATATCTTGGGTCCTTTCTATGTCTCTGTAGTTATAAAGAATGGGTACATAACGTTCCCTTGTGGGTGGCCTGTAGTGTCTTTCACAACCTCATGTTGGACGTTGACATTCACATCAGTTATCTGTTGCTGTGCAACAAACCCCTCCACAACCCCGGGCCTTCAGATCACCCCATATGATGCTGCACACCTGAAACTTAGAAACAGTTCAGTCAAACCAAACCAAACCAAAACTAGATTAATGTGGCACCTTGTGAAATAAGATATAGAAGAGGATCTTACTAAAATTGACCCTTATTAACAAAAATTAAAAAAACCCGACCAACACATATTTGTTCCAAAGCCCACAGGGCTTGGTGGGGCTTGGTGCAGCTGGGCGGGTCTGCTCGGCTCGCCTCATGCTGCATGGCCTAAGGGTGCTTCAGAGCACCTAGCACCCCGTTGGCTCTCGTCCTGCAGTGGACCAGACTGGGTTTCTCATGCTGGCAACAGCATTCCAAAAGAACCAGAGCAGGAGATGCAAGGTCTCTCCTGGCCGGGTCTCAGAAATGGACATTTCTGCCACAGTCCGTTGGTCAGAGCACATCACAAGGTCAGGCCCGACTCAAGAGGGGGAGAAATGAATCCACCCCTTCATGGGAGGAGCTGCAAAGAAATGGGGGCCATATTTATATGCCACCAGGTTGCTTCTAGTTTCTTAGTACAGCATTGGTAAATGTATTCATTTAATAAATAGATGGGTGTCTTGTTCTAAGGCCCTGGACATAGAACAGCAATAAGACAGATTTAAGAACCTGCATGCAGGTAGCTAATAGTCTAGATTTGCATGAAGATAACAGGAAGAAATGAATGGAGGACCTCGGGGATCTCAAGAAATTAAAACTTTCAAGCTGAAACACTGGCACTTTTAAGTCTGGTTAATAGTATTGGGTTGGCCAAAATGTTTGTTCACATTTTTCCATAAGATCTTATGGGAAAACCCAAGTGAACTCAAATAGTTCACAGAAAAAGAAATGTAAATGTCTCTTAAATATAGGAAAAGGGACTCATTGTTATTTATTATATGAGATATGAACATTGAAAGGTCAGTAATTCCATTTTTTTTCCCACTCATCACAGTAGTAAGAATCACAGAGTTTGATAACCCACTGTGTGGTCAAGGCAGGGGATCTTCTCAGAGGCAGCTGGTGGAGTGTGAATCCGTGGAGTCTCTCTGAAAGGCAGCTTGGCAATTCTGTCACATGTCTTTTGTTCCAGCAATTCTGGGTATTGCACTTTTGGGTTTGCCAACCAAATGGGGGGGAAGTGACATTTTAATTTGTTTTTCTTTCATTAAGAGTGAGGTTGAATATTTTTTCACATGTTTGTTGGAAATTTCTGACTGCTGAGTCCCTTGAACCAGTAGTATTGTAGATTTTTCTTCAAAGGAATCTAGCTTAGGATTCTCTCCAAAATTACTCCTGTGAGGGGGAAGAAATGATTATTCTTCAGCAGATGGTACTGGGCTAGTTGAATAGCTGTTTGGAAGAAAACCAATTTAAATCACTATTCACACATCAAAGTGAATTCCAAAACAATTGATGATCAAATACTTTTTAAAAAATCATACTATTAAAAACTAGCGGTATTTAGAGCATTCAGTATTTTTCTGATCTCTGCGTGGGGGAAGAATATCTTCCTAAGCTTTAAAAACAAACCAAGGGGGCTTCCCTGGTGGCGCAGTGGTTGAGAGTCCGCCTGCCGATGCAGGGGACACGGGTTCGTGCCCCGGTCCGGGAAGATCCCACATGCCGCGAAGCGGCTGGGCCCGTGAGCCATGGCCGCTGAGCCTGAGCGTCTGGAGCCTGTGCTCCGCAACGGAAGAGGCCACAACAGTGAGAGGCCCGTTTACCGCAAAAAAAAAAAAAAAAAACAAACCAAGGTGGCGCAGTGGATAAGAATCTGCCTGCCAGGGCAGGGGACGCGGGTTCAATCCCTGGTCCGGGAAGATCCCACATGCCGCGGAACAATTAAGCCTGTGTGCTACAACTACTGAGGCTGCGCTCTAGAACCTGCATGCTGCAACTACTGAAGCCCACGCACCTAGAACCCGTGTTCCGCAACAAGAGAAGCCACCGCAAGGAGAAGCCTGCGCACCGCAATGAAGAGTAGCCCCACACTCGCCACAACTAGAGAAAGCCAGTGCACGGCAACAAAGACCCAATGCAGCCAAAAATAAATTAATTAAAAAAAAAAAAAGACAAACATAAATGAAAGGTAATAGATTTAAAAGTTTAAAATTTAAACTAGATTAGACTAGGTGTAGACAAATAGGTATAATTTGTTCTAGATTGAATAACATCTAAAGAATCCCTATCCTGTTTTGTTGATGGCCACACACGAGGTGGTTAGGTCCTGTGCTCTGCGATTGGCCTCCTGAGTGCAGACTTGTGACCTCACTTTTCCACATTTTCCTCATCTCAAAATTGGGGCAAGTTTTACCTACCTCATAGGATAATTGGGAAGGTTGAGAGCTAAGAATATTAGGCAGGGTTAAGAGCAGTAGTTCTTAATGTTAGACTTCTCGTTAATGTTATTAGTGTTTAAAGAGCAGAGAGAACTCTAAGACATCAGTGGATAAATACATGAGTAAAGGATAAGAACACACAACTTCCACGAAGAGGTGCTGAGCCGAGGGTCACTGTGGGAGGAGCCAGTCGGGAGTTAGCAGTTGTGAGTTTAGTCTGGGCCGTGTTAAATTGTTAGAAATGTCTTCCCTGGTGGCACAGTGGTTAAGAATCTGCCTGCCAATGCAGGAGACACGAGTTCGAGCCCTGCTTCAGGAAGATCCCACATGCCGCGGAGCAGCTAAGCCTGTGCGTCAAAACTACTGAGCCTATGCTCTAGAGCCTGCGAGCCACAACTACTGAAGCCCACAGGCCTAGAGCCTGTGCTCCGCAACAAGAGAAGCCACCACAGTGAGAAGCCCACACGGAACAATGAAGACCCAACGCAGCCAAGAATAAATAAATAAATTTTTAAAAAAATTGTTAGAAACAACCTCAGCGCTAACTGTTCATTGTTCATGGATCAGAGTCAACTGATACATCTACTCAAAGGAATATTATATCAAGTCCCTAAAAGTGATTTTTACAAAGTTTTTGTAGCATGGGAAAATACTAATGAGCAGTGTTGACTGAGGAAATAACACAGCCTTTGTTATGTATAATATGATCTCAACTGTGTGAAAGAAGATGCACAGGGAAATTCTACAAAACATGTCCAGAGATGAGCAGTGGTTCCCACTGAGCGATGGGGCTGTGGGCGTGGGGTGAGTCGTCACAGACTGGAGGGTCGGCTCTTTGAGGCCTTCTCCATCCACTTCATGAGAACCCACTGGGACTGGCCTTGGCCTGAAGAAGGACTTCACCGGCTCTCGGAACCGACAGGCCCAGCAGGGCTTTGATTCCAGGCGTAGCTTCTTTGACCACAATCTGGACTTCGTCGTTCAGCATTGCCTTCCTCTGTTCCATCTTTCTTGTTAACCAGCCTCTTTTCTCATGGTGACACGATGGCCACCAGCATCTCCAGGCTCACGCTGACCTGTTTCCTGATAGTTTTAGCCCAAGTGTAGGGCTGACACTCACTGCCTCTGTGTCCACACCCTTGACAGTCACTGTGGCCAAGAGAACCTGGTGAATGTGGCCGAGCTGGTGTCACCGCTCCCACGGGCAAGCCTGAGAGCTCCCCCATGGCAAGTGCAGCTCCGTGTGGTTAGAGGGCAGGTGCGCAAAGCCAGCAGACGGCTGTCAGCGCGTGAAGAAAGATGAGGAATTCTGTTCTCTCGGTCCCACTTCTGTTTTTTGGTTTTTGGTTTTGGGGGGGTTTTTTTGGCCATGCCATGCAGCATGCGGGATTTTAGTTCCCCGACCAGGGGTCAAACTGGTATCTCCTGCAGTGGAAGAGTGGAGTATTAACCACTGGACTGCCAGAGAATTCCCCTATTTTTTGAAATTTTAAAAAATGCCGTTCTTGTGAGAAGTCTGTGTCCATTTCTCAGATAACCTGGTATTTGAAAAGCCTCCAGACTTTATTACTGCTCCTGTAAATGCATATACATATATATGTTCTCAATGGGATAAGCTGTATTCTATTTCATTACCTACAGAGAGTCTCTGTATACAGAGAGTGAGAGTCCTGAGCTGACAATAGATTTAGGAGTTTTTTAACAGATGGCATCTGAAATCCTGGAAGAGGCTGAGGAGGTGAAGAGTGAGATGTGTAAGGAGCTGGACAAGAATCTTCCCTGGGCAGTGCGGGAGGGATGGGGATTCTCGCAACCTGTAGAGGAGATGGACACAGATAATGCCTTGTGAGAATGTGGCCGAGTTCAGCACCTCCACATGGCATAGAGGCCTCCAGTTCAGGTCATGGGTGACCACATAAGAGGAGTGGGAACATGGAGACAGAAAGGACTGGGCCAGGTGAGGGCAGCAGGGAGGATCGGCTTTGGGTGGGGAGAGGGTCTCCTCTTTGAACAGAAGGATGCATGTGGATCTGGTGGAGGAACGCCCAGGAAGGTCACCCCTGGGGATCTTGATTTTCTCAGAAAGTTGTGCTGAGCGGAATGAGGGCCAGTGGGCAGGAAGGGCATGATCCACCCATGTGAGTAGAGAAGGGCTGACCAGGGCTTTCCCCGAGCTCTTGGGGACCATGATAAGATTAAAGATCTTGAGTTTTTGTGGCTCAGCAGTTCTTGGTAGTGTGCTCCTTAGACCTCTAAGGTCCCCAAGATCCTTCCAGGGGGTTGGTGAGGTGAAAACTCCTTTCATGATGACACTGAGGCATCCTACACCCTGTCCCTTGTGCTGCCATCTGTGCTCAGTGCAGGGCGAGGCGGCAGTGCCAGCCTCCCAGCTAAAACCAGGGCAGCTGCGTGTGAGGTGCCTTTGGTGAAGCAGCACAGAGAAGTCGCTTTGTTGTGTCCTGTCCTTTGTGCCAGTCTTTTTAGTGCTCCATGTGACAGCGCGGGATAAGTGCACGCAGAACACATCTGCCACGTACTGAGTGCAGTGGTTTCCTCAAAGGATGGTGCTGTGTAGTTGTTTGAATTGTGAGTTGAATTCGCTGCTTTTTAATAATTGATCCTCAGTAGTTTTCAAGAGTAGGGCTCTGAGATCAGAAAGTTTGAGAAGCACTGTTGTGGTGGCACAGTCTGCACAGGTGGCCTTTTTCTCTGCCTCTGCTCAGAAATTCGAGCTGAGGATGGAAGTGACAGATGGCAACCTTAATCTGGGATCAGAGTGTTGCTGGGTAGGTGAGATGGCCCCAAAGCAGTGCTGCCAGCCGGGTGACCCACCCCAGGACCTGGAAGGAGAAGTGACTGATGAGCCGGAAGGGTGGGGTCATGTTGCTGCACACACCCCGGAGTTAGAGGGGAGGTGTGGGCTCATGGCCGCCACCAGGGAGAGTCAGGATTGTGGTCAGATGTCATCCTGGCCTTGAAGGGGCTTCAGTCTTTTAGGGCAAATAAAATCTGCATCCTATGCACAGCCAGCGTGATTCATACGTCGGAGTGGTGCCAGCGGGATGCTGAGCATGTGGGAGGAGGGAGGCCAGGCTCTCTGACTGTGGGAGCAGCACCTGCCAGCTGCTTCCCATCTCCCCCTCCTCCCCTCCTGTAGCTGCAAGCAGTGCAGAAATAGCGCTGCAGTCAAAAGAGGCTGGAGAGCCAGTCAGTTTTCAAGTAGCAAAAAAAAATTTTAAAAGCTCTTTTCTTTTGAAGTTGTTGCCTAGGATTGAACTTGAAGGAACTGAAAGGTCTGTTTTAGGAGTGTGTCAGCTGCAGAGCATCCAGTTGCCTTGGAATGCATCCCTCCTTAATATCAACAAGACTTGGAATTTAAAAATAATGCTGTTAGACTCTTGACTGTGGCTGGGCCCTTGACTTCTTCTGACATGGATGGAGGTTATCTGGTCTCAAGGCAGTCCTTGGGGAAATGTCTGTGAGCTCTAGGGGAGGGGAGGGGGGTAGGAGCGGGAAATGAGGTCGGTTTTAGTACCTGTGTTAGGTATGGTAGGGCTCTGAGGCCCAGCAGGTGTGTTCGCCCATCTACCAGTTTGAAAATGTACTATTTGTAGAAATTCATTATGTGGGCTTTAAAAAAAACGTACTGTTTTTCACACTTCACTTTATGGACATGAAAAAAGTCCTTTGTTGTGTGCAATTTCTTACCATGTCCATCGCACAGTGTACCACATCAATGATCTCCTGATTGAAGGTGAGTAGGGGTGGTGTGCAGGGATGTGCACATGGGGGCCCCAACCTTGGGCAGTGGGGCACCCCACCCACCCGCTCTCTCCTGGCGACTTCCTGGCCAGCCGCCAGCTGCTCTCCATCGGGGAGCACATTTCCTAGTGACTACAGTGATTTTCCATCACCGTTCTTTATCCTAGAGCTTAGAGTCGGGTGCTCATTTGCAGATGGATGAGGTTGATAACCTAATAAGAAGCTATCACCGTGAGTAACAAGGCTTCATTAAGTAGATGCCAGTGCTTTTGTTTTTGTTAGTGTCAATACATTTTCTAAAAATGTGTGTTCTTAATAATTACCTGGTAGTTTTTTTTTGCGGTACGCGGGCCTCTCACTGTTGCGGCTTCTCCCGTTGTGGAGCACAGGCTCTGGACGCGCAGGTTCAGCGGCCATGGCTCACGGGCCCAGCCGCTCCGCGGCATGTGGGATCTTCCCGGAGCAGGGCACGAACCCGTGTCCCCTGCATCGGCAGGCGGACTCTCAACCACTGCGCCACCACGGAAGCCCTACCTAGTAGTTTTTAGATTTATTTCTTGGAGCCCTTGGATTTCTCAGGGGTGTCTCAGGGCCGTGAGCACCACTGGTCTGAGCATTGTTAAATAAAAGGAGATAGTTTTAAAAGAAGCCCTCTTTGTTATCTCTTTACCAGAACAGTGATGTCTTTTCTAGCATGTATTCTCCCTCATTGAAACCTACTTCTGACACTAAATACAGGAAGTATTTTGTCACATGACCCTTAACCCTGGTCCCAGCCACTGTCAGCCGTGCCCCTTGGCTGTCCTCGCGGCCTGAGGTGGTGCCTAGATACTCTGCAGAGGCCCCAGGGCAGGCTGCTCATTGGCCACCGCCTCTGGCTTGTTTCTGTTGGCCCTGCACTTGCTGCCTTGCTGCATTGTCGACATGAAAGAGGTGGTCAGGGCTGAACTGCCGGCCAGGTCGAGAGAATACTTGTAGTTTGGGGCCTTGGAGAAAGACGCCAGGCTACAGAGCAGGCCAGGGGGCCTGTGCTTTACACACGCCTCTCAGCCAGTACCTGGAAGGAGGAGGCTGAAACCACATGGGAGGCAGTGACCATTGCAGAAGTGACTTTGGAGTTGACTTAAGAGCAGTACATACATAAAACCTCTGCTTTTGACCCTGTGAGCAGAGCCGTGATTTAGGACAAGGCCAGGTTTTGGGGGCAGACTTGGGCTTGAATCCTGGCCACTATGTGGAGCCTTTGCTGAGCATATCACCTTCCTGAGTCTGGGTCTCTACTAACAGGTGCTCAGACTCAAGCTCAGAGATGGAACAGGCACCCCTGGGTGGTGGGGGCTCCTTTAGCTCGGTTGTCTTGTGGGTCAGTGGACTTAAACAGGAAGACGAGAGAGTATTTCATTGACTGTTTCTTTGGCTTCTCACCTCTTCAAAACCTTTCTCTTTGTAGCTCTGGATTTACTGGACAAGATGTTGACGTTCAACCCTCATAAGAGGATTGAGGTGGAACAGGCTCTGGCCCACCCGTACCTGGAGCAGTACTACGACCCAAGTGACGAGGTGAGAGCCTGCACCCGCCCGCCTGAGTGGCCCTGCCATCATGTGCCTGAGACTAGTGCTGTCCCCACAGCCTGAAACCCCTTCCTCTAGGTCCCCTGCAATGGGTGGGGCCGGGGAAATGGAAGGGGAGGGGAGCACAGGCAGGGAAGGGATCCCAGGACTGGTCATGGCCTGTGGCAGGAAGAGACATGGAACTGCAGGGCCCACCCTGAGGGTGGAGAGGAGGAGGGGACAGGTCAGCCAAGACAGTCCCACCAGAGCTTGGTGGCTTCGTCTGTGCCTCCCTAGAGACACGAGAGCCTGTCGTGATGAGGAATGCTGGTCGCAGAGGTGCGTGTGCGAGTCTCCAGTGCACACTGGGCATCCAGGTGAAGGTGCTGCACGTCGGGCATCTTCTGTCCAAAAGTCCCCATTCCTTGGCTCTTTGGTTCCTCTGGGGACTCACTTTTAACTTTGTTCTCTGGAGGATAATGAAGGAAAGTGCAGTAGGAACCAGAAATGTGGATCTTTCTAGTTGAGGTTCAAATACATAGACAGTAAGCCTTCACACTCCTGTTTTTTAAGAAGGGAGAACCAAGAGGAATGTGTTAAAGGGGAAATGGAAGAGGAAAGGAAGAACTAACTACAAAAGTGAAAAGCAGTTACATGAAAAAGAGAAAGAGGAAATCAAACATATATCAGTCAGCTTCCCCTTCCACAGCCTTTCCCAGAAACAGTTGACGCAACCTCCGTGGTACATAACAGAGGAGCAGCTGAAAACATGGGACCTGGGGCTCTTACTGCCCTGTGAGCTGGTGGTTTCCTAAGCCCCACGTCCTACTTTCAGGCTGGGGTGGTACCCCACACCCAAAGGGGGCCAGGCGGATTAGAAGGGTGGCATGTGTAGGGTCCTGTACGTCGAGCCCTCCTTCAGGGAGGGGAGCTGCTTGTTTTTCTCTTTTCCCCCTTTCAAGAGGCCAGGGCCTAGCGCAGAGTTCGGGGTGCACGTTTCCTCCCCCTTAATACATGGTGTGAGGGTGACATGGATAAGGTCTGGGGTGCCTGGTAACAGCTGTATCATCATCAGGTTCTGTAACATTGCATTCTTTTGGAGGGGGGTGCTTACAAATCAAAACATTAACTGACTAGTTACATCTTTTGTCATTGAGTATGCATGGAGGTTTTTTGATATGAATAGACAGTATTAGATTTCTGGTTATTTATAGAGAAAGTATACTAAAGAAAAGCAAAAACTTGCAGAAAAATACAAGAAAGATCACTTTGTAGTCTTGTTATGCGGTTATCATTATTAAAATTTTGGAGTGTTTCCTTCTCGGTCTTATATTTCTATATCTAAATTTTAAAAATAGAGTTCATTCTGTTTAACACAAATATGGGCATTTGCCATGATTTTCACCTTCCTTGCGGCTTCACTCTTTAATGGCTCCATATTACTTCTTCATATAACGATACCGTAATGTATGTAATCAAATGCATCTGTTCAAGTATTGAGGGTCTTGATTGTGTACACATACTACCACCAGCAGCAGCCCTCCCATCACAGCAGATTCCTGTGGCTGCCATGTGCATGCAGTGCCTGAAGACATTGGAGAATCATGTGGGGACGCTCCCTCTCACTGGTTCAGGGCTCTCGGGGGGTGCACTTCCGTGACTGGGGTGCAGCACAGGGCTGCTCACCCCAGGTGCCAGTCCTGCCATCTCAGTTCCAAAGCCTGAGCTATGGTCTTTCTGTGGAGCAGTGAATGACTGCCTCAGCCACAACCACTTTTGTCTAAACGTTCTGTTTTCTTTTCAAGCCCATCGCCGAAGCACCATTCAAGTTTGACATGGAATTGGATGACTTGCCCAAGGAAAAGCTCAAAGAACTCATTTTTGAAGAGACCGCTAGATTCCAGCCAGGATACAGATCTTAAATTTCTCAGGTACCTGGAGCTTTAACCATATAGTAAATCCTAGCAGAGGAGACAGGTAAAAAGTGTTCAAAAAGAGGAAACACAGATCTCAATTTTCGAGAATATACGGAACGGGAGAGAGAGTGGGGCTTGTTGTGTTAGAACTCTTGTAGAAATGAGCAGTGAGATAAAGAATTATGACCAAGGATTGAGGCATCTGCTGGGGAAATGCTTTGGACAGACCAGCCCGGGACAGCTGGATGGCCTGGCAGTGGGGTCTGCAGACAGGTGACCGAGGGGGCTCCAGGCAGCGTTTCGAAGTGGGGGATTCTGCAGCGGTGGGCATTGGGGATTCTCAGCTGGATCTTAAGTCCATTCTCTCCTGCCTGGGCCTTTTTATTTATTTTCACATACTGGGGTCAGGCTGAGGGTTGGTCTGAGGTTGCCTGTGTTGGGCAGCATCCAGGCTTGAGATCAGAAGCTGCTTGAGGTATTTCACACAGAGGGTGTGTGATCACTCAGGAGGCTGTGGAAGGGCTGGAGAACAAGAGCAGGGCGGTGGGGCTTCCTGCAGACGGGGGTCTGCAGGGGCTGAGGGGAAGCGATGTGAGCCAGAATCTGTCTGGTCAGCAGGCCCGGAGGGTGCCGGGCCCCTGCCAGAACTGCAGCTGTTGGAGCATCACCATTGCTGAGGAGCGTCAGGAGCCCGACTGCCACTGACCCAGGGACCTCAGGGGCCTGAGTCACCACCACCCTCCAGTACCTCTGAAACCCAGGACCACCCCTCCCGAAGAGCCATGTGTCACTAGGCAGAAGAAGGAAGGCTTTTCCTCTCAGTGCCTGCCACTGGCAGTCCCACCAGAAGCAGCTGCCAAGGACAGGCAGCGGTGCTAAGGCAGGGTCCCAGCCCCAGAGCTCAGATCAGGGGATAGGGAAGGGCAGAAGGGGGGCTACAAGCAGATGCGATCAGCTCACCTACTCACAGAGCCACCAGGGCTGGACCAGGGCAGAGGAGAGGGTGGGAGAGGAGCTTCCAGACCTGGGGCTCAGACTGGGGTGTGGTCAGGAGAAGCAGTGACTGCAGGGGAGTGAGGGGAGCAGAGCCTGAAAGACCCCGATTCCCTAACCAAGCAAGGGAGGGGGACTGGCAGGCCCTTGCTGGGACACACTGGAGGCCAGACCCCAAGCCCGAGCACATGTGCCCCCAGCAGCCAACCTTCAGGAAGTGTCTGAGCAGGAAGGGGAGATGCCGCAGGGGACAGGGAGGCCAGTCCAGTGGGGTTGGAAGCGTTCATCCGTCCACACCTCACATCGGGACAATCTCTTGAAGAATTTGTTGCACACAAGGCACTGTGCGGTCATTCACCAGCAGAAGGAAAGCGGCCCCTGGGACCCAGCCGTTTTCACCCCTTCCTGGCCTCTCTGCCTGCATTCACGGTGGGGGGATTGTCTCTGCCAGGGGCCTGCCCTTCCGTCCCCGTGTCCGTGCCAGGTCAGCCTTGGCTGCCTTGGGTGAATAAGCTTTTGGCTGGCTCTTTACAAATTAGGCCACTGACCCCTGGCCTGGAAGGTTGAGCTGAGCAACTTTCTGCACGGTCCCTTCCATGGGTTGCTTTCCTGTGTGTTCATGGCCCCTGATTTCCCTGCCTTCTGGTTTCAGGGCATACATGCTGTGTGCTCACCCCAGTGAGCAGAACAGACAGGACTGAACGTGGCCCCCGAGGAGCACGTGGCCTGAGAGGGGAGAAAGACACAGACCGTCATGCACATCTTTGGTGTAGAACATCTGGGGGTGATGGAGCTATCAGTTTGTCATTGTTCATTTAATCCCTGTCACGTACTTCTTAGTGCTGGGTAGGAGGGAATGGATGGGTAAGACCCAGGCTTTGCTTTCTAGCAGCCTCATGGCAGGACCCGGGGAGTCAGGCCCAGCATTGTGGTGCTGCACCAGGGGAGGGTTCGGCCCCAAAGATGCAGAGCGCCGGGAGGGGGCGCCCTGCTGGTGGGGAGGGGCCCGCCTCTCCTCACAGGTGGTCTTAGGTCCTGAAGTGTCAGGGCATCTGACACTGGGCAGTCTGGGTGGTGGGACCTCAGCAGGGACTTGTGGGGTGGCTGGTCAGGCAGCAGGCAGGGGAGCGTGACAGTGACCAGGGTCCTGGGCCGCAGGACAAGGCTGCTGACTGGATGCCTACTGGAGGCCATTAGCACACGGGGACCAGGCCCACCCGGGGCCCACCCCAGCTCTGAGTATCCAGGGTTGGGGCCTGTCACCAGTGGAGGCAGTGGCAGGGGGGTTGCTCTGTGTTTAGTTCACTTCCTCCAGGCACACAGAAGGCACAGAATGTGCTTGTAGCCTGATTTTTTTCCCAAACGTTTTTTAAATGACAATTTTTACCTATTGTGAGAAGTTGCGGGTTTTACAGTAGACACCCATATTCCCACCACCCCGATCCTATGATTAACGTTTTATTATACTTTCTTTGCCTTCTCACGTATCTGTCCATGCATTCCTCCATCTGCCCATCATTCCATCTTGTTTTTTTCTGTGCATTTCAAAGGAAATTTCCAACATCTAGACTGACTTATAATTTAGTCATCTAGGATAGAAGAGTGAGTGCAGAGGAGGGTGGGTTGGGGGCGTTGTTAAGCTCTGGGCCAGGTTCTTTCACAGACATTGCCTTTTGATGATCACAGCAGCGTTTTCTGAAGTCAGCACACAGCCCAGGTCTACGATTGACGAAACTGAAGGAGTGTGTTTAAGCATTTTGCTCAAGATTATACATCGGTGGCAAAAGTAGGCAGAGAGTCCAGGTCCTTTAGACTCAGAAATCTTTTTTCACCTAGATTTGCTCCCCAGGGAGGTGGAGGGACCGTGGGTGTGAGTTCCCAGTCTGCAGCGAGGGCAGAACTGCACAGAGAAGAGCCTGGAGGTGTTGGTGCTCTGACACACGGGGCCGCCGGGGAAACGTGCTCATACAGCTGTGGGGGCTTTGCTGGAGGGGACAGCAGGGACCGCTCCAGAGGAGACCCTAGGTGTCCCCTGCTCGCTGATGTTCTTAGTGGCGGCTCTGAGTGATTGTAAAGGGTCAAAGTATGTTCATTATATTTTGTTTAAGGGGCTCTATTTTAGAAATGTTTTCACTGGAAAGGTAAAAAGGTATAAGTGGTTAATACATTGTTACAAGTCTCCGATTCCTCCCGCCTTGGGTCTCAGCCTCATCCTTACAGACCATCTCCTTACCTGCTTCCCTGAGAAGCTGGGGAAGAGGAGGTGGTGCCTGCCTTTCTTCCTCCTTCTCCAGCCTGTCGCTGGACCTTCTCGGGGGGTGGTGGGGACTGATTACTAGGGCCATTAATCTTGTTTCCCTTTGGTTCCATTAAAGATAAAAGCATTTAGGGCAGTTTTAGTTTTCTGCCAGCTGCTAGGTGTGGCTGCAGTTCATGGTGGCACGCCTCTAGGAGGAGGTCACGTCTTGTCCCCGAGCTCGTCCCGAGCAGCAGACAAGGACTATCCACCTGGCAGTGCCTGTGAGCCAGGTGACACCTGCTGGTGGGCGTTTAACAGGCCACGTCTCCAGGGGAAGGAAGGTCTGCTTTGCTCGCATCCTGACACACTCGATTACCCTCACGCTGTCTCCACGCGGCTTCGTCGTGAGACAGAGAACGTGCGCTTCTCCTCCCCAGGATGGTCCTCGGGGTGGAGGGAATTCCCACGTCCACCCACGCCCCACCCCCAGCTGTCTGTGCTCACAGCCGAGAACTGCTAGTCTGGAAACAGGTGGAGTAGATTTAACCCAGAATATAATTTCCTCAAGTAAAATAGAGATGTTAGGGGAGTGATGGGGGACCTCAGGGGCCTCCTGAGGGATTCTCGGACATCTGCAGGGCCAGGGGGGCCTGGCAGGACAGCAGCCATTGGGTCCCCTCCTGCATTACCGGGGTCCAGGTCCGCCAGCTTCACGCTTCCTACCAGCGCTTGGTTGTGCTTGTTGTGCTTAGTCACAGAAAACTTGAGCATTAAAAAAAAAAACACTTTCTGCCTCCTGTGTGGTTGATTCTGACCTACCTGCTCATCCAGAGAGAGAGATGTGCTGAGAATAGGAGGCAGAAGCGTTTTCCACTTCACACATGTGTTTACAAAGATTCTCAGACTCTGGTTTGGACCGTTGGTTAATAAATGGCATCTAAACGGGGAATACTGACGCTGGCCTGCCTGTGAGCAAGCGTGCGTGTCTCCCCCTGAGTATTCTGGAAACATCCTCTGTGAAACATCTGAGAGAAAAGGTGCCCGGGGATGGGGGTGTGGAGGCAATCCCACCCTTGAGGAGCCTCGGGTGTGACTCGTGCCACGTGGTTCTGAGGGAGATGACCTTTTCCGCAGGAGTGTTTTTCCTTTGCTTTTTCACTCTTCCGTTTTCCTAGCACTGCTGCTGCTGCTTTTCCCACGTGGTTCACCCTTAGCTCACAGTCGGTCTGTCTGTTTCCCAACAGGACACGGGCTCCGAGGACGGGCCACGCGCAGGCATCGCTGTTCTTCCTCCCAGCTCCTGACCCCGGGCCCGTCTCCAGCCTGTCTCGGCGTGTCCACCTGACTCCTTTGAGCCATTCGGAGGGGCAGTTTCTGGTAGTTGTGGCTTTTATGCTTTCAAAGAATTCCTTCAGTCCAGAGAACTGTTCTTGGCACCCCTGTGTGTGTCGCCCTCCGGTGACCTGTGGCAGTACGTACTTCAGGGCACCTACTGCTCACCTTGCTTTAGTCACTAATCGCTTTCTGGTTTGAAAGATGCAGTGGTTCCACCCTCCCTAGTCCTCCCTCCTGATGCCCTGCTGACCCCGCCCTCACCGTCGGTCACTGCGTCTCACCTTCCGGGAGGGCGGCCGCTCCTCGGGCACTTTAAGGCAGTGACGGTCCCTCTTTGCACTCCTCTCCCACCCTGCCGGGGCCCCTGCAGCTCGTGCTCCCGCCCCTGGACCCTGTGGGTGCTGTCAGCACCTCTCCTTGTGTCATGTTAATCTCTAGCAGATGTAAGGTATATGTACTGCTTGCCCAACTTCTAGAAAATTCAGTCCTTTTTCTAAAAAAAAGGAAGAAATCCTGCATCGGGCAGTTCCACCTGTACCATTTACAGGGGCACAACACTTGCCAAAATGTGTTATATACAGTTCTGGGTGTTTGCAAGACTTATGCAAAAAGACGTAAAGTGGCGGCTTCTCTCAGGATTTGGTGAGAGGTGCGCGAGGTCATGCAGGCTGCCCAGGTGGTGTGGGGCTGAGCTCCACGCCCAGTGGGCACAGGTGCCACGGGCACTGTAGCCACGCTCGATGCCTGAGGGTCTAGCGGAGAGGAACACTGCGTCTTTCAATGAGAAAGTGTACACTTCCTTTTCCTCCTACAGCATGTCAGCATCTCAAGTTCATTTTCAACCTACAATATAACAGTTTGTAATAAAGCCTCCGTGAGCTCACGACTGGAGCACTGTTCTTTCGTCAAGTGCTCGCTCACGTCTCTGATGTCACCGAGCTCAGGCCGTCAGGAGCAGCTAGAACTAGGTCCTGCGTGCGAGGAGCCTTAGCCCCTGCCCTCCTGAGCCCTCTAGTGTTTGTTCCCGCCGCCGCACCCTGTGGTGTGGACTCGGTGTTCTGTCCCCGTGCGGTGCCTCCTCTTGACTCCCCCACTGCTCTCTGTGGTGAGAAATCTGCCTTGTTCAGTAATTACTGTACCCTCGCATGACTGTTAGAGCTTTCTGTGCGGAGATGACTGTCCAAGTGCCACATGCCTATGATTGAAACAAAAAATCTATTGTTACCTCTGAGTTGTGTTCCACGGAAAATGCTATCCAGCAGATCACTTAGGAAAAATAATTCTATTTTTAGCTTTTCATTTCTCAGCTGTCCTTTTTTTCTTGTTTGATTTTTGACAGCAATGGAGAATGGGTTATATAAAGACTGCCTGCTAATATGAACAGCAATGCACTTGTAATTCATGGAAATAAATGTACATCTTCTATCTTCATATTCATGTTAAGATTCGGTGTTGATTTCCTCTGGATTAGCGGGTCCAAATGGACAGTCAGGCTCAGTCTGTGCTTTAGAACAGAAAGGCTTGCAGGCCTCCCCTTCCCACCAGGCACTGCCCGAACACTTTGCTTTACGTCAGGTGATTTAGAAAGCATTTCTGGAGGGTTCTTTTTTCCTTCCACACAGCAGAGAATCAATTCTGACATGTTCGTTTCTTCAGATCATAGGTCTACAGTGTTCTGTCAGGCTCTGATGAAGCAGCCCAAATGTCTCAGGTTGGATTCTCTGATTCTTTCTAAAGAGGGCCGGCCTGTGTCCCAGTTGAGTGCTGGAAAGGGCTCCACCCCCCACCCCCCAGCCCAGCGTGCTGGTGCTCACCCCTCACGGGCCAGAGCAGGTGGCTGACTCATCCTCAGAAATCAAAACTACGTCTAGGTTTTTGCCCTGAGATACGTGATTTTCACCTCCATGCACAGAGCTGCCTTGTGAAGGTCCACACAGCATTGAAAAGATACAGAGATTGGACTGTTCCTTGATACATTTTTAAAGGAGCATTGATAGTTTTATTGCTCTTGTTTCTTTGTATTTTTTAAATGGAATGTTAGCAGTATTATGAGGTTAACCTGCAGTCCTCTAACTAGAAAGAAAGCCATAGCCTTGGTTACTAATCCCTGGGGACTCTAGGCTCTTTTTCCCTCCCCCTCACTGGTACCATGGAGTCAGATGGGCATGAAACCACTAACTGCATCCTAGAGTCCCTGTAGCCACAGGTTGTGTGCTTTTTACTAATCATGCTAAACTTGGTTTAACAGGTCAGGAATTGTCTTAACCAAGGTACCTGTGAAAAGTACTAGCTGTTAGGTGTGAAAGACTCATCATTTGGATATTTCATCTCTAAAAATGTACAGGTTAGGTCATCTAAATTCATGCTGGTGATCCCGAATGCCTCCATTACTGCTCCACGCAGATAAGTTTCAGACTGATGGCTTTTTTGGTGTCTAAAATGTAAGCAAAAAATTCCTGTCGAAACATTCCAGTCCTTTCACTTAGTATGAAACAAAATACCTAGCAAGCCAGCAGGATGGACTTGAGAGAACTCAGGACGACTGTGCAGACACAGCCTTCAAAGCTGGTAGAGACACGCAGCCCGTGGACACGAGGGTAGAAGATCACTGCGTTGGTGTGCGGTGTGTTCACGTGACTCCTGCTACTGCGTGCACAGCGACAGGTGGGGCGGGGCCACAGTAGTCAGTGGCGGTCCCTGAGGCAGACAGGTGTACTGCCTACGACAAGCCGAGTACCAGCCATGCGCAGACCATTCAGAGGAGACTGACCTTTATTTGCTTACGTGTTAATACAGATTTTAAATTGGTAATTTTTCTATAGTATGGTAATAGTATGTTAATACACATACATATGCACACATGCTTTGGGTCCTTCCATAATACTTTTATATTTGTAAATCAATGTTTTGGAGCAATCCCAAGTTTAAGGGAAATATTTTTGTAAATGTAGTGGTTTTGAAAATCTGAGCAGTCCTTTTGCTTATGTTTTAAAGCATTTGTGCTTTAAAATTGTCGTGCTGGTGTTTGAAATATCCTCCTAGTACAGATGAGAGGCGTGTCCCAGCAGAGGAAGCGCCGTCTCCCTCACTGCAGCCAGCTTGGCATCGTGGGTCAGAGACGGGAAATCCAGAGGGATGCTGTAGGCTTGCACCAGCTTCCCTGAAGCTCGTGGCCTTTTCTGTGCTGTTTATCCGTGTAGAGCACTCAAGATCTGAAACTGCTTTGTTATCTGCTTTGTACTGTTGGTGCCTTCTTGGTATTGTACCCCAAAACTCTGCATAGATTATTTAGTATAATGGTAAGTTAAAAACAAATGTTAAAGGAAGATTTTATTAAGAATCTGAATGTTTATTCATTATATTGTTACAACTTAACATTTATTTGTGGTATTTGTGATTTGGTTAATCTGTATAAAAATTGTAAGTAGAAAGGTTTATATTTCATCTTAATTCTTTTGATGTTGTAAACGTACTTTTTAAAAGATGGATTATTTGACTGTTTATGGCACCTAACTTGTAAAAAAACAAAAACTACAAAAAAATTAGAATCATTAAATTGTGTCCGTGTTACCAAAATAACATAGTACTGTGCATGTCTAGTTTAACTGGAATTTCATACATGAAGATATGGAGTCACCTGGTCCTTTATTACATTTCCCAAGCAAGTGCATCTTCTGGTTTGACTTTGCTCGTAGTACGTGGCAGTAGTACTGTCAGCTGGTGCTCTGGAGGCACTGGAATCCTAGTCTGTCCAGAGTGGTCTTCAGACCTTTGGCCGTAGGGGGAGAAGGCGTTGCCACACGCGTCTCCTCTCATCTCCCTGAACTTCAGCGACCCCGCTGCTGGGCAGGTGTCACTGGCCGCCTCTTTTCAGACCAAGAAATCATGACCACGGGAGGGACTGTTGGACATTTGGTTCCTGTCACCGTTGGGCATCGTGCAGTGGCTTATTTACGAGAAAAGATACCAGCAGTGTCCACAGTGAGACAGCAGGAGCTCGGCTCTGGGCCTCGGACCCACAGCTGCACCGTGGAGCCAGCACACTCGCCTTGAGCACGGTGAAGGTTATATACAGATACTTCAAGTGCCTAGCGTAGTACCTCCAAGCAAGCGGTAAATCTTCCTAAATGTTTTTTTATTTCTTTAAGTTTTGTTGTGAGGCAGCATGACAGTGTCTGCTAAGCAAACTATTTCCTGTTCATCTGAGAGGAAAACTGCCCCAAACGTTCTTCAGGCAAATGAGCGGATCCCACCTGAACTGGGAGTTTCTGAGGGGTGTTTGAAGCACTGGTATTGCATTTGCTTTCCCTGGAGAGGTGAACACGCTTTGCTGTTGTCCCAATCCTTTAGACGATTCAAATGATCCTCCAGTTAGTGGACACAGGAGTCTGATAACCCTATGTTTCCCATTTTAATCGTGAGCCCCGGCCTTAGCAGCAGTGCAGCCATTCTGGTTGGCACTGTAGATGGCATCTCGGCTGGCCCAGTTCACTGTGTTCAGTCAGAACCAGAGTGTCCAGGGCTGACCGTGACTGCAGAGCAGGTGGAGATGGGAGGGAGGGGGAGAGGAGCCGGGGTGTCTGCAGAGGAGTAGCCGAGGGAGGCCTGGTGTCATGGGGGCTTGGCCACCTGCGGGGCTGAGGCTGGGGGGGCGGGTCCAGGCAGACCCAGGCCATGGGGGCGCTTTCTTTGAGTCCAGCGCCAAGGATGGCTGAGGACAAAGCTCATCTTCTAGAAGGGGTGGCAGTGCTCACGACATGTCTGTCCAGGTGAAATGGGAACGGTGTTGTGAGGAGGAGGAGATCCGAGGAGGCCTGCAGTGGAGCTGACCTGAGGGACCACGTCATCAGCAGTGACCCACAGCTGGACGATACGGGGCCTGGGAGAGACGGCTCAGTGACAGCCACGGCCACCAAGGCTGCACAGGCACCTGCCACTGCTGAGCATGCGTGGCGGGAGGTACAGGAAGGTAGGAGGGGATCTGGTGGTGTCATACCCGGGTCCTGTGCAACTGAGGCTCCTGGGGCTCGCCAGGTCACCCTCGGGGGGTGACAACAGTGAGGGGAGGGGAGAGACCCATCACCTTGAGCTGTGACCACCCCTGGAAGACTCCGGTCACACTGACCTCCTGCTGGCCTCAAGTCTGATCTGCTCGCAGTGGACTGGGTGCCAGGCCCTGCCTGCCGGGAAATCCGTGAAGTTGCCGGCCTGTGAGGGAAGGGGGACCTCTCAGCCAGAAGAGGCCCAGAGGACCAGAGTCTACCAGCTGTGCGATAATGACCATGTCTGCGCAGGTCCACAAAGATGTGTGGATTTAAAATCTGAATGATGACAACAGGAATGTGAAAACGAGTCGTTTTTATCAGAAAGCAAAGTTTTGTCTTTTTCTGAGCAGATCAGGGAGACCCTGCGGGTCATCCTCACTCCCTTCATGAGGGCCTTGAAAGCCACCCCAGTGCTGTGGACACAGAAAATAGGCAAGAGCCTCCTCATTTCAAAATTAAGGCATCTTTAATCACTAATGTCTGGACAAGTTATTTCCTGTTTTCTCCTTCCCCTTCATCCTGTTTCCTAAATAATTTCTTTCTAAAATTGGGAGTCTAAGGAATTCTATATATAACAATGTGCATTCACATGTTGGGTGTCGACATGGCTTTCCCCCAGACCAACCAGAAGCAGGTACTGGGGTCCTGACTCAGCCTGTGCTGGGCTGGGTCCGAGGATGGCCTCCAGCTCTTTTCTGCTGTGGCTGCAGGCTTGGGAAAGAGGTGTTGGGGGGTGAAGGTATTAGGTAAGGGGAGCACCGAATTGGGTGGGAGTTGGAGAGGATTACGCTTGAAATTCTTGGCCAGAGGGGCAGGGGAGTCACCGCCCCCTTTTCAGTAAGACCAGAAGGTAACAAGTCTGGTATCAGCTGTGGAAATAGTGGGAGGACCAGAAAGGGTGCAGCGGGGCTGGGGGGTGGGGCTGGGGCCTGGGGCACCGGGGCCAAAGCTTTCAGGTCCGAGCGCTAGCGGGTGGTTGGGGGGTCTGTGCAGCCTGGCGGTGTGGGCACACAAGCCAGCTGTCCGTCCCCAGTGGGTCACCAGGCTGACCCTAAGGCCAGAATTGGGCAGGAACCAGTGGCCACATCGCCACTCCCAGAAATCTATGCCCGCTTTTTACTTTTCTCAAAGCCCAAATGAGTGCTCTTACTCCACACTGAAGTGTTCGCATTCCGTGAGTGTGGGGAGCTGGCCAGCTCTGTAGGCTGAAGCGTGTGGGGTTCCTGAGGTTGAGTCAAGCACCCAGGGAGCAGGAGAACACGGGTGCATGACCACAGCGATAGACCCGCCGTGGGGACCAGTGGGAATGGCACCAGGGAGCCTGAGCTGATTTCTTCTGAAGAGCTGGGGTTTCTTAGATTGCTTTTGAAAGTCTCTGCTGCACTTACACATCCGTTTTTCAAAATTTCAAGTATTTTTTATCACCAGTGCCCTTTCATGAAGTGAACTCAAAATTCACCTGCTCTGAATAAGCAGGGGTGGGGCAGCCCAGCACCCCTACCTGTCTCCATCCCACAGAGCATGATGTTTCTTCCTCAGAAGAACCAAAAGATGATCATTTCAGAAGCCATAGAGAGAAGAGCAGATGCCACAAAAAGGCAGCAATTGAAGAAACAAGGCCACAGAGGACACCACGTCCACAGTGGACCAGGGAGGGCCAGCAGTGTGGGGGTTACCTGCGGGAGTGCCTCACCGGTGGATTAGCTGGGATCAACCTCCTGATTTAAAAGTGCAGGAAACAAGCTCGGCCTGGTGCTCTGTGATGGCCTAGTTGGGTGGGATGGTGGGGGAGGTCCAAGAGGGAGGGAATGTGTGTATGCGTGTGGCTGATTCACTTTGCTGTGTGGCAGAAACAAACAGCCTTGTAAAGCAATCGTATTCTAATAAAAACAAAATATATTTTTAAAAGGGCAGGAAGCATTGTTAAGACCACTGAGAAGTACAAATAGGGAGTGGGGGGATAGATGATAAGGAATAAGAGCTTGTAAGGATGGAGAATGAAGTGTCCAGTGTTGATGCAGCGTCTGGCAAGGGCATGTCTGCAGAGGCAGCTGCGTCGTCTGTGAACATGCTGGTTCAGAAGGAAACGCTGGGCCAAGCAGGTTGCAAGGAGGAGGAAGTGACCGTCAGAGGAGGCCTCTGCTGGCCAGGAAGTACGGGGGGCTCAGGACGGGCGGGGAGGGGGGATGCGTGCTGCCACCAGGGTACATTCCCTGAAAAGACGTAGCAGACAGGGCAGACAGAGCATGTGGGTGAAGTCAGGAGGACGAAAAAGGCAGATGATGGATGTCATGACGGCTGAGCAAACAGGACGCCTAGTCTGCTCTCTCCCAGATGGAGGCTGGGCACGGGGCCCCTCCCTGACCGCCCACCGGGTCGTGGGATGGCCCGGCTGTTCCACAGGGAACAAGGTCTTAGAATAGCCTGGAGCCTAAGAGTTTTGGAGGGAGTCACAGGCTCGTCTCTCCCTTTTTCAGATGTGGTGGCTTAGACTGGCCTGGCCAGAGACACGTAGCTGGGTGACTGTGGGGTCTGACCCCATCCGCCACGGTGGCCAGCAAGGGCACCGACCTGGAATGACCTGTAATGTGCATTCTCTAGTTTCCCACACTGGCTGCTGCAGGTGCGGGTATTCAGCCCACCCACCCACCGCTTGATTTGAAATCGTGTGGCCATCAGGGTAGGATGCCTCGCCTGGGTTCATAGGACGCAGGTCCACGGGCAGCAGGGGCTCCAAAAGGCAGGCAGACTCACCCCTAGTGCCCTGAGCTCCTGCTGTCTGGCCGCTGAGCAGTTGGCCAGGCCCACTTCGGTCCCTGCTGGGGGGAGGGGCGCAGCCCGGCGGGGGAGGGGTGGGAAGAGATGGAAGCCTAAGCCTGACCCTGTAGCTGAGGTACTTCAGGCTCTCGGGGTCTCCACTGGTGAAATTGGGATGGCGGCTCCCAGGACTCAGGAGGACGGGTGTGTCCTGCATCTGCAGTGGGTTCCACACCAGTGCTTCCCCCCTCCCCCCCACACCTTCCTTGTCATTTGTGTTTTGATGCTTGGCTTTGCGTTTTGTTTTCCCTTGAAGTAACAGGTGTACATTTCTGGTTCTGGAAGCAGTATCAGGCCCCCAAGGGAGCTTGCCCCCATCCCTCTGGTCTTCGACACCACATCCCCACCTCTATCCACTTGGACAGCAGCCACGAGCCTCAGGGATGAGATCCCCAGGTCACGGTGATCTCCTACTCAAAACCTCTCCCCTCCTGTGGAGGATCTGCTTTGCTGCCCACCTACTGCTTCAGCCCCATGACCCCACGCCCTTCCTGGTTCTTCCCTCCAAGCCCACCCACTGTCCTGGCTTCAGTGTCAGAACAAACTGGAGGCTGGAGACCACAGGCAGGGAGCAGAGAGCTGAGGCCCCCCCAGGATGGAGGCCAAGCCCCGCTTCGCGACAGCCCTGCCACCGGAACTGAAGAAGAACTAAAGAATTGCACACTTTGACCAGCATCTCCCCATTTCCCCCACCCCCTAGCCCCTGGTAACCATTATATTCTAGTTCATGACAGCTCATCGTTTTCATCGCTGAATAAGAGTTCACTGTATGGGGCTTCCCTGGTGGCGCAGTGGTGAGAGTCCGCCTGCCGATGCAGGGGACGTGGGTTCGTGCCCCGGTCCGGGAAGATCCCACATGCCATGGAGCGGCTGGGCCTGTGAGCCATGGCCGCTGAGCCTGCGCATCCGGAGCCTGTGCTCTGCAATGGGAGAGGCCACAACGGTGAGAGGCCCGCATACCGCAAAACAAACAAACAAAAAAAGTTCACTGTATGGATGGACCACAGTTTGTTTATCCGTTCACCTACAGAAGGACATCTTGGTTGCTTCCAGTTTGGGGCAATAATAAAGTTGCTATAAACACTTGTGTGCAGGTTTCTGTGTGGACATAGGTTTTCAAGTCATTCAGGTAAATACCAAGGACCGCAACTGCACCAGGCACAGGTTTAAGGAAGAAATTATATGGATTCTCTAAAGTTTATTCCAGAAAATAGAAGCAGAGGGAACACACCTAACTCATTCTATGAGGCCATCATTACCTTAATACCAAACCCAGATAAAGACATTACAAGAAAGGAAACTACAAACCAGTATCTTTTATGAATGTAGATGCAGAAGTGCTCAACCAAACACTAGAAAATGGAATCCAATAATGTATAAAAAGAATTATATGCCATGATCAAATGGATTTATTCCAGGCATGCAAGGCTGGTTCAATTTTTGGAAATCAGTTGACGTGAGCCATCACATCAACAAGCTAAAGAAAACTCATATGAGCACATCAATAAACGCAGAAAAAACATTTGACAAAATCCAACACCCATTCATCATTAAAATTCAGCAAATTAGGAATAGAGGGGAACTTGCTCAACTTGTTAAAAAGCATCTATAAAAAACCTACAGGTCACATACTTAATAATGATGCTGCATGCTTTCCTCCCCAAGATGAGGAACAAGGTGAGGATGTCTCCTCTCACCACTCCTGTTAAACATTGTAATGAAAGAGAAAGAAAAAAAAAAAAACCTTGTTTCTTGTACCAGTGAAATTATCCTTCAAAAATGGAGAAATAGGGACTTCCCTGGCAGTCCAGCAGTTAAGACTCCACACTTCCCCTGCAGGGGGCACAGGTTTGATCCCTGGTCAGGGAACTAGAATCCCGCATGCTGTGCGGTGTGGCCAAAAAAAAAAAAAGAAAGACTTTCTTAGACAAAAACTAAAGGAGTTTATTGCTGGTAGATCTGCTTTGCAAAAAACGTTTAAGAATTCTTCAGAGAAAAGGAAAATGTTACAGATCAGAAATTTAGATCCATATAAGCATTTAAAATATTACAGTCCTCTCCTTGCTTGTGTGACTTCTGACAAGAAATCTGCTGTGATTCCTATCCTTGTTTCTCTATAGTTAAGAGTGTTTGTTTGTTTGTTGTTTGTTTTATTCTGGCTTCTTTCAAGATACCCTCTTGGTCTTTGGTTTTCTGCAGCTTGGATATGATATACGTGCAGGGAGATTTTGGGGTATTTATCCCATTCAGTGTTGTCTGAGATTCCTGGAATCACGATTTGTTTTGTCATTAATTTTGGAATATTCTCAGCCATTATTACTTTAACCATTTCTTCTGCCCACCTTTCCTTCTGGAATTCCCATTGTGTACATGTTATACCTTTTACAGTTGTCCCACAGTTCTTGAACATTCTGGGTTTTTTTTTTTTTTTTTCATTTTCTCTGTGTTTTAGTTTGAGAAGTTTCTAGTGGCATATCTTCAAGTTCACTGACGCTTTCCTTAGTGGCATCCAATCTACATATGAGCCCATGAAAGGCGTTCTCCATTTCTGTTAGGTTTTTTTCCCCTAGAATTTTCTTTTGATTCTTTCTTAGCATTTCCATCTCTCTGCTTCCATTACTCATCTGTTCCTGCATGTTGTCCATGTTTTCCATTAGAGCCCTTAGCATATTAATTGTAAGTGTTTTAAATTCCCAGTCCACTAATTCCAAAATCTCATGTCTAGGTCTGGTTCTGATGCTTCCTTTGCTCTTCAGACTGTGTTTTTCCTTTTCTCTCAGCACATGGGTAACTTTCTGTTGAAAGTCAGACACAATCTATTGGGTAATAGAAATGGGGTAGACCGGCCTTTAGTGTGAGGTTTTTGTTTTTCTGGCTAGAAGTAAGGCTCTGCTTACTGTTTGTTCAGATGTAGGTGTCAGAGGCTGAAATGTCCTCCAGTATCCCTGCTTTGTTTCCCCTGTTGTCCCTGGGTTTCCCTAGAGACTCCTCCTTCTTAGGTGGAATCTGAGCCTTGCAGTTCTTTCAGCGGTAATTCTCTGCAGTATACAGGAGCCCTGTTGATCAGTCAGAAGAAACGGAGGGAGAGGAAGCATTTTCTGATCATATGATTAGGTCTCAGTCTCCTAGTGGGCCTGTGCTTCTCGGGGCTTTTTGGCCCCCTTAAGTAAGACAGGCTAGGGAGGTGATTTAGGTCTACCCTTCCCCTGTGTTGGATGAAGCTCTGAGAAAGTCATCTCCCTTCCTTGCTAGCTGACCTTTCTTGTGGACAACAATCTGGGCGTGTTTCCCGATGGTAACTTCCCCCGTCCCTAGTCATGCACAGGGGATTTTGCTTCAGTCTTCACTGTGAGAACCTGGTGGGGTTCCTTGGAGGTAAAACTTGTGAAAGTGTGGGGCCCTCTTAGACTGGGTCCCTGTGACTTTTTAACTTTCAAGCCAGTCCACTCAGCCTCCAGCATTTCTTCGATGGTAACATCTTTGATGTTACCATTTACGGGGTCATTTGAGTGTTCCTGCCAGTTCCTGGCCCCATGGCTTTTGTTGCTGGTAAGCTGTGATTCTCTCTTCCAGTTTGTGGGGTTGGGGTTGTCCTGTGACAACCATCTGATGGATCTAGAACTCACAGTTTAT